>NW_027513832.1:308339-616679 GCF_048772815.1 Callospermophilus lateralis | reverse complement strand
CAAGACAGTAAAGACAGGCAATGGACGTTCAACACTGAGACCATGACTGAGTAGCCGGCAAAATCCGATGGACTGGCAATACTGAATCCGAAACAAAATATCACTGAGTCAAGGAGACTATTGTTCCTCAATTTCCCGAGTCCTCTCAGGCGTCCTCCAGGGACGTGGCCTGTGGTTCTGTAACACGACTGTCAGCCACCATCAGAGAGAGCTCACACTCTTCATTGACAGCCATTTTGCCAAACCCTAACCTGAAACCTGAAACCAGAAAGAGGCGCCTTACTTATCTGAGGGGGGTCCATTGGGGTCTCTCGTCCACCGCTGCTTGATCTCTGTGGAACCTCCATATGTAAAGGTCGGGCTAGTGTCAGAGGAAGGGACAACCAAGAGACTTTAACATGCAACAGCAAAGTATTTACTGGGGGTCCAGCATGCTGGGGCTCAGAGTTCACTTGAATAAAGCAGAGAGCCCTGAGAACAGCTTCAGCAGAGCTTATATACTTTTCTTGGAGAGGGCAGGGAGGGAAGTTTATTGATGGGTAAGGGTCAGTGGGTGGTTAGCGCTTAACCGGGTGAGGGAGTACAATCTGCAGTTTGGCAGATGGGGACAGCACATTCTGGGAACAAAATTAGCAAACAATTCTCAAGATTTCAACAGTGTTTTATTAAGCGTACAGAAACACAGGAAGTGACAAGTACCTATTTTATTAAACTTTCACTACCAACTATCCCTTTTTGACTGGATGTTCGCTTCTACATTCAATCATCCAAGGTACAAGGTCCTATGTCATTGTATATGGATTTATCTGAGACAACTTTGCAGAAAGTAATTCAAAGCTAAGTAGTCCCAATCAAGGGACCAATGCCCTTCTGGGCTTCAAATCTTACTTAGATTTCTGTTTTCATACATATATTTTACCTATGTATTCTACATATATTCAAATATATATATATATATATATATCATAGTATATATATTTCATCCAGAGTTTCACAAATTTATAAGAATTTTTTTTCATGTTTAATCAATTCCTTCTTCAGAACACATTTATTCCTCCAGGTCTCTTGACTGGTCTTTTCATGAGACTTCTTGCCAAACACATTATTTTTGACTTCCACAATCACTTTTGAAGCAAAACTCACACACTCTTCATGATAAACCATAACACTCATATTACCATTAGAATGTAACAGGATGGAATGAATGATTGTATAGCAATATAAGATATTCTGTATATTTTCAGATATCAATTCAAAAAATTATTTAAAGTTGGAACCAGTTATATTATTTATTCTCAGGATGGTCTATTCATGCATTATCTCTATATCCAAAGACTCCAGGTACACCTAATTTTACACCCAACACTTATTTAGACGTCTTCAAAATATTGCTCACAGAAATGGTGGAAGAAATACTCATGTCACCTGATGTCCATATACATTTTATCACAGTAATATTCTCGACAAAAAAGCAAAGGTCACACTTTGATTGTACGAAAGCCTAAATGGAAAGTGAGCATGGATTACTAAAAACATCTATGTGCAGGTTGCCTAATGCTCTCAAATGTCAATCCTATTGTTGAGTACATATTTGTTTCTTCCTTAGATTATATATTCAACAACAACCCTGTTAAAAATGCCTAATCCTATCACTGACTTTATACTTTGCCTGATTTCATAATGTCTGTATTCATATCTGCTTTCCTATACATTTTCCCCAGTTCATCATTGTGACTGACTCTTCACATATACTAACTTTTACATTCACTCTCTATCTGAAACCCAATTGCTAAAGAACTTTTGCTGCCAATCCTATACTCACCCTTCTTCCTAAACCTACCAACTATCTTTCTAATAATACTGACTATCCCTGTTTGACTGGATGTTCTCTTCAACATTCAATCACCCAAGGTACAAGGTCCTATGCCATGGTATATCGATTTATCTGACACATCTGTGCAGAACAAAATTCAAAGCTAAGTATCCCAATCAAGGGCCTAATGCTCTTCTGGGCTTCATATCTTACCTAGATTTCTGTTTTCATACTTATATTTCACTTGTATATTCTTGAAAATATCACAGGTACCCAATACCATTATTCATCAATCAGAATGATTCCTAAGCCAAATCGAATATGTTATTAAGCCTTACCATACACTTTTCCCTCAATCTAACTATACAGAAGAGCAGGGACAGAGTTTGTCTTACAATACAGAAATAGAGGGGATCTTCCACCGGCAGAGAACCTCAAGGACCATGCAGAAATGATCCCTGGAGAAGATGTATGCAGCTATTTAGGACCTGAGAGAGCAAAAGTCATCTTCCATGGCAAACAACCTGCTCAGAATGAAGGGATTTGTCTGAATCAGCCACTTTCTTCTTTATGTAGAGAAGACGGACAAAACGAGGCTTGTATGGTGAGCTGTTCCCAGGTGCCTATGGTTGATATACCATTTTAACTTGTGAAACTGTCACAGGAAGTAGAGGCAGCCTCCATCACATGAGACCCTTCGAAGCTACTGTTAAAACAAAGTGGTTGCCAAGGCAGTGTCATAATTCAGTTCCTGAAGGAAGTGAACTAACTAATTTATTGGTGATGGAGCTCTCTGAACTTGGGATCCAAGAAGCCTGGCATCCAGAGACAGTCCCAGTCACAGTCCCAGTGGGCTAACTTATTTGGATTTACCAAGAACAGAGTAAGTCTTTTTTGGTACCTACTGATATGAGGATGGCCAAATGCCAGGAAAGCTCTGGAGAGGGGTCTTTCATGAAAAAGCAGGTAGTGGCTCACCCCTGGCTCCTGACAACTTCACAGTGTTGGCCAAGGAGACCAGATCTGAGACAGGACAGGCCATTTTGGGGGAACAAATAATGGCCAACCAGTCAGAGGACACTCCGGATATTCACAGACCTTCTTGGGCAAAGAAGTTGCCTTTGTGGGTGTGGGTGTGTGTTTGTGGCTTTGTCACATGTTCTGAGAATTGATAGGAAAAGCAGTTTGTTTGGTTTGGAGTGGACTATTTCTAGTAAGTCATTTGACAAGGCGAGTGTTTCTAGGTCTGTGTATCCCACTGTGTCCGTGGTTGTCGACATTAGAAAAGAGAATGTATCAATGGATGTGTCCTGTCTAGTAGAAAGCTTCCCAGCATTCATTCTGCCCAATTTGTGAATGGACTGCGGTTTGACTTTTCGATTGGCAACACCTCCTATCTCCTTAAGTTTCTGTTTTCTTCCTGAATTGTGGGCACTGTCCAGAATGGGCAAATGGTTTTGTGTTCAAGATATGTACCACCACCAAACTCTGTGACATGGCCATGTACTGGATAGCTGAAGGAAATGGCGAGCATCTCAGAAAACTCAGATACCAGCGTGACCAGAAGAGTCTCAGTGGGAAACCCTGCTTTGGGCCTTTTGCTTACCTATTGTTCTGTTGCCCTGAATGTCAGGAAGGTCTTTGCCTCAGGCCACCCCTTGGTGAAGGCTGAAGCAAACAGTTTTCAAATTGTAATGAATGGGCATCACCTGTGGCTCTTTGCTTAATTGCTTTGAAATGGGATGGGTCTGAATAAGCCTCTTTGCCCTCTGTGATGCTGTGGTTAGATTTTCAGCACCTGAGGGATCTAAAGAAAAATCTCTTCTGTATCCAAAACCAAAATGGCCAAAAGAGCAGTCATTGTGGATGAAGTCTCTCGCCTTCCTCTAAGGATCCTGACCTTTATCAATTGTGAATCGGGATCTTTCGGTCAAATGAATTCTTCAAAGCCCTGCAGAGGCTAGCCCAGAGATGCGTGGGTTTTCTCATAACTCCAATTCACATAAAGAATCTAAACCCCAGAGCCAGTAGGCCTCAAATTGGAGAATTGGAACAGTATTAACAGCAGTCCTATTTGATCACTCATGGTTAACAGGAAGGGTGTCCAGGACACCCTGACTTTAGGCAAATGAGGGGCAAGGAAGTTTATTTTGGACACTGTCTTGCACAGCGCCCCTCATGAAAACCCCCAGCCAATGGTTATTATGTGTGTCTACTGGAAGAAGATAAGGGCCATGTGGGAGTGTTTTGGTTTTAATTGTGGTCATTTGTTTGGCGTTTGGAAGAGATGACTGGGTCCACCTAGGATTGAACTCAGGTGTGATTCCCCTTAGAGACTGTGTTCTGTAACTGACCTCAGAGAAGTATTGCCATGTATTGTGTTTGGATTTTAGGAGTCCACCCATGAGAGTCGTCCTTGGAAACTGAGATCTACGCCCAGGGGGGCTTTCCACAGAGCACTGGGAATCTCATCCAAGATATGCCATGATTTTATTCTGAAAGATTGGCAGCCGTAGTTGAGAGTAAAAACACACATGGACCTCACATTGTAGACCACAATGTGACCTTTTGCCTACTCTTTGGGAAGCCTTGTATCTGAGAGTTCTCCAGAGCTTTCATTGAAATGAGCTTCCTCATCATTTAATGGTTCCTGAATGAATTGAAACCCACAGTGCCTTCAACTTCATTTATGAAATTTCAAAAACTTCATTTTTGAAATTTCCATGACCAGGTGGCACTGGAGAACCTTAGGATGTCCTGTTGCTGATCATGAGGGTACCAGACAGTGCCTAGAACTGAGATGTCAGTAAGTTGGAGCTTTCTGAGTAGTAGGCCTAGAGCAGTGGTGTGCAGGTGTGTGATAAAACATCTGTGGTGGGGTCATGTGGATCTTACACTGGCTCCAAATGGCTTGTGAATGACATGGTGCAGCCAGCACACCCTTGTATATAAAGGCATATTGTTACATAGAGAGTTTTCAGGGCAATGTTCACAATCTGGTTGCTATGATCAAGGGAGCAAGCAATGTTGGATAGAAGCCTGGTTGTTGCATTCTCCTGCAGACCCTGACCCCCCACATATTACAGGACACCCTCCAGGACTGTGTCTCAGATGAACTCCTTATATGCCTTGAAGCAAATACAAAACACCCAGTGCAGGAGCAAGAAATAACACGAACACTGGTGGATGACCAAATGGCTTTCAAGTCCACATGGGGAGACACTTAGCCCTGAGTGGTCACAGTTTAGCTACAAAGAGAAAATTCAACACTGCTGCCTCATGTTCATTGAAAAATAGGAAACCATGTCCTTCAGGTCACATAGATGCAGACTCAGATTTGATGTTCTCACTAAAAAGGAAGCTAAAGCTCCTGACAACAACGTATATTTCAAGTGCCCAACCTCATTGTCAGTATCTCCAGAAGTCTTTAGGCCAGTAGAGTTCCATGTTTGTGGAGTTTTACCCTGTCCCTAAGTTTTGGAAGCTCCTCTAAAGCCTCAAAAGTTTTAAACTTCTGAGAATTTTCCATTCCATATATGTATTTACAGATTTTCTGACTCTTCTCATCTAATTTTGTCTTTCCTTGGGCGAAGGTTATGTCAAGCCATTTTCTGAATTAGAGTGGGAAGTTATTTGTGTAACACATATTGCATACACATTGGATTCATTTTCCAATTTTCCATTTGAAATACTGAATCCCTGACACTAACTTATACCCTACTACACTCTGACTACTAATTCTAATATGATGCAGAAAAGTAACCAAATCAGAATTGAAATACAAGCAGTTCAGAAGAGGCATGGTGTATTCTTGAACTTGCCTTTTGCATGATAAAGGTTAGGTGTTATAAATCCAGTCTATTTTTAATTGAAATAGATATCCATGTGTTTTTAAAGTTAACAAATATGTGAATTCCTGTCTCCCTTTGTGTGTAGCCTATTCAGCACATGTATTTTTATATGCACATATCGAATCCCAGCTGGTATCACACCTACATTCTTGTGAGGTGGCTGACTTTGCAGATACAAATTTTGAGAAGGGATCACTCCTCGTAAACGCTGTTGGAACTGAAATTCAAACTATGGGAGAGCCTCCTAGTAGAACAACATTATACATAAATCCCTGTTAAGTAAATTGAATATGTTTGGATCTGTGAATGATGTGTATTTCATGGTGAATTTCGATTGGCATATATGTTGCTACATTTTAATATCTGTGTGTGTGTGTGTGTGTGTGTGTGTGTGTGTGTATACACACACACTCTACAGATTTTTCAAAATATGAAATATATATGTCTTATTTGCACTCCCTAAATTCATTCATGTTCAAGTATGTGGATTTATAATCAACTTTTCACCAGATTATTGTCAGAAATATTCATCCACCTGAAATACATATTTGTTTCCTAGTACTGAAAACTACCTTCAGTGAATGGTGCATACAACTCCTGTTCATAGCTGCAGCCTAAGGGGCCCAGCAAACTTCCAGCTGCCTTCAAACTTTCACCTGCCGGCTGATGATTGGCTCACAGTGGCCCCAGCAACATCTAGCTGATTGGCTCCTCTGCGGTGATGCTCATTGGAGATGCTCATTGAGCTGTTTCCCCACCCTTTCAGACTGCCAGCTGATATTTGGCTCACAGCGGCCCCAGCAACATCTAGCTGATTGGCTCCTCTGCGGTGATGCTCATTGGGCTGCTTCCCTGCCTTTTCAGATCACAGAGCTGCTCATTGGGGGACTTTTTTGACTCCGCACGTGACCCAGCCAATCTGCCTCAAGAGCAGGAGGATTGTGGGAAGTGGAGAGAGGCTTGTGTGGGCGGGAAAGGCTTGTGGGAAGCCGGTGGTGACAGTTGGGGCTCTGAGGGTTTTTCCTGAGAGGCTCTTTTGCTTGGCGTGTGTGGTTCTAAAAATAAAGTTGCTTTCTTTTGAAAAGTGGCTCCTGATTGTGCCCAGCCAGACTGCAGCATTTGGTGGCTCGCATGGGGAGCGACTGAGGGTAACTGATAAGGTAAACTGCTCGCCCCTGAGGGCAGGACAAGAGGATGGGTAGCCATTTTAAGATTCCTCTTTTGTTTTGCTTCACATTTGCTTTAAATTGCCTGTCCCTGGAGACGAGTGAGACCGAAGAAAAACCGCTCACATCTGAGGAAAAACTATTTGTGTCTGAGGAACAGATAGAGAGAAAGGCTATAATGATATTTTGTTTTTCCATTTTTATTTCATTCTATCTCTGTTTTGTTTGGTGTTATCTTGTTGGGTTGTATTATAGTAGAAATATGGCATCAGAAATTAGAAAAAAAAACAAACTGAAAAAGTGTTAAGTAAATTGTTAGAGGAAGGAGGCATCCCAGTAAAATTAAGAGCAGTCAGGGCATACGTTGATACAATACAAAAATGTAGCCCATGGCTTTTTAAGGAGGAGTTGTTAAATATATCACAATGGAACCATCATGGTGAAGATTTAAAAAGAATAGAAAAGAAAAGCCCAGGGACTCTGCCAGTTGGCACATTGCCATTGTGGACTTTCGTATCTTGTTTGTTTAGTCAAAAGCCTTCAGTTCAGACAATGGTAGAGGAAGGAGAAGACATATTGATTCAAGTAAAAGAGAAGGTCTCTCAAGTTAGTCAGACAGAGGAAAAAATTCAAGTAAAAGAGAAGGTCTCTCGAACTAGTCAGACAGAGGAAAAAAATCATGTAAAAGAGAAGGCCTCTCAAGCTAGTCAGACAGAGAAAGAAAGTGTAAAACAGTAAAAGCCATCAGGGGGAAATTTACAACAGGAGACTACTACTAACACCTTTCTATCACCTGAGGGTGTAAGTGTCCAACCAACAGAACCACCTCTACAGGAGACTGCTACTAATACTTTTCTATCACCAGAGGACGTAAGTGTCCAACTAACAAGGCCACCTCCATATGCTGGGAAGCCCCCAACCCCCACAGTTGATAGTTGGGATCCTGAGACAAGATCTCAAATATTAACATGCCCTATATTTGAGGTAGGAGGGCAGCGAGTTTACCATGCTTTAAATTTCAAAACAGTGAAGCAGATAAAAGAGGCTGTAACAACCTATGGTCCTCAAGCACCCTTCACTGTAAGCATGGTCGAAACCATTAACAACTTGAACATGAAGCCAGCGGATTGCGCTAATATGTGTAAAGTTGTGCTAAATGGAGGACAATACCTGTTATGGAAGGTTGACAATGAGGAATTTTGCAAGGAGACGGCTATGCGAAATGCAGCAGCTGGTTATCCTCAGAGAAATCTAGATATGTTGTTAGGAAAGGGACCTTATGAGGATCAGCAGCAACAAATTGCATATGATTCTGGTGTATGTGCATAAATTGCTGTAGATGCAATTAAGTCATGGAAGACTTTACAAGGACTTGGAGGTTTACAAGGTCAATTATCTAAAGTAATACAAGGAGCTAATTAACTTTATGCTGAATTTGTCGATAGGCTTATTCAAACAGGTACCAGAGGTTCTGGGAAAACAGAACAAGCAATGCTATTACTAAAAAAACTGGCTTATGAGCAAGCGAATAGTTGGTGCAGAGATATAATTAGACCATGGAAACATGAAGATTTAAACACATATATTAAATTATGTAGAGACATTAATGAACAAGAGCAAGTCGTGGCAACTGCAGTAAAACAGGCTTTAGATGCCAGAGACATTAATGAAGAAGGGCAAATTGTGGCAGCTGCACTAAAACAGGCATTAGATGCCAGGCCAAGAACATGCTACAATTGTGAACAAACAGGACATTTTAAAAGGAATTGCCCATAGGAGGAGGGTTTAACAAAATTACTAATAGATATTAAAGGTTTTTTTTTTTTTCAATTCCAATTCATCCTGAGGATAGTCCAAGTTTTGCATTTACTATCCCTGCACTGAATCATGAAGGTTCTGATCAGAGATATGAATGGAAAGTACTGCCTCAAGGGATGGCTAACAGCCCAACAATGTGTCAAATTTATTTTAACAAAGTAATCAAGCCACTTAGAAATCAAAATCCTGAACTACAAATATTTCACTATATGGATGATGTATTATTAGCACACAAAGCTAAAAACACATTGCTAGAATGTTATGCCACACTTACAAACTTATTAAAAATAATCTAGATATAGCAATAGATAAAGTACAATTAAATTTTCCAATTAATTATTTAGGTGTTCTATTATCTTCAACCATGTACCGCCACCAAAAATTCAAATACAAGTAGATCAACTCAAATCACATAACGACTTTCAAAAGTTATTAGGAGACATAAATTGGATAAGGCCTTATCTAGGTATACCAACAGGAGAGTTGGGATATTTATTTGATATCCTAAAAGGTCCATCATATCCCAATTCACGGTACATGTTAAGGCCTGAAGCGAGAAAGGCATTAAAAATCATTGAAACATATATGGAAAATATGCAATTGGATAGAATTGATATAAGTTTGCCTTTATTACTTATTGTCTACCAACAAAAAATATTCCTACAGGAGTATTTTTGCAAGAAGGTCCATTATTATAGATACATTTATCTTATTCTCCTAACACTATTCTTACTAGGTACTCTGAGGCAATAGGACAATTAATACTCAAAGGAATAAAAGCAGCAAAGTGAGTGCTTGGGATTGCTCCCAATAAAATTATTACTCCACATACTCTGAATCAAATTGATGAGTTAGTTAATGAGTTAAATACTTGGGCAATAATCATGTGCAAATCTAATGTTTCATTTCATAATCACTTACCATCTAATCCTTTATTGTCTTTTTGGTCATCGCATCCTGTAATTTTTCCAAAATTGACAAGAAAAACACCTATCATGAATGCTCCAAATATATTTACTGATGGATCAAATAATGGTACAGCAGCAATAGTTACACCTGATCAAACTTTTACATTTCTAGTACCCAAACAATCAGCTCAAAATGTAGAGCTTAATGCAGTATTACAAGCTTTTGTGATGTTTAAAGATTCTGTATTTAATTTATTTTTGATAGTCAGCATATAGTTAATGCTATAGTATGCCTTGAAGATGCTGGTAGGATTTCCCATTCCTCTACTGTTTTCTCCTTGCTTTCCACTATACAAAGTATAATCTGGGACAGAAAAGATCCATTCTTTATAGGACATATCAGGGCACATACAGGATTGCCTGGAGCCATCAGTTTGGGCAATGATTTAGCAAATAAAAGTACACATGACATACATATTTTCTCTACACTAGAAGAAGCTATAAATTTTCGTAAAAAGTTCCATGTCAAAGCTAATACCTTACAAAAGCCTTCTAAAATAACTAAGGAAAAAGCTAGACAAATAATAAAACAATGTCAAAATTGTGTGACCTTTTTACCACAAGTTAATCTTGGAGTCAATCCTAGAGGATTGATACCTAATCATATTTGGCCGATGGACATCACACACTTGCCAGGATTTGGAAAATTAAAATATTTGTATGTTACAGTTGATACTTCTTCTGGATTTTTGATGGGCACCCTTCATGCCGGAGAAAAAACTAAAGATATTATCACTCATTGCTTACAAAATTTTGCCACTGTGGGCGTTCCCAAACAGTTAAAAACAGATAATGCCCCTGGTTATACTTCTACCTCTTTTAAACAATTTTGGTCATCATTTGGCATTACTCATATAACATTAATCCCATACAATCCACAGGGACAAGGCATAGTTGAAAAAGCTCATCAAACTATTAAAAAGTACTTATTAAAGCAAAAAAGACGCAATTGGGAAAGGGTATATATTCCCCAAAGACAAACTTAAAATAACCCTTTTTATTCTAAACTTTTAAAATTTGGATTCATCAGGACTTAGTGCTGGGGAAAGGCATATGTGTCCAAAAAATGTGCATAAGCCCAAGGTTCTTTGGAAAGATATTCTAACAGGACAATGGAAAGGTCCTGACCCAGTTATTGTCTGGAGTCGGGGGTCTGTTTGTCTGTTTCCACAGGAAAAACAGTAGCCGATTTGGATTCCAGAGAGATTAACCAAGGTCCTGACCCAATGATTGTCTGGAGCCAGGGGCCTGTTTGTGTGTTTCCACAGAGAGAACAACAGCCGATTTGGATTCCAGAGAGATTAACTGAAGCGATTTCTACAGAACAAAAAGAAGATGATTTGACTCAAGTCCATATCAGCTGATATCCAAAATTCCAGTTTGGCTACCCTTACATCTAAGATAGAACCAGGATGCTTTTTTCAATATCTATTTTATTATTGCCTTTTCCCACATTTTATTTTGTTTTTTTGAGCTCATACATACCTAGTTTAATGTTTTGGTGATCAGTTCTATTTTTTGACAATAGAGTTTTTAAACATTGCAATGGAGATTTCACATGTAAAAAGTTATAAGGCCTTTACTATTAGGTTATGTGTTGTATGTATTATATTATGTGTGCACACTTGTGTTTTGTGTTATATGTTTGAATGTTCATATGTCCATATATCATATATGATGAGGGCTCATGAAAAAATTGATCCAAATATTTTTTTATTCACATTATTTAAATGGTTTAATTTAAATTGGGTAAACAGCTGTTGAGGATTGTTTTAAAATGTGAACAAAAAAGGAGGTTAACAGATCTGTTTGTTTTCTTTCACATTTCCTTTTCATTATATTTAATAATTCTCTCCAAGACAATGTAAATTGTTAAGAAAATTGTTTTCTTTCAGTGTTTTCTGGAATGTTACATAATTTTTTCTTTAGCCATTATTGCCAGAATTTCTATCTTCGTCACAGTGCTGGTGAAATCAAAGATAAAACCAATCTACAGCTTCTGCAATAGCCATCACTGAACTGCTTGCAGAACTTGCCTGGACACATTGTGAACTCACATGTATGCATTGTAAACTATCTGTTTGTGCAGCAACTTGTGGTAGTGTTGGGTTATATTTTCTGATGATGTCATTGGTGGTACAATTTTTTCAAAAGGAGCCGTCAATTGGCTTGGTGTATCTTCCTCCCTTCTGAGATTCCAAAAGTAAGGGACAGGGTAAACACTCCACAACCATGGAGCTCTGCTGGCCTAAAGACTTCTTGAGAATCTGCCTCTGACGTTGGGCACTTGAAATATATGTTGTTGTTGGGAATTTTAGCTTTCTTTGTAGTGAGACCATCAAATCTGGGTCTGCATCTATGTGACTTGGAGGTCATGGTTTCTTATTTTCCAATGAACATGAAGCAGCAATGTTGAATTCTCTCTTTTAGGGTAAACTGTGGCCACGGGGGGCTAAGTGTATCCACATGTGGACTGTGAAGCCATTTGGGCATCCTTCACTTTTTGTGGTGTTTCTTGCTGCTGAAATGGAATTTTTGTATTTGCTTCACGAAATACAAAGAATTCAACTGTTACCCAGTGCGTGAGGGAGATCTGTCACCTGTGGTAGGTCAGGGTCTGCAGAAGAATGCATCAACCAGGCTTATATTCCACATAGCTTGCCCCCATGACCATAGCAACCCGATTCTAAACATTGCCCTGAAACCTCTCCATATAACAAGATGCCTTTACATAGAAGGGACTGCTGGCTGCACCATGTCTGTCACAAGGCATTTGGAAGCCAATGGGAGATCCACATGGCCCCACCACAGATGTTTTATCACACACCTGCCCACCACTGCTCTATGCCCACTCCTCAGCAGGCTTCAACTTCTTGGCATCTCTGTTCGGCACCATCTTCATAAAAACCAGTCAATCAAGGCACTGACTGGTATACTCATGATCATCCTCAGGATATCCAAAGATTCTCCAGTGCCACCTGGTCATGGGAATTTTAAAAATTTCATGGTATTTATCTAGCCACTTTTCAAGGAGGAAGTTGGAGGCACTGTGGGTTTCAATTTATTCTGGAACCATTAAATGGTGAGGAAGCTCATTTCAATGAAATCTCTGGAGAACCCTCACAGGAAGGTTCCCAAACAGTGGCCAAAATGTCACATGAATCCAGGCCTATTGAGGTCTACAATGTGATGTCCATGTGTGTTTTGACTCTCAATTATGGCTGCCAAGTTTTTCAGAATAAAATCATGTGATATCCTGGCTGAGATTCCAAGTGCTCTGGGAAAAGCCACCCTGGGCCAAGATCTCAGTTTCCAAGGGTGACTCTCATGCGTGGCCTCATAAAATCCCAACACAATTTATGCCAGTACTTCTCTGAGGTCTGTTCCAGAACTCATTCTCTAAGGGGAATCACACCAGAGTTCAAGTAAAGGTGGACCCAGGCATCTGTTCCAACTGCCACACAAATGACCACAATTTAAACCAAAACACTCCCACATGGCCCTCATCTTCGTCCATACAGACACTCATCATAACCTCTGGCTGGAGTTTTCCATGAGGGGTGCAGCACAAGACAGTGTCCAAAATAACCTCCCTTGCCCCTCATTTGCATAAAGACATGTTGGCCTGGACACCCATCTTGGGAACCAGGAGTGATCAAATAGGCCTGCTGTTAATACTGCTCTGCTTCTCCAATATGAGGCCTACTGACTGTCAGGTATAGATTCTTTTTTTTTTTTTTTTTTTTTTTTAGAAAGAGTGAGAGAGTGAGAAAGACGGGGAGAGAGAGAGAATTTTAATACTTTTCTTTTTTAGTATTTGGCGAACACAACATCTTTGTCTGTATGTGGTGCTGAGGATCGAACCCGGGCCGCACGCATGCCAGGCGAGCACGCTAGGGCGTAAGCCACATCCCCAGCACCAGGTATAGATTCTTCATGTGATTTGGATTCAGTTGAAAACCCAAGCACCTATGGGCTAGTTTCTGCAGGGCTTTGAAGATCTTATTTGAACCAAAGGTTCGTATTCTTACGTGATGGAGGTCAGGAACCTTACAGAGAAAGGCGAGAGAATTCTTCCACAATGAATGCTCTTTTAGCCAATGTAGTTTATGATGCACACATGGGATCTTTCTTTAGATGCATCAGGTGCTGAGAATCTAAGACACAGCCTCACAGAGGACCTATAGCCTGATTCAGACACATTCCTTTCCAAAGCAATTAAGCAAAGAGCCACATGTGATACCCATTTATTTGCATTTGAAAACTGTTTTCTTTATGCTTCCCAATGGGTGGCCTGAGGCAAAGATCATCCTGACATTCAGGGCAACAGAAAAATAGGTAAGCAAAAGGCCCAAAGCAGTGTTTCTCCACTGAGACTTTTCCTGATCACAGATATCTGAGTTTTCTGGGACGCTCGCCATTCCCTTCAGCTATCAAGTACATGGCCATGTCACTGAGTTTGGAGGTGGTACATATCTTGGAAACAATATCATGAGCCTATTCTGGAGAGTGGCCAGGATTCAGAAAAAAAAAAACAGAAACTTAGTAAGATATCAGGGGTTGCTCATTGATAAGGCAAGCCGCAGTCCATTCATAAATTGGGAAGTATGAATGCTGGGAAGCTTTCTACTACACAGGACACATCAATTGAAGCTTTCTGTTTTCTAAAGTCTACAACCACGTACATGGTGGGATACACAGACCTAGAAACACTTGCCGTGTCAAACGACTTACTAGAATCAGTTCACTCCAAACTAAACAAACCGCCTTTCTTACCTATTCTCAGAATATTAGACAAAACCACAAACCCACACCCACACCCACAAAGGCACCTCCTTCCCCCAAGTAGGTCTGTGACTATCCGGAGTGTCCTCTGACTTTTGGGCCATACTATGTTCCCCCAAAATGGCCTGTCCTGTCTCAGATCTGGTCTCCTTGGCCAACTCTGTGAAGTTGTCAGGAGCCAGCGGTGAGCCACTACCTGCTTTCCCAGGAATAGCCCCGCTTCAGAGCTTTCTTGCATTTGGCCTTCCTCACATCTGTAGGTACCAAGAAAGACTGACTCATACAGGAACATGAATGAATTTAGGGAATGTATAATAAGACACACTTATTTCATATTTTGGAAAATCTGGAGAGTATATATATATATATATATATATATATATATATATATATATATACACACACACACACACACACACACACATTAATATTTAGCAATATATATGCCAATTGAAATTCATCACGAAATATAATACATCCACATATCCAAAAATATTCATTTTACTAAACATGGATTTATGTATAATGTTTTTCACTAGGAAGCTCACCCATAGGTTGAATTTTCAGTTCCATCAGTATTTAGGGGAAGTAATCTCTTCTCACAATTTTTATATCCAAAGTCAGTGAGCTCACAAGAATATACGTGTGTTACCAGGTAGGATACTATATATGCTTAAAAAAATACATGTACTCAATAGGCTACAGAAAAAGAGAGACAGGAATTTACATATATGTTAACTTTAAAAGCTCATGGAAAAATACTACAATGAAAACTTGACTAGATTTATAACACATACTCTTGGTAAAGCAGAAGGCAAATCCAAGCATACACCATGCTTCCTATGAAAGGCCTGTATTTCTATTTAGTTAGGTTTCTTTTTCTCCATTATATTAAGATTAGTAGTCAGAGTCTAGTATGGTATGGGTTAGTGTCAGGGATTCAGTATTTCAAATGGAAAATAGGAAAATGAATCTAATGTGTATGCAAACATGTGCTACACAAAAATCTTCCCACTCTCATCCAGAACGAAGCCTTGACATAACCATTGCTCCAAGTAAGACACAATTAGTTGAGAGGAGTTAGAAAATATGTGAATACATATGTGGAATGGAAAATGCTCAGGAGTTCACAACACTGGAGGTGGTAGAACAGTTTCCAAAAGTAAGGGAGAGAGTAAATACTCCACAAACATGGAGCTGTGCTGGCCTAAAGACTTCTTGAGAAACTTCCTCTGAGGTTGGGCACATGAAATATATGTAATTGTTAGGAGAATTAGCTTCATTTGTAGTGACCCCGTCAAATCTGGGTCTGCATTTATGTGACCTGCATGACATGGTTACTTATTTTCTAATGAACATGAGACAGCAGTTGTGAATTCTCTCTTTGTCGGTAAACTGTGGCCACTGGGAGCTAAGTGTCTCCCCGTGTTGTCTGTGAAGTCAGTTGGTCATCCTCCACTTTTAGTGGTGTTTCTTACTGCTGCACTAGGAGTTTGACATTGGCTTCACTAAATAAAAGGAGTTGAACTGGGACAAAATGCTGGAGGGAGTTCTGTCACGTGTGGTTTGTCAAGGTCTCCAAGAGAATGTACAAACTATGCTTCTATTCCAAATAGTTTTCCCCTTGACTATAGCAACCTGATTCTGAACATTGCCCTGAAACCTCTCCATATAACAAGATGCCTTTACATATAAGGATCTGCTGCCTGCACCATGCAAGTCACATGTCTTTGGAAGCCAATGGCAGATCCAGGTGGTCCTACCAAAAATATTTATTCACACACCTACAGTCCACTGCTCTACACTCACTACTCAGCAGGCTCCAACTTATTGGCATCTCTGTTCTACACCATTATCACGAAACCCAGTCAATCAAGGCCCTGTCTGGTACGCTCATGATCAGCAACCGGACATCCACAGGTTCTCCAGTGCCACCTGGTCATGGGAATTTCAAAAGTTTCATGGTATTTATATCACCATTTTTCAAAGATGAAATTTGAGGCACTGTGGTTTTCAATTCATTCAGAAACCATTAAATGGTGACGAAGCTCACTTAAATGAAAGCTCTGGAGAACTCTCACAGGCAAGCCTTTCCAAAGAGTGTCCAAAAGGTCACATGAATCCAGGACCATTGAGGTCTAAAATGTGAGGTCCATGAGTGTTTGGAATCTCAACTATGGCTGCAAAGTCTTTAAGAATAAAATATTGGGATATCGTGGCTTAGATTTCCCAAGCTCTGTGGAAAGCCATCCTGGGAATAGATCTCATTTTCCAAGGGCGATTCTCATGCATGGCCTCCTAAAATTGCAACACTATTTATTGCAATACTTCTCTGAGGTCAGTTCTAAAACTCAGTGTCTAAGGGGAATCATACCAGAGTTCAAGCCCAGGTGGACAAAGTCATCTCTTCCAACCACCACACAAATGACCACAGTTAAAACCAAAACACTCCCATATGGCCCTCATCTTCTTTTATATAGACACTCATCATAACCACTGGCTGGAGGTTTCCATGAGGTGCTCAGACCAAGACAGTGTCCAAAATATGTTCCCTTTCCTCTCATTTGCCTAAAGTCAGGGTGGCCTGGACACTTGCTGTGAACCTGGAGTAATCAAATACTCCTGTCATTAATTCAGTTCCACTTCTCCAATTTGAGGCCAACTGACCGTGGGGTTTAGAATCTTTATTTGAATTGGAGTCATGGAAAACCCAAGCACCTATAGCCTAGCCTCTGTAAGTTGGAAAAATTCATTTCACTCAAAGAATCGTTATTCTCACTTGATGGAGGTCAGGAACCTTACAGAGGAAGGCGAGAGACTTCATCCCAAAGACTGCTCTTTTGGCCATTTTGGTTTGGGATGCACACATGGGAAATTTCTTTAAATCCATCAGGTGTTGAGAATCTAAGCCACAGCCTCACACAGGGCCAAGGGGCTGATTCAGACAATCCCTTTCCAAAGCAATTAAGCAAAGAGCCACAGGTATACCCATTCATTTCCATTTGAAAACTGTTTTCTTCAGGCTTCACAAAGGGATGGCCTGAGTCAAAGACCTTCCTGACATTCAGTGCAACAGAACAATAGGTAAGCAAAAGGCCCAAAGCAGGGTTTCTCCACTGAGACTTTCCTGGTCACACTGATATCTGAGTTTTCTGAGATGCTCGCCATTCACTTCAGCTATCCAGTTCATGGCCATGTTACAGAGTTTGGAGGGGGTACATATCTTGGACACAAAACCATGGGCTTATTCTGGAGAGTGGCCAGAATTCAGGAAGAAAACAGGAACTTAGAAAGATAGTAGGTGTTGCCCATCCATAAGGCAAGCTACAGTCCATTCATCAATTTGGCTAGATAAATGCTGTGAAGCTTTCTACTAGATAGGACACATCCATTGATGCATTTTTTTTAATGTCTACAACCCCGGACACAATGTGATACACAGACATAGAAACACTCGCCTTGTCAAACGACTTACTAGAAACAGTCCACTCCAAACTAAACAAACCTACTTTTATACCTATTCTAAGAACATGACACAAGACCACAAACTCATAACCACAAACAAAAAGGCACCTCCTTCGCCCAGGTAGGTCTGTGACTATCCGGAGTGTCCTTTGACTTGTGGGCCAATAATGTTCCCCTGAAATGGCCTGTCCTGTCTTAGATCTGGTCTCCTTGGCCAACTCCGTGAAGTTGTCAGGAGCCAGCAGAGCCTCTACTTGCTTTCTCAGGAAAAGCTCTGCTTCAGAGCTTTCTTGCATTTGGCCTTCCTCACATCTGTAGGTACCAAGAAAGACTGACTCTGTCTTTGTAAATCCAAACAAGTGAGACCACTGGGACTGGCTATGGGTGCCTGGCATCCTGGATCCCAAGTTCAGAGAGTTCCATCACCACTGAAGTGTGATGGAACTGTTTTTAGTTCCTCCTTCAGGAATTGAATGAGGTCACTCTCTTGGCAACCACTTTGTCCAAACGTTGCTTCCAAGGTTCCCATGAGATGGAGGCTGGCCCTAATTCCTGTGACACTTTAACAAGTTTGAATTGTATATCAACCATAATCTCCCAGGAACAGATCTACACACAGGCCTGGGTTGGCTCATGTTCTCTGCTTTAAGAATAGAAGCTGATTCAGACACAACCCTTTATCCTGACCAAGCCGTTTGCCATGGAAGATGCCTTTTGCTCTCTCAGGTCCTTCATAGCTGCCTACATATTCTCCAGGGATCATTTCGCCATGGACATTTGAGGTTATCACCAGGTGGAAGATCCATTACATTCCAGTATTATAAGACCAACTCTTTCCCTGCTTTTCTGTAAAGTAAGATTGAGGGAATACTGTATGGTTAGGGTTAATAACAGGTTCGATTTGGGTTAGGAATCATTTTGCTGGGTGAATAATGGTATTGGGAACCTGCGATATTTATAACAATATAGAGGTGAAATTTATGCATGAAAACAGAAATCTAAGTATGATTTGAAGCCCAGAAGGGCATTGGGCCCTTGCTTGGGATACTTAGCATTGAATTAACTTCTGAACAGATGTCTCAGATAAATCGATATACAATGGCATATGACCTTGTACCTTGGATGATTGAATGTAGAAAAGAACATCCAGCCAAAAAGGGATAGTCAGTAGGATTAGAAAGATAGTAGTTAGGATTAGGAAGAAGAGTGCATGTAGAATTTGCAACAAAAGTTCTTTAGCAATAGGTTTTCGGTTAGAGAATGAATTTAAATGTCAGCACATGTGAAGAGTCAGTCACAATGATGAATTTGGGAAAATATGTAGGAAAGCAGATATAAATAGAGACATTAGGTAATCAGGCAAAGTATATAGTGAGTGATAGGATTAGACATTTTCAACAGGGTTGAGGTTGAATATATTATCTTAGGAAGAAACAAATATGTAGTCACCAATAGGATTTACATTTGAGAGCATTAGGCAACCTGGACATGATATTTTTAGTAATCCATGTTCACTTTCCATTTAGGCTTTGGTACAATCATAAATGTGAACTTTGAATTCTGTGCCCAGAATATTTCTGTGATTAAATATATATATATATATATATATATATATATATATGTAGATCATTTGACATGAGTATTTCTCCACCATTTTTAGGAGCAATATTGACTGACTACTACTGACTGATAGGTATAGATTCTTTATGTGATTTGGCGTCATGAGAAAACCCAAGCACCTCTTCATGGCTTGAAGAACTCATTTGACCCAAAGAGCCACAAGTGATGCTCATTCATTTCCGTTTGAAAACAGCTTTCTTCAGGCTTCACAAAGGGGTGACCTGAGGCAAAGAACTTCCTGATATTCTGGGCAACAGAACAATAGGTAAGCAAATGGCCCAAAGCAGGGTTTCTCCACTGAGACTTTCCTGATCACACTCTCCCAGCTCACTTGTAAAGTTAGATTGAGGGAAAAGTCTATGGTTAGGGTTAATAACATATTCGATTTTGGTTAGGAATCATTCTGAAGGATGAATAATGGTATTGGGAGACTGGGATATTTACAAGAATATATAGGTGAAATACAAGTATGAAAACAGAAATCTAGGTACAATTTGAAGCCCAGAAGGGCATTGGGCCCTTGAGTGGGTTACTTAGCTTTGAGATATGTCCTGCCCAGATGTCTCAGATAAATCGATATTCAATGGCATAGGACCTTGTACCTTGGATGATTGAATGTTGAAGAGAACATCCAATTAAAAAAAGAAAGTCTGTAGGATTAGGAAGATAGTTGCTAGGTTTAGAAACAAGAGTGAGTATAGGATTTGGACAAAAAGTTCTCTAGCAATAGGTTTTCAAGTAGAGAGTGAATGTAAATATCAGCACATGTGAAGAGTCAGTCACAATGAGAACTGGGGAAAATATGTAGGAAAGCATATGTCAATAGAGACTTTAAGAAATCAGGCAAAGTTTAAAGTGAGGGATAGGATGAGATATTTTCAACAGGCTTGAGATTGAATATATAATCTTAGGAAGAAACAAATATATAGTCAACAATAGGATTTACATTTGAGAGCATTAGGCAAACTGGACATGGATGTTTTTAGTAATGCATGCTCACTTTCCTTTTAGGCTTTGGTACAATCATAAGAGTGACCTTTGTTTTCTGTGTCCAGAATGTTACTGTGATAAAATGTATATGTAGATTAGGTGACATGAGTATTTCTTCTACCATTACTGGGATCAATATTTTGAAGATGTATAAATTCATATTGGGGGAACAAAGAGGTGTACCATGTGTCTATGAATATAGAAATAATGCATGAATAGACCATACTGTGAACAAATAATGTAACTGGTTCCAACTTTAAATAATTGATTTAATTAATATCTGAAAATGTAAAGGAAATCTTAAATTGATATACATACATTCATTATAACCAGTCATAAATCTAACGATAATATTAGGGTTATGGTTTATCAAGAAGAATGTGTGAGTTTTGCTTCAAAAGTGATTATGGAAATCGAAAATAATGTGTTTGAAAAGAAGTCTCATGAAAAGACCAGTCAAAAAATCTGGAGGAATATATGTGTTCTGAAGCAGGAAGTGATTGAAATTGAAACAAATGCCTATAAATTTGTGAACTTGTGGATGAAATATATATCCTATGATGTGCATCAACTGAGAAAATAGTAATGTACCACTGTTGAATAAAAATGAACCGGAAAATACACATCATGTCCCATAGGAAACTACTTGCATTGATATTAAACTGGGTATTACTGTAGAAATATTAGGATTTGTATGCACCATCCACTGAAGTTATCTTTCAGTACTAGGTAACAAATATGTATTTCAGGTTGATGAATATTTCTGAGAATTATCTTGTGAAAAGTTGATCATAAATCCACATACATGAATATGAATGATTTTAAGGAGTGTATAATAAGACTCATATATTTCATATTTTGAAAAATTTGTAGAGTGTGTATTCCAATCAAAATTCATCATGAAATATATATGTCATCCACAGATGCAAAAATATTTATTTCACTGAAAATGGATTTATGTATAATGTTGTTCTACTAGGAAGCTCACCTATATTTTGAATTTTCAGTTCCAACAATGTTTAGGAGGAGTGATCTCTTCTCATAATTTGTATCTGCCAAGTCAGCCACCTCACAAAAATGTACATGTGATAACAGATAGGATACTATATGTGCATATAAAAATACATGTGCTGAATAGGCTACAGAGAAATGAGACAGGAATTTGTTGAGAGCCACAGCTGAAGGGGCCCCAGCAAACTTCCAGCTGCCAGCAAATTTCCAGCTGCCGGCTGATTATTGGCTCACAGCGACCTCAGCATCATCTAGCTGATTGGCTCCTCTGTGGTGATGCTCATTGGGCTGTTTCCCTGCCCTTTCAGACCATGGAGCTGCTCCTTGGGGAACTTTTTTGGCTCCACCCAGCCAATCGGCCTCAAGGGCAGTAGGATTGTGGCAGGTGGAGAGGCTTGTGTGTGTGAGAGAGACTTTACAAGGAAGCCAGTAGTGGCAGTTGGGCTCTGAGGGTTTTTCCTGAGGAGTTGTTTTGTTTGCCGTGTGTGGTTCTAAAAATAAAGTTAGTTTTTTTTTTTTTTTTTTTGACAAGTGGCTCCTGAATCATGCCCAGCCAGACTGCAGCATTTGGTGGCTCACATGGGGAACGACTGAGGGTAAGTGATAAGGTAAACTGCTTGCCCCTGTGGGCAAGGTGAAAGGATGGGTAGCCATTTTAAGATGACTCCTTTGTTTTGCTTCACTTTTGTTTTAAGTTGCCTGTTCCTGGAGATGAGTGGGACGGAAGAAAAACCACTCACATCTGAGAAAAAACTATTTACGTCTGAAGAACAGATAGGTATAAAGGACGGATGCACATGTCAGGAGGATAGAAAGGCTATAATGACTTTTTGTTGTTCCCTTTTTAATTCATTCTGTCTCAGTTTTGTTTAGTGTCATCTTGTTGGGTTGTATTATAATAGAAATACGGGATCAGAAATTAGTAAAAAACAAACTGAAAGAGTGTTAAATAAATTGTTAGAGAAAGGAGGCATCTCAGAAATATCAAGGACAGTCAGGGCATTTGATGATACAATACAAAAATGTAGCCCATGGCTTTTGAAGGAGGAGTCATTAAATATGTCACAATGGAACCATCATGGTGAAGATTTAAAAGGATTAGAAAAGAGCAGCCGAGGGACTATGCCAGTTGGCACATTGCCATTGTGGACGTTCATATCTGGTTTGCTTAGTCCAAAGCCTTCAGTTCAGACAAAGATAGAGGAACCAAGTTTAGAGCATAAAAAGCAATCAGGGGCAAAGTTAAAAAAGGAGACTGCTACTAACACCTTTCTGTCACCAGAGGATGTAAATGTCCAACTAACAAGGCCACCGCCATGTGCTGGGAGGCCCCCAACCCCAACAGTTGATAGTTCGGATCCTGAGACAGGATCTCAAGTATTAACATGCCCTGTATTTGAGGTAGGAGGGCAGCGAATTCACCATGCTTTAAATTTCAAAATAGTGAAGCAGCTAAAAGAGGCTGTAACAACATATGGTCCTCAAGCACACTTCATTGTAAGCTTGGTCGAATCCATTAACACCTTGAACATGACGCCAGCAGATTGGGCTAATATGTGTAAAGCTGTGCTAAATGGAGGTCAATACCTATTATGGAAGGTTGCCAATGAGGAATTTTGCAAAGAGATGTCTAGGCGAAATGCAGCAGCTGGTTATCCTCAGAGAAATCTAGATTTGTTGTTAGAAAAGAGACCTTATGAGGATCAGCAACAACAAATTCCATATGATCCTGGCATATACGCACAAATTGCTGTAGAGGCAGTTAGGGCATGGAAGACTTTACAAGGACATGGAGGTTTACAAGGTCAATTATCTAAGGTAATACAAGGAGCTAATGAATCTTACGCTGGATTTGTAGATAGACTTATTGAAACAGCTACAGAGTTTTTGGAAATACAGAACAAGCAATGCCATTATTAAAACAACTGGCTTATGACCAAGCGAATCATTGCTGCAGAGGTATCATTAGACCATGGAAACATGAAGATTTAAACACATTTATTAAATTTGGTAGAGACATTAATGAACAAGAGCAAGTCGTGGCAGCTGCAATAAAACAGGCTTTAGATGCCAGAGACATTAATGAAAAAGGGCAAATTGTGGCAGCTTTAGTAAAACAGGCTTTAGAAGACAGGCCAAGAACATGCTACAATTGTGAACAAACAGGACTTTTTAAAAGGAATTGCCCCATAGGAGGAGGGTTTAACAAAACTAGGTATCAAAGGACTAGAATACCGGGTATTTGGCCACGATGACGTAGAGGGAGACATTGGGCTAATGAATACCATTCTCAAACCACCATAGAGGGTACTTCATTATCAAAAAACAAACAAGCACCAGGTGTTTATCCACGATATCATGAAGAAAGGCATCCGGCTCCATTGCCAAAAAATGGAGAGGGGGGCCCAATGCTCTGGGGCCCGAAACCGCAAATATATGGAGCACTGGAGGAAACCAGCAACCCCATAAGTGTAGTGCCCATGACACATTGTTCATCAGATCCCTCATCAGACAAACCAGAGGGAGCGCAGGGTTGGACATCTGTGCCTCCGCCAGATCAATACTAACTCCAGAGATGGGAGTTCAAATCATTCCCACAGGGGTGAAACGACCTCTTCCCAAAAGAACAGTAGGCTTATTATTGGGATGCAGCTCTTCTACTCTAAAAGGACTTATGATGAGTCCTGGGGTAATTGATCCCGATTATGAAGGTGAAATAAAAATTATAGCCAGTTCTCCAAAGGGTATATCAGTAATTTCTCCAGGAGATAGAATAGCACAATTACTAATAATACCCAGCCCACATGATAAATTTTACAGTTATGCTGTAGAAAGAGGTTCCAAGGGATTAGGCTCCACAGGTGTAGATTGGGCTATGCTTTCTTTAAATTTATATTCTCGCCCCATGCTAAAACTAAATATTCAAGGACATGAATTCAATGGGCTACTGGATGCAGGTGCAGACCTTAGCATCATCTGTCGTCAAGAATGGCAAAAACATTGGCCATTACAACAAGCCACTCAAACGCTTCGAGGCCTAGGAGTGGCGACTAATCCCCATAAAAGTGCAACTGTATTAGATTGGAAGGATCCTGAAGGATGTGAAGGAACTATACAGCCATATGTATTGGAACATCTTCCCGTAAATTTATGGGGATGAGATGTCCTAGATCAATTAGGTTTGACATTAACAAATAACATCAATCAAAATTCACCCACTATTATGGCTAGACAAGATTTTAGGAAAGGAAAAAGATTAGAAAAGCAAGAACAAGGTATAGCAGCACCAATACAAAAAGATCAAGGAACAGATAGATATGGGTTGGATTTTCAGAAAGGGCCACTGAGACAATAAATATTACTTGGAAATCAGAAAGACCAGTATGGGTTCCTCAGTGGCCCCTGACTAAAGAAAAGATACAAGTAGCCCATGACCTGGTCAAACAACAATTAGCAGAAGGACATATACAACCTTCTGTGTCTCCCCATAATACTCTCATTTTTGTCCTTAAAAAGAAATCTGGTAAATGGAGATTATTGCAAGATTTAAGAGCCATTAATAATGGGATGATTATTATGGGACCTGCTCAATCAGAGATTCCTCAATTGTGTGCTTTGCCAAAAACTTGGTATGTTTTCGTTGTAGATATTAAAGATCGTTTTATTTTCAATTCCAATTTATCCTGAGGATATTCCAAGTTTTGCATTTACTATACCTGCACTGAATCATGAAGGTCCTGACAAGAGATATGAGTGGAAAGTACTCCCTCAAGGGATGGCTAACAGCCCAACTATGCGTCAAATTTATGTTAACAAAGTAATCCAGCCACTTAGAAATCAAATTCCTGATATACAAATTTTTCACTATATGGATGATGTATTATTAGCACACAAAGTTAAAAACCCATTGCTAGAATGGTATGCCACACTTACAAACGTATTAAATAATTATAACCTAGAGATAGCAATAGGTAAAATACAATTAAATTTTCCAATTAATTATTTAGTAGCTCTATTATCCTCAACCATGGTCAGTCAACCAAAAATTCAAATACGAGTAGATCAACTCAAATCAATTAATGACTTTCAAGAGTTATTAGGAGACTTAAATTGGATAAGGCCTCATCTAGGTATACCAACAGGAGAGTTGGGACCTTTATTTGATATCCTAAAAGGACCATGAGATCCAAATTCACTCAGAATGTTAATGCCTGAAGCAAGAAAAGCAATAAAAATCATTGAAACATATATGGGAAATATGCTTTTGGATAGAGTTGATATAATTTTGCATTTATTATTTATTGTACTAACAACAAAAAAAATATTTCTACAGGAGTATTTTGGGAAGAAGGTCCATTATTATGGATACATTTATCTTATTCTTCTAACACTATTATTACTTGCTATCCTGAGGCTGAGGGAGAATTAATACTCATAGGAATAAAAGCAGCAAAAAGAGTGTGTGTGGAATTTCACCCAATAAAATTATTACTCCATATACTATGAATCAAATTGATGAATTAGCTATTTAGTTAAATACTTGGGCAATAATCGTGTGTAAATCTAATGTTTCATTTGATAACCACTTACCATCTTATCTTTTATTGTCTTTTTGGTCATCGCATCCTGTAATTTTTCCAAAAATGACAAGAAAACACCTATCATGAATGCTCCAAATATATTCACCGAT
Source organism: Callospermophilus lateralis (assembly GCF_048772815.1). Taxonomy (NCBI): domain Eukaryota; kingdom Metazoa; phylum Chordata; class Mammalia; order Rodentia; family Sciuridae; genus Callospermophilus; species Callospermophilus lateralis. The sequence goes on along the minus strand of NW_027513832.1, from coordinate 590,502 downwards.
GGGTTAAATAATGGTACAACAGCAATAGTTACACCTGATCCAACTTTTATATTTTTAGTACCAAAACAATCAGCTCACAAGGTAGAGCTTAGTACAGTATTACAAGCTTTTGTGATTTTTAAAGATTCTGTATTTAATTTATTTTCCGATAGTCAGTATATAGTTAATGCTATAGTATCCCTTGAAGATGCTGGTAGGATTTCCCCTTTCTCAACTGTTTTCTCTTTGTTTTCCACTATACAAAGTCTAATCTGGGACAGAAAAGATCCATTCTTTATAGGACATATCAGGGCACATACAGGATTGCCTAAAGCCCTTAGTTTGGGCAATGATTTAGCAGATAAAACTACAATTGACATACATACATATTTTCTTTACACTAGAAGAAGCAATAAATTTTCTTAAAAAGTTCCATGTCAATGCTTATACTTTACAAAAGCATTTCAAAAAAACTAAGGAACATCTAGACAAATTATAAAACAATGTCAAAATTGTGTGACCTTTTTACCACAAGTTAATCTTGGAGTCAATTCTAGAGGATTGATACCTAACCATATTTGGCAGATGGACGTCACACACTTGCCAGAATTTGGAAAATTAAAATATTTGCATGTTACAGTTGATATTTGTTCTGGATTTTTAATGGGCTCCCTTCATGCTTGAGAAAAAAACTAAAGATGTTATAGCTCATTGCTTACAAAATTTTGCCACTGTGGGCATTCTAAAACAGTTAAAAACAGATAATGCCCCCGGTTACACTTCTAACTCTTTTAAACAATTTTGCTCATCATTTGGCATTACTCATATAACAGGAATCCCATACAATCCACAGGGACAAGGCATAGTTGAAAGAGCACATCAAACAATAAAAATGTACTTATTAAAGCACAAAGACGGAATTGAGAAGGGGTATATATTCCCCAAAGATAAACTTAAATTAACGCTTTTTACTCTAAACTTTTTAAACTTGGATTCATCAGGACTTAGTGCTGTGGAAAGGCATATGTTTCCAAAAAATGTGCATAAGCCCAAGGTAGTTTGGAAGGATATTCTAATAGGACAATGGAAAAGTGTTGACCCAGTAATTGTCTGGAGTCGGGCGTCTGTTTGTGTGTTTCCACAGGAAGAACAGCAGCTGATTTGGATTTTGGAGAGATTAACAAAAGTCCTGACCCAGTGATTGTCTTTAGTCAGGGGTCTGTTTGTGTGTTTCCACAGGAAGAACAGCAGGCAATATGGATTCCAGAGAAATTAACTAAAGTGATTTCTATATACCAAAAAGAAGATGATTTGGCTCAAATTCATAACAGCTGATATCCAAAACTCCAGTTTGGCTATCCTTACATCTGCGACAGAACCAAGATGCTTTTTTCAATATCTATTTTATTATTGCCCTTTCCCACATCATGAAGTTCTATTTTTTATTTTTTTTTTTTTGAGCTCATACAGACCTAGGTTAATGTTTTGCTGATCAGTTCTATTTTTTGACTATAGAGTTTTTAGACATTCCAATGGTGATTTCACCTGTAAAAAGTTATAAGGCCTTTACTATTATGTTATGTGTTGTATATATTATATTATTTGTGCACACTTGTGTTTTGTGTTTTATGTTTGAATGTACATATATCCATATATCATATATGATGTGCGCTCATGAAAAAATGGATCCAAATTTTTTTTATTCACGTGATTTAAATAGTTTAATTTAAATTGGGTAAACAACTGTTGAGGATTGTTTTAATATGTGAACAAAAAATGGAGTTTAGCAGAACTGTTTGTTGACTTTCACCTTTCCTTTTCATTATATTTAATAATTCTCTTCAAGATAATGTAAATTGTTAAGATAATTGTGTTTTTTAGTGCCTTCTGGAATGGTAAGTAATTTTTTCTTTAGCCATTATTGCCAGAATTCCAATCTTCAACCCAGTGCTGGTGAAGACAAAGATAAAACCAATCTACAGCTTCTGCAATAGCCATCACTGAACTGCTTGCAGAACTTGCCTGGAATATGTATCACTTGTATGCATTGTGAACTAACATGTATGCATTGTGAACTATCTGTTGGTGCAGCGACTTGTGGTAGTGTTGGGATAATTTTGCTGATGCTCTCATTGGTGGAACAATTTTTCCAAAAGGAGACATCAATTGGCTTGGTGTATCTTCCCTATTCTCACTTTATAGAGGTCAGGAACCTTACAGAGGAAGGCGAAAGACTTCATCTGCAATGACTGTACTTTCGGCCATTTTGGTTTTGGATGCACACATGGGATCTTTCTTTAGATCCATAAGGGGCTGAGAATTTAATCAACAGCCTCACACAGAGCTAAGAGGCTGATTCAGACACATCCCTTTCCAAAGCAATTAAGCAAAGAGCCACAGGTGATTTCCATTCATTTCCATTTGAAAACTGTTTTCTTCAGGTTTCACAAAGGGGTGGCCTGAGGCAAAGAACTTCCTGACATTCAGGGTAACAGAACAATATGTAAGCAAAAGTCCCAAAGCAGGGTTTATCCACTGAGACTTTTCTGGTCACAGTGATCTGAGTTTTCTGAGCTTCTCGCCATTCACTTCAGCTATCCAGAACATAGCCATGTCACAGAGCTTGGAAGTGATTCATATCTTGGACACAAAACCATGAGCCTCTTCTGGAGAGTGGCCAGAATTCAGGAAGAAAACAGCAACTTAGGAAATTAGCAGGTGTTGCCCATCGATAAGGCAAGCCAAAGTCCATACATAAATCGGGCAGGATGAATGCTGGGAAGCTTTCTACCAGACAGGACACATCCATTGAATCATTCTCTTTTCTAATGTCTACAACCGCGATACACAGACATAGAAACAGTCGCCTTGTCAAATGACTTATTAAAAACAGTTCACTACAAACCAAACAAACCACCTTTCCTACATATTCTCAGAATATGAGACAAACCAAAAAACCACACCCACACAACAAAGGCACCTCCTTCCCTCAAATGGGTCTGTGACTATCCAGAGTGTCCTCTGACTGGTGGGCCACACTATGTTTTCCTGAGATGGCCTGTCCTGTATGAGATTAGGTCTCCTTGGTCAACTCTGTGAACTTGTCAGAAGCCAGGGGTGAGCCCCTACCTGCTTGTTCAGAAAAGGCCCCTCTTGAGAGCTTTCCCGTTATTTGGCCATTCCCACATCAGTAGGTATCAAGAAAGATTGACTCTATCCTTGGAAAATCAAAACAAGTGAGACCACTGAGATTGGGAATAGGACTGGCTCTGGGTGCCTGGCTTACTGGATCTAAGTTCAGAGAGTTTGATCACCACGGAAGTGAGGTAAGTCACTTCCTTCAGGAATTGAATGAGTTCACTGCCTTGGCAACCACTTTGTCCTAAGAGTTGACTCCAAGGGTCCCATGAGATGGAGGCTGCCCCTGCTTCCTGTGACACTTTCACAAGTTAGAATGGTATATCAACCATAGGCACACAGGAACAGCTCTCCACACAGGCCTGGTTTGGTCCATCTTCTCTACATTAATAAGAGAGAGGCTGATTCATACATATCCCTACATCCTGACCAGGTTGTTTTCCATGGAAGATGACTTTTGCTCTCTCAGGTCTTTCATAGCTGCCTACAACTTATCCAGGTGTCATTTATGTAGGACATTTGAGGTTCTCAACAGGTGGAAGATCGCCTACATTCCTGTATTGAAATACCAACTCCTTCCCTGCTCTTCTGTAAAGTTAGATTGAGGGAACAGTGTATGATTAGGGTGAATAACAGGTTCGATTTGGGTGAGGAATCATTCTGAGGGTTGAATAACAGTATTGGGAACCTGCGATATTTACAAGAATATATAGGTGAAATATAAGTATGAAAACAGAAATCTAGTTAAGATTTGAAGCCGAGAAGGGCATGGGAACTTGATTGGGATACTTAGCGTTGAATTACGTTCTGAACAGATGTCTCAGATAAATCGATATACAATGGCATAGGACCATGTACCTTGAATGATTGAATGTAGAAGAGAACATCAAGTCAAAAAGGAATACTCGGTAGGAACAGGAGATAGTAGTTTTAGGAAGAAGAGTGAGTATAGGATCTGGACCAAAAGTTCTTTAGCAATATGGTTTCAGTTGAGAGTGAATGTAAATGTTAGCACATGTGAAGAGTCAGTCACGATGATGAACTGGGGAAAATATGGAGGAAAGCAGATATTAATAGAGACATTAGGAAATCAGGCAAAGTATAAACTGAGTCATAGGACTAGACATTTTCAACAGGGTTGAGTTTGGATATATAATGTTAGAAAGAAACAAATATGTACTCACCAATAGGATTGACATTTGAGAGCATTAGGCAACCTGGACATGGGTGCATTTAGTAATCCATGCTCATTTTCCATTTAGGCTTTGGTACAATCATAGGAGTGACCTTTGTTTTATGTGTCCAGAATATTACTGTGATAAAATGTATATGTAGATCAGGTGACATGGGTATTTCTTCCACCATTTCTGGGAGCACTATTTTGAAGAAATATAAATTAGTATTGGGGGTACAAAGGGTATAACCTGTGTCATAGAATATATTGATAATGCATCAATTGACCATCATGTGAATAAATAATATAACTGGTTCCACTTTAAATAATGGATTGAATTGATATCTGAAAATATATAAGAAATCTAATATTGATATACAGTCATTCATTCCAACGAGTTATACATCTAATGGTAATATTAGGGTTATGGGTTATCATGAAAGGTGTGTGGGTTTTGCTTCAAAAGTGATTACGGAAATCGAAAATAATGTGTTTGGAAAGAAGTCTCATGAAAATATCAGTCAAGAAACATGGAGAAATACATGTGTTCTGAAGCAGGAAGTGACTGAAAGTGAAACAAATGCCTATCAATTTGCTAACTTGTGGATGAAATATGTATCCTATGATGTGCATAAACTGAAGAAATAGCAATGTACCAGTGTTGAATAAAAATGAACTTCAAAATACACATCATGTCCCATAGTAATCTACTTGAATTGATGTTAAACAGGGTCAGTTACTGTAGAAATGTTAGGATATGTATGCACCATTCAACGAAGTTAGTTTTCAGTACTAGGAAACAAGTATGTATTTTAGGTGGATGAGTATTTCTGAGAATAATCTTGTGAAAAGTTGATTATAAATCCACATACATGAATATAAATGAATTTAGGGAGTCTACAATAAGACACATGTTTCATATTTTGAAAAATCTAGACAGAGTGCATATATATATATATATATATATATATATATATATATATACACACACACACACACACACAGAGAGACATTAAAAATTGCAATATATATGCCAATCGAAATTTATCGTGAAATATATATCATCATCAGATCCAAAAATATTAATTTCACTGAACATGGATTTTTGTATAAGGTTGTTCAAATAGGAAGCTCACCCATGGGTTGTATTTTCAGTTCCAACAGCGTTTACGAGGAGTGGTCATTTCTCACAATTTGTATCTGCCAATCAGCCACCTCATGAGACTGTATGTGTGATAACCAGGTAGGATTCTATATGTGCATATAAAAACACATGTTCTGAATAAGCTAGAGAGAATGGGAGACAGTAATTTACATATTTGTTAACTTTAAAAACACATGGAAAACTATTTCAATTAAAAATTGACTAGATTTATTACTCCTACCCTATATAATGCAAAAGGCAATTCCAACTATACACCATGCCTCCTATGAAATGCTTGTATTTCTATTTTGTTTGAGTTATTTTTCTCCATCATATTAGGATTAGTAGTCAGAGTCTATTAGGATATGGGTTAATGTCAGGGATTCAGTATTTCAAATAAATGCTGCACACAAATTTTTGCACTCTCATACAGAAAAATGCCTTGACATTACCCTCGCCTGAAGTAAGACACAATTAGAGGAGAAGAGTTAAAAATTCTGTGAATACATATCTGGAATGGAATACGCTCAGGAGTTCACAACCTTGGAGGTGGTAGAGGAGTTTAAAAAAGTAAGGGACAGGGTAAACACTCAACAAACATGGAGCTCTGCTGGCCTAAAGACTTCTTGAGAAACTGCCTCTGAGGTTGCGCACTTGAAATATAAGTATTTGTCAGGAGCTTCCTTTGTAGTGAGACCATCAAACCTGGGTGTGCATGTATGTGACCTGGAGGACATAGTTTCTTATTTTCCACTGAACATGAGGCAGCAGTGCTGATTTCTCTCTATGTAGGTTAACAGTGTCCACTGGGGGCTAAGTTTCTCTCTGTGTGGACTGTGAAGCCATTTGGTCATCCTCCACTTTTCGTGGTATTTCTTACTGCTGCACTGGGAGTTTGTTATTTGCTTCACGAAATACAAGTAGTTCACCTGGTACAGTGCTGGAGGGAGTTCTGTCACCTGTGGTGGGTAAGGGTCTGCAAGAGAATGCACCAACCATGCTTCTATCCCACATAGCTTTTCCCTTGACCATAGCATCCTGATTCTGAACATTGCCCTGAAACCTCTCCAAATAACAAGATGCCTTTACATATAAGGGGTCTGCTGGCTGCACCATGTCAGTCACAAGCCATTTGGAAGACAATGGAAGATCACCATGGCCCCACTACAGATGTTTTATCACACACCTGCCCTCCACTGCTCTAGGCCCACTACTCAGAAGGCTCAAACTTACTGGCATCTCTGTTCTACACCATTTGCATGAAACCCAGTGACTCAAGGCACTGTCTGTTATACTCATGATCAGAAACCGGACATTCAAACTTTCTCCAGTGGTACCTGGTCCTGGGAATTTCAAAAATTTCATGGTATTTATCTAGCCATTTTTCAAGGATGAAGTTGGAGGTACTGTGGGTTTCAATTCATTCAGGAACCTTTAAATTTTGAGAAAGCTGATTTCAATGAAATCCCTATAGAACTCTCACAGACAAGGCTTCTCAAAGAGTGGCCAAAAGGTCACATGTAACCAGGCCCATTGAGGTCTACAGTTTGAGGTTCATGTGTGTTTTGACTCTCAACTATGGCTGCCAAGTCATTCAGAATAAAATCATGTGATATCCTGGCTGAAATTTCCAATGCTCTGTGGAAAGCCACCCTGGGCCTAGATCTCAGTTTCCAAGGGCAACTCTCATGTGTGGCCTCTTATAATCCCAACACAATTCATGACACCTCTTCTCTGAGTTCAGTTCCAGAACTCAGTGTCTAAGGGGAATCACACCAGAGTTCACACCCAGGTGGACCCAGTCTGTTAGGGTAAAAGAAATTGAAGTTAAAGTGTAAAATAGCGGGTGTTGTAAAGTTTCTAAGCTGCAAAGCCTGAGTTAAAATGTAAAGGACCAGGTATTGTTAAGTTCCCATGAAATTCCTGTAGCTGTTAGGACAATTCCTTTCACTGCCCATTAAATATTCCCCCTGACCATCCAGTTGTTTAATAATCTAGGACCCTGTGCAGCTTGGCACCTAAGCATATCAGGGCCCAAACCAATCAGTTTGAATGTACCCCCCTCCTTAGGATCGACGTATCACCCCCGCCCGACCTGATTCCACCAATGAATGTGCTAATCAAGTTTGAGAGTTGTTGTTCCATTTTCCGGCTGATCAAGATGATTTCCTCTGATATATATAAAGCCTCTGCCTACCCAAAAAGTGTACTGAAGCACTGCTTAACATCTTCTCGGGGATCTGGGCCGCTGTTGCTTGTTGAGTGAGCACAGAGCCCCAGCGAACTGAATTGGATCCTCAATAAATCCCCATTGCTGTTGCATGAGCCAGTCTCTTCGTAGTCTCTTCCTCCGACGTCTGCTGGAATCTTACAAGTCATCTCTTCCAACTGCCACACAAATGACCACAATTAAAACCAAAACACTCCCACATGGCCCTCATATTCTTCCATATAGACACTCATCATATCCTCTGGCTAAAGGTTTCCATGAGGGGCGCAGCCCAAGACAGTGTCCAAAATAAGGTCCCTTGCCTCTGGTTTGCCTAAAGTCAGGGTGGCCTGGACAACCTTCCTGTGAACCAGGAGTGGTCAAATAGGCCTGCCATTAATACTACTTCGGTTCACCAATTTGAGGCCTACTGACTGTGGGGTTTAGATTCTTTATGTGAATTGGAGTTATCAGAAAACCCAAGCACCTATGGGCTAGCCTCTGCAGGGCTTTTAAGAACTCAATTGACCCAAAGGATCCCTATTCTCACTTGATGGAGGTCAGGAACCTTACAAAGGAAGGTGAGAGACTTTATCCATAATGACTGCTCTTTTGGCCAGTTTGGTTTGAATGCACACATGGGATCATTCTTTAGATCCATCAGGTGCTGATAATCTAAGCCACAGACTCACAAAGGGCCAAAAGGCTGAATCAGACACATCTCCTTCCAAAGAAATTAAGAAAAGAGCCACAGGGGATGTTCATTCATTTCCATTTGAAAACTGTTTTCTTCAGGTTTCAAAAAGAGATGGCCTGAGGCAAAGACCTTGCTGACATTCAGGTCAACAGAACAATAGGTAAGCAAAAGGCCCAAAGCAGGGTTTCTCCAATGAGACTTAAATGGTCACTCTGATATCTGAGTATTCTGAGATGCTCTCCATTCCCTTCAGCTATCCAGTACATGGCCATGTCACAGAGCTTGGAGGTGGTACATATCTTGGAGAGAAAACCATGAGCCTATTCTGGATATTGGCCAGAATTCAGGAAGAAAACAGGAACTTAGAAAGATAGCAGGTGTTGCCCATCGATAAGGAAAGCCTCAGACCATTAATAAATTTGGCAGGATACATGCTGGGATGCGTTCTACTAGACAACACAAATCCATTGATCCATTCTCTTTTCAACTGTCTACAACCACGGACACAGTGGGATTCAGAGACATAGAAACACTCGCCTTGTCAAATGACTTACTAGAAACAGTTCACTCAAAACCAAACAAACCGCCGCTACTACCTATTCTCAGAACATGAGACAAAACCACAAACACACACACACACATACAAAGGCACCTCCTTCCCCCAAGTAGGACTGTGACTATCCAGAGTGTCCTATGACTGGTGGGTCATACTATGTTCCACTGAAATGGCCTGTCCTTTCTCAGATCTGGTCTCCTTGTCCAACTCTGTGAAGTTGTCAGGAGCCAGTGGTGAGCCACTACCTGCTTTCTCAGAAAAGGCCCCTCTTCAGAGCTTTCCTGGCATTTGGCCATCCACACATCAGTAGTTACCAAGAAACTCTGACTCTCTCCTTGGTAAATCAAAAAAATTGAGACCCCTGGGACTGGGACTGTGACTGGCTCTGAGGGCCTGGCTTCCTGGATACCAAGTTCAGACAGTTCCATCACCAAAGAAGTGTGATGAGGTCACTTCCTTCAGGAACTGAATGAGGTCACTATCTTGGCAACCTCTTTGCCTTCACAGTTGCTTCCAAAGGTCCCATGATATGGAGGCTGCCCCTACTTCCTGTGATACTTTCACAGGTTAGAATGGTATATCAACCATAGGCACCTAGGGACAGCTCTCCACATAGGCCTGTTTTGGTCCATCTTATCTATATGAAAAAAAGAGAGGCTGATTCAGACACAACCCTTTATCCTGACCAGGTTATTCACCATGGAAGATGTCTTTTGCTCTCTCAGGTCCTTCATAGCTGCCTACATCTTCTCCATGGATCATTTCTGCATGGGCCTTTTAGGTTCTCAGCAGGTGGAGAATCCCCTACATGCCTGTATTTTGAGACCAACTCTGTCCCTGCTCTTCTGAAAAGTTAGATTGAGGGATCAGTGTATGGTTAAGGTTAATAACATGTTTGATTTGGGTTAGGAATCATTCCGCTCAATTAATAATGGTATTGGGAACCTGTGACATTTTTAAGAATATATAGGTGAAATATAAGTATGAAAACAGAAATCTAGGTAAGATTTGAAGCCCAGAAGGGCATTGGGCCTTTGATTGGGATACTTAGCATTGAATTATGTTATGCACAGATGTCTCAGATAAATCGATATACAATGAAATAGGACCTTGTACCTTGGATGATTGAATGTAGAAGAGAACATCCAATCAAACAGGGATAGTATGTAGGATCAGGAAGATAGTCGGTAGGTGTTGAAATGAGGGCGAGTATAGACTTTGGACCAAAAGTTCTTTAACAATAGGGTTTCAGTTAGAGAGTGAATGTCAATATCAGCACATGTGTAGGGTCACTCACAATGATGAACTGGGTAAAATATGTAGCAAAGCAGATATCAATAGAGACATTAGGAAATCAGGTATAGTACAAAGTGAGTGATAATATTAGACATTTTCAACAGGGTTGAACTTGACTGTATAATCTTAGGGAAAAATAAATATGGAGTCACAAATAGATTGACATTTGAGAGCATTAGGCAATTTAGACATAGATGTTTTAGTAATCCATGGTCAATTTCCATTTAGGCTTTGGTACAATCATAAAAGTGAACTTTGCATTTTGTGTCCAGATTATCACAGTGATAAAATGTATATGTAGATCAGGTGGAGTATTTCTTCCACTGTTTCTGGGAGCAATATTTTGAAGATGCATAAATTAGTATTGGGGGTACAAATGGGTGTACCATGTGTTTATGAATATTGAGATAATGCATGAAGAGACCATACTGAGAATTAAAAATATAACTGGTTCCAACTTTAAATAATGGAATGAATTGATATCTGAAAATATACATGAAATCTTATATTGATACACATACATTAATTACAACCATTTATACATCTAATGGAAATATTAGGGTTATGGATAATCATGAAAATTGTGTATATTTTGCTTCAAAAATCATTATGAAAATCAAAAATAATGTGTTTGGAAAGAAGTTTCATGATAAGACCAGTCAAGTAACCTGCAGGAATACGTGTGTTCTGAAGCAGGAAGTGATTGAAAGTGAAACAAATACCTGTAAATTTGATAACTTTTGGATTAAATATATATCCTATGATGTGCAAAAAAAGAAGAAATAGTAATTTACCAGTGTTGAATAGAAATAAACGTCAAAATACATAACATGTCCCATAGGAATCAACTTGCTTTGATATTAAACTGGGTCAGTTACTATAAAAATATTAGGATTTGTGTGCACCGTTCACTGAAGTTAGCTTTCAGTACTAGGTAACAAATATGAATTTCAGGTGGATGAATATTTCTGGAATAATCTTCTGAAAAGTTGATTATAAATCCAAGTACATGAACATGAATAAATTTATGGAGTGTATAAAGACACATATATTTCATGTTTTGAAGAACCTGGAGAATATATATATATATATATATATATATATATATATATATATATATATATATATACAAAAAACACACACAGAGACATTAAAAACTGGCAATATATATGCCAATAGAAATTCATCATGAAATATATATCATCCATTGAAGCAAAAATATTTATTTTACTAAACATGGATTTAAGTAAAATGTTGTTCAACTAGGAAGCTCACCCATAGCTTGAATTTTCAGTTCCAACAGTGTTTAGGAGGAGTGATCTCTTCTCACAATTTGTATCTGCCATGTCATCCACCTCACAAAAATATAAGTGTGATACCAGGTAGGATTCAATATGTGCATTAAAAATACATGTTCTGAATAGGCTTCAGAGAAAGGGAAACAAGAATTCACATATTTGTTAACTTTAAAAACACATGGAGAACTTTTTCATTTAAAAATTGACTAGATTTGTAACACCTACCCTTTATCATGCAAAAGGCAAGTCCAACTATACAACAGGCCTCCTCTGAACTGGTTGTATTTCTATTTTGTTTGGGTTATTTTTCTCCATCATATTAGGATTAGTAGTGAGAGTCTAGTAGGGTATGGGTAAGTGTCAGGGATTCAGAATTTCGAATGGAAAATAGGAAAATTAATCTCATGTGTATTCAAATATGTGCTACACAAAAATCTCCCCACTCTGATCCAGAACAATGCCTTGACATTTCCTTCACCACAAGTAAGACACAATTAGAGGAGAAGAGTTAGAAAATTTGTGAATACATATCCGGAATGGAAAATGCTCAGGAGTTCACAACCTTGGAGTTGGGAGAGGAGTATCCAAAAGTAAGGGATAGGGTAAACACTCCACAAACATGAAGTTCTTTTGGCCTAAAGACTTTTTGACAAACTGCCTCTGAGTTTGGGCACTTAAAGTATATGTTGTTGTCAGGAGATTTAGCTTCCTTTGTAGTGAGACCATCAAATCTGGAATGGCATCTATGTGACCTGGAGGACATGGTTTCTTGTTTTCCAATGAACATTAGGCAGTAGTGATGAATTCTATCTTTGTCGGCAAACTTTGGCCACCTGGGTCTAAGTGTCTGCCCGCGTGGACTGTGAAGTCATTTGGTCATCCTCCACTTTTCGTGGTGTTTCTGGCTGCTGCACTCGTAGTTTGGTGTTGCTTCAAAAAATACAAGGAGTTCATCAGGGACACAGTGCTGGAGGGAGTTCTGTCAGGTGTGGTGGGTCAGGGTTTACAGGAGAATGCACCAACCAGGCTTCTATCCCACATAGCTTGCCCCCTTGACAAGAGCAACCTGATTCTGAACATTGCCCTGAAACCCATCTATATAATAAGATGCCTTTACATATAAGGTTCTGCTGGCAGCAGCATGTCAGTCACAAGCCATTTGGAAGTCAAAGACATATTCACATGGCCCCACCACAGATGTTTATCACACACCTTCACACCACAGCTCTAGGCCCACTACTCAGCAGGCTCCAACTTACAGGCATCTCTGTTCTACTCCATTTTCATGAAACCCAGTCAATCAAGGCATTGTCTGGTACACTCATGATCAGGAACCAGATATCCAAAGGTTCTCCAGTGCCACCTGGTCATGGGAATTTCAAAACTTGCATGGTATTTATCTAGCCATTTTTCAAAAATGAATTTGAGACACTATGGGTTTCAATTAATTCAGGAACCATTAAATGGTGAGGAAGCTCATTTCAATGAAAGCTCTAGAGAACTCTCATAGGCAAGGCTACAGAAACAGAGGCCAAATGGTAACATAAGCAAGGCCCATTGAGGTCTACAATGTTAGGTCCATGTGTGTTTTGACTCTCAACGATGGCTGCCAAGTCTTTCAGAATAAAATCATGTGATATCCTTGCAAAGATTACCAGTTTTCTGTGCAAAGCCACCCTGGGCCTAGATCACAGATACCAAGAGCGAATCTCATGTGTGGCCTCCTAAAATCTCAAAACAATTCATGGCAATACTTCACTGAGGTCAGTTCCAGAAAGCAGTCTCTAAGTGGAATCACACAAGAGTTCAAGCCCAGGTGAACACAGTTATCTCTTCCAACTGACACACAAATGACCACAATTAAAACCAAAACACTTCGACATGGCCCTCATTTTCTTCCATATAGACACTCATCATAACCTCTGGCTGGAGGTTTTCATGAGGAGCGCAGTCCAAGACAGTGTCCAAAATAAGCTCCCTTGCCACTCATTTGCTAAAGTCAGGGTGGCCTGGACATACTTTCTGTGAACCAGGCGTGATGAAATAGGCATGCTGTGAAGACTACACCGCTTCTCTACTTTGAGGCCAACTGACTCAGAGGTTAAGATTCTTTATGTGAATTGGAGTCATGAGAAAACCCAAGCACCTCTGCAGGGCTTTGGAGAACTCCTCTGACCCAAAGGATCCCTATTGATGGAAGTCAGGAACCTCACAGAGGAAGGCGAGACGTCATCCACAAGGACTGCTCTTTTGGCCATTTTGGTTTTGGATGCACACATGGGATCTTTCTTTAGATCCATCAGGTGCTGAGAATCTAAGCCACAGCCTCACACAGGGCCAAGAGGCTAAATCACACACATCCCTTTCCAAAGCAATAAAGCAAAGGGCCACAGGTGATGCCCATTCATTTCCATTTGAAAACTGTTTTCCTCAGGCTTCACAAAGGGGTGGCCTGAGGCAAAGAACTTCTTGAAATTAAGGGCAACAGAACATTATGTAAGCAAAAGGCCCAAAGCAGGGTGTCTCCACTGATACTTTACTGGTCACACTGATATCTGAGTTTTCTGAGATGCTCGCCATTCCCTGCAGATATCCAGTACATGGCCATGTCACAGAGCTTGGAGGTGGTACATATCTTGGACAAAAAAACATGAGCCAATTCTGGAGATTGGAAAGAATTCAGGAAGAAAATTGGTAATTAGGAAGATAGTAGGTGTTGCCCATCCTTAAGGAAAGCCGCAACCCATTCATAAATTGGGCAGGTTGAATGCTGGGAAGCTTTCTACTAGACAGGACAAATACATTGATGCATTCTCGTTTCTAATGTATACAACCACGGACACAGTGGAATACACAGACATAGAAACACTCGCCTTGTCAAACGACTTACTAGAAACAGTACACTCCAAAAAAAAAAAAAAAAAAAAAAACTAACCGCCTTTCCTACCTATTCTCAGAAGATGAGACAAAATCATAAACCCACAACCACACCCACAAACTCACCTCCTTCCCCCAAGTAGGTCTGTGACTCTACTGAGTGTCCTCTGACTGGTGGGCCATACAATATTCCCCCGAAATGTCCTGTCCTGTCTCAGATCTGGTCTACTTGGCCAACTCTTTTAAGTTGTCAGAAGGGAATTTTGAGCCACTACCTGCTTTCTCAGGAAAGGCCCCTCTTCAGAGCTCTCCTTGCTTTTGGCATCATAATATCAGTAGGAACAAAGAAAGACTGACTCTGTCTTTGGTAAATCCAAGCAAGTGAGCCCACTGGGACTGGGACTGGGACTGGCTCTGTGTGCCTGGCTTCCAGGATCCCAAGTTCAGAGAGATCCATCACCAAGGAAGTGAGGTGAGGTCACTTCCTTCAGGAACTGAATGAATTCACTGTCTTGTAAACCATTTTGTCCTAATAGTTGCTTCCAAGGGTCCCATTAGATGGAGGGTTCCCCTACTTCCTCTGAAATGTTCACAAGTTAGAAAGGTATGTCAACCTTAGGAACCAGGGAATAGCTATCCACACAGGCCTGGTTTGGTCCTTCTCCTCTACATTAAGAAGAGAGAGGCTGATTCAGACACATCCCTTCATCCTGACCAGGGTGTTTGACATGGAAGATGACTTTTGCTCTCTCAGGTCCTTCATAGATGACTATATCTTCTCCAGGGTTCATTTCTACATGGATCTTTGAAGTTCTCAGCAGGTGGAAGATCCCCTACATTCCTGTATTGTAAGACCAACTCTGTCCCTGCTTTTCATTAAATTTAGATTGAGGGAACAGTGTATTCTTAGGGTTAATAAAATGTTTTAATTGGGTTAGGAATCATTCTGCGGGATGAATAATGGTATTGGGAACCTGCGATATTTATAAAAATATAGAGGTTAAATATATGAATAAAAACAGAAATCTAGGTAATTTTGAAGCCTAGAGGGCATTGGGCCCTTGATTGGGATACTTAACTTTGATTTACATTGTGCACAGATGTCTCAGAAAAATAGATATATAATGGCATAGAACCTTGTACCTTGGATGATTGAATGTCGAAGAGAACATCCAGTCAAAAACGGATAGTCGGTAGGATTAGGTAGATAGTAGGTTTAGGAAGAAGTGTCAATATAGGATTTGGAATATATGTTCTATCGCAATAGTGTTTTGGTTAGAGAGTGAAAGTAAACATAACTTCATGTGAAGGGTCAGTCACAATGATGAACTGGGGAAAATATGTAGGAAACCACATATCAATAGAGAAATAATGAAATCAGGCAAAGTATAAAGTGAGTGATATGATTAGGCATTTTCAACAGGGTAGAGTTTGAATATATAATCTTTGGAAGAAACAAATATGTAGTCACCAACAGGATTGATAATTGAGAGGATTAGGCAACATGGACAGGAATGTTTTTAGTAATCCATGTTCACTTTCCATTCAGACTCCGGTACAATCATAAGTGTGACATTTACTTTTTGTGCCCCGAATATTACTGTGATAAAATGTGTATGTAGATCTGGTGACATGAGTATTTCTTACACCATTTCTGGCAGTAATATTTAGAAGACATATACATAAGTATTGGTTGTACAAAGAGGTGTGCCCTGTGTCTATGAATATAGAGATAATGCATGAATTGACCACACTGTGAATAAATAATATAGCTGATTCCACTTTAAATAATGGATGGAATTGATATCTGAAAATATTTAAGATATCTTATATTAATATAAAATCATTCATTCCAACCAGTTATACATCTATTGTTAATATTAGTGTTATTGTTTATCATGAACGGTGTCTGAGTTTCGCTTCAAAAATGATTATGAAAATTGAAAATAATGTGTTTTGTAAAGAAGTCTCATGAAAAGACCAGTCAAGAAACATGGATGAATACATGTGTTCTGAAGAAGGAATTGATTGAAAGTGAAACAAATGCCTATAAATTTGCGAAACTGTGGATGAAAAATATATCCTATGATGTGCATAAACTGAAGAAATCATAATGTACCAGTGTTGAATAAAAATGAACGTCAAAACACACAGCATGTCCCATTGGAATCTACTCGCATTGATGTTAAACTGGGTCAGTTACTGTAGAAATATTAGGATTTGTATGCAACATTCACTGAAGTTAGTTTTCACTAGTAGGAAAAAATATGTATTTCAGGTGGATGAATATTTCTGAGAATAATCATGTGAAAATTTGATAATAAATCCACATACATGAATATGAATGAATTTAGGAAGTGTGTAATAAGACACATATATTTCATATTTTGAAAAATCTGGAGACTGTATATATATATATATATATATATATATATATATATATATATATATACACACAGACATTAAAAAGTAGCAATATATATGCGAATCGAAATTCACCATGAAATATAAATCATCCACAGATGCAAAAATATTCATTTTACTGAACATGGATTTATGTATAATGTTGTTCATCTAGGAAGCTCACCCATAGGTTTAATTTTCTGTTCCAACAGTGTTTAGGAGCTGTGATGTCTTCTCGCAATTTGTATCTGCCAAGTAAGCCACCTCACAAGATTGTACGAGTGGTACCAGGTAGGATTCTGTATGTGCATATAAAAATACATGTGCTGAATATGCTACGGAGACAGGGAGACATGAATTCGTACATTTGTTTACTTTAAAAACACATGGAGAACTCTTTCAATAAAAAAATTAACTAGTTTATACCTTCTACCCAATATAATGCAAAAGACAATTCCAACTACACACCATGCCTTCTCTGAACTGGTTGTATTTCTATTCCGTTTGGGTTATTTTACTCCACCATATTAGGATTAGTAGTCAGAGTCTAATAGGGTATATGTTAGTGTCAGGGATTTAGTATTCTGAATGGAAAATTGGAAAATGAATCCAATGTGTATGCAAATATGTGCTACACAAAATTTTTCCCACTCTCATCCAGAACAATGCCTTGACAATACTTTCACTCCAAGTAAGACACAATTAGGGAAAAAGAGTTAGAAATTCTGAGAATACAAATCTGGAATGGAATATGATCAGGAGTTCACAAACTTGGAGGTGGTAGAGGAGTTTCCAAAAGTAAGGGACAGGGTCAAAACTCTCCATATAACAAGATGCCTTTACAAATAAGGGTCTGCTGGCTGCATCCTGTCAGTCACAAGGCATTTGGAAGCCAATGGCAGATCGAAATGGCCCCAGCGCATATTTTGTGTCACACACCTGCCCAACATTGCTCTAGGCCCACTGCTCAGCAGGCTCCAACTTACTGGCATATCTGATCTACACCATTTTCATGAAACCCAGTCAATCAAGGCACCGTCTGGTATACTCATGATCAGCAACAGGACATCCAAAGTTTCTCCAGTGCCACCTGGTCATGGAAATTTCAAAAATTTCATGGTATTTATCTAGCCATTTTTCAAGGATGAAGTTGGAGGCACTATGGGTTTCAATTAATTCAGGAACCATTAAATGGTGAGGAAGCTCATTTCAATGAATGCTCTGAAGAACTCTCACAGGTAAGTCTTCCCAAAGAGTGGCCAAAAGGTCACATGAAGCCAGACCCATTGAGGTCTACAATGTGAGTTCCATGTGTGTTTTGACTCTCAACTATGGCTGCCAAGTCTTTAAAAATAAAAACATGTTATATCCTGGCTGAGATTCCCAGTGCTCTGTGGAAATCCACACTGGCCTTAGATCTCAGTTTCCAAGGGTCACTCTCATGCGTGGCCTAATAAAATCCCGACAAAATTCATGGCAATACTGCTCTGAGGTCAGTTCCAGAACTCAGTCTCTAATGGGAGTCACACCAGAGTTCAAGCCCAGGTGGACCCAGTCATCTCTTCCAACCACGATACAAATGTCCACAATTAAAACCAAAACACTCCCACATGGCCCTCATCTTCTTCCATATAGACACTAATCATTACCTCTGGTAGCAGGTTTCCATGAGGGGCGCAGCCCACAACAATGTCCAAAATAAGCTCCCTTTTTCCCTCATTTTCCTAAAGTCTGTGTGGCCTAGACACCCTTCCTGTTAACCAAGAGTGATCAAATAGGCATGCCGTTAATGCTGCTTTGCTTCTCCAATTTGAGGCCTAATTACTGTGCGGTTTAGATTCTTTATGTGAATTGGAATCATGAGAAAACCCATGCACCTATAGGCTAGCCTCTACAGGGCTTTAAATATCTCATTTGACCCAAAGTATCACTATTCTCACTTAATGGAGGTCAGGAACTTTACATAGGAAGGCGAGAGACTTCATCTACAATATCTGCTCTTTTAGCCATTTTTGTATAGGATGCATACATGAGATATTTCTTTGGATCCATCTAGTGCTGAGAATCTAAGCCACAGCCTCACACAGTGCCAAGAGGCTGATTCACACACATCCCTTTCCAAAGCAATTAAGCACAGAGCCACAGGTGATGCCCATTCATTTCAATTTGAGAACTCTTTTCTTCAGGCTTCACAAAGGGGAGGCCTGAGGCAGAGACCTTCCTGACATTCAGGGCAATAAAACAATAGGTAAGCAAAAGGCACAAAGCAGGCTTTCTCCACTGAGACTTTACTGGTCATACTGATATCTGAGTTTTCTAAGAAGCTCGTCATTCCCTTCAGGTATCCAGTACATGTCCATGTCACAGAGCTTGGAGGTGGTACATATCTTGGACACCAAAGCATGAGCCTATTCTTTAGAGAGGCCAGAATTCAGGAAGAAAACAGGAACTTTGGAGGATAGCAGATGTTGCCCATCCATAAGTCAAGCAGCAGTCCATTCATAAATTGGGCAGTATGAAGGCTGGCAAGCTTTCTACTAGACAGGACACATCCATTGATGCATTCTCTCTTCTTATGTCTACAACCACGAACACCGTTTTATATACAGACATAAAAACACTCGCCTTGTCAAAGTACTTACCAGAAAGAGTTCACTCAATCCAAACAAACCGCCTTTGATACCTATTCTCAGAACAAGTGAAAACCACAAACCTACACCTACACCCATAAAGGCACCTCCTTTCCCTAAGTAATTCTGAGACTATTTGGAGTGTCCTCTGACTAGTGGGCCACAGTATGTTCCCTTTAAATGGCATGTTCACTCTCAGATCTGTACTCCTTAGCCAACTCTGTAAAGTTGTCAGGAGCCAGCATTGAGCAACTACCTTTTTCTCAGGAAAGGCCCCTCTTCAGAGCTCTCTTGGCATTTTGCCATCCTCACATCAGTAGGTACCAAGAAAGACTGACTCTGTTTTTGGTAAATCCAAACAAGTGAGACCACTGGGACTGGGACTGGGACTGGCTCTGTGTGCCTGGCTTCCTGGATCCCAAGTTCAGATAGTTCCATCAACAAGGAAGTGAGGTGAGGGCAATTCCTTCAGGAACTGAATGAGGTCACTGCCTTGGCAACCACTTTGTCCTAACATTTGCTTCCAATGGTCCTATGAGATGCAGGCTGCGCCTACTACCTGTGACAGTTTCACAAGTTAGAATGGTATATCAACCATAGGCACCCGGGAACAACTCTCCAAACAGGCCTGGTTTGGTTCATCTTCTCTACATTAAAATTTGAGAGCCTGATTCAGACACAACCCTTCATACTGACCAGGTTGTTTTCCATGGAAGATGACTTTTGCTCTCTCAGGTCCTTCATAGCTGCCTACATCTTCTCCAGTGATCATATCTGCATGGATCTTTGAGGTTCTCAGCAGATGAACAATCCCCTACATTCCTGTATTGTAATACCAACTCTGTGCCTGCTCTTCTGTAAAGTTAGATTGAGGGAAGAGTGTATGGTTATGTTTAATAACATGTTTGATATGGGTTAGGAATTATTCTGCTGGATGAATAATGGTATTGGGAACCTGAGATATTTATAAGAATATAGAGTTGGAATATTGTAATGGTCGGGCAGGCATAGGAGGAAGAGACCACCAAGAGACTGTCTCATGCAACAACAAAGGGTTTATTGAGGGTCCAGCATGCTGGGGCTCAGAGCTCACTTGAATAGAGCAGAGAGTCCTGAGAACAGCTTAAACAGAGCTTATATACTTTCCTTGGAGAGGGCAGGGAGGGAAATTTATTGATGCGTCTGGGAGAGTGGGCAGTTTGCTTTCAACGGGATGATGGAGTACATTCTGCAGTTTGGCAGTTGGGGACAGCACATTCTGGGAACAAGATTAGCAAACAGTTCTCAAGATTTCAACAGTGTTTTATTAAGCATACAGAAAAATAGGAAGTGACAAGTACCTATTTTATTAACTTTTTATTCCCCAATTCTTCTTCTGGTTACTTTTAATCATGAAAGTGATCATTGAAGGGTGTCACATTTTATGTCTCCTAGTGGGGTATATTGTTGTCTGATTACCATAAGTTTAAATTGTCCAATTTGAGCTTCGAGAAAGGAAACTACATGGTTGAGCCAACAGGGTCCTACAGTTAGCAATAATATGAGGATTATTAATGGACAGGCCTGGGCTGATGAAAGCATAGTTAACCAGAGGGACTGTGTGAACCAAGACTCAAACCACCCTTTTTGGGCCTCTCTCTCTCGTTGACACTCTTAAATGCATTTTCTTAATATACTCATAGGTTCTTATACAACTCCAGTATGGTCGGCATAAAAACAACCTTCTTCCCTCAATGCAGCACAAAATCCCCCTTCTCTCATGAAGAGAAGGTTTAACCCTCGCCTGTTCTGTAAAACAACTTCAGAGAGAGAGGTTAAACATTCCTGTAAAGCTGTGATGGAGGTTTTATTATCTTTAATTTTTGGTCTATTGCTGCTTCTAATTGGGTCATTTGTTGTGTCCCATGGACTAGGGTTCCTGTGCTCACTCCTGCAGCAACTCCTATTCCTAATAGGATGGCTAAAGTGAGAGATACAGGTTCCCGGTGGAAACAGGTTGTATGCCCTCCGATTTGATCTTTAAATGAACATGCATCATCCTAGAACACTCTGGAAAACATCTGCACCATTACATAATTAATCACATCTGTTGACCATTTCATGAAAACATAAACAATGTTTAAGTATATAGAATTATACTGTTGTAGGTACTGAAAAGGAAAGGAATCTAAGATAGCACCGAAGACAGGGAAACAGCCCTATTTGGTTGCAAACGGATTTAGAGGGTATTGCTTCTGTTGTAATCAATTAATCTTCTGAACCCCAAGTTTAGGTAGTTTCAGAATTTGTACCCAACATGTAAGGGAAGGGGCTCAGAAGTTCACACTCTGCAGAAGTTCACAAAAAGCAGTTTTTGTTTCTTTTATTTTTTCCTCTGTTCTCGGCAAGTTAACTTTTCAAGGACACTTGGGACAGGGAGAGTTTTTTTTTTCCTCTTTTTTTCTCCCTGCCAGCTGTTACCATGGAGCCTAGTTGGTAACTTCTTTACTTAGAATTGTAGCCATCTCTGTGAATCCCCAGCTCAAGGCCAGAACCCTTGTTCACTTATTTTGTGAAAAACTCGTAAGGGGGTGTCTAGCTTAGGAGTGCTGATTTTTCCAGCCACTGGCCAAGTAGAACAGGGTGACATGAAAACACGGAGTTTATCTACATTGAATTCTTTTATAGGGACTCTTTTGCTGAAAGTCCTGAAGTCAGCAATGGTGAATACTTCTGGAGAAGGTCATATAAGACTTTTCTGTGGGCCTGGTAAAGAGGGGCAAGACGTGGAAAGCAAGGCTGAGAGCAGCTCCGTTTATCTGAGAATTAGGAAGGAGAGATGTAAAAGAATATTGGGAAAGGGGTTTGTGAGTTTCCTGGCAACAAAAACTTGAGCAGTAGAACAGGTAGAGCAGAGGGGACGACAGGAGTGAGTATCCCAAAAAGCCTGTGAGGGACTTTAAATTCTTAGTCACCTGTTTTCAGTGATGACAAGGCAACTTTAAAGGTCACTTTCATTACATCTTGGATAGTGGTCTGAGGGATCTCCTCAGCTGGTTTGAGCTTTGGGTTAGCTGGTAAGAGGACCTGATGGGACCTGCTCTGGGCACTTAATGGAGAAAAGAGGACTGAGTGGGTGGAGGGCTACCTCAGTACCTGATACCTCAGCAAGGGTGCAATGGTCTGAGAACGGGCCGAGGTTTGGTTTTTTGATCTAGTAAATGGAGGGGAGAAATCAGGTTGCTGAGGTGGGAGTGAAAGCAGAGAGTCTGGAGCAGAAGGCTGAGGGTTAGGATCTATTGGAGAAGCATAGTTCAGGACGTGAGTGAAGGAGGGAAAAGGTCTTCACATAGGGGAATCTCCTTCCACCCTTTTGATCACTTGTAGAAGTTAAAAATGTCATGCATAATTTGAGGATCTAGAGAGCCTTCTGGGGTCCATCGGTTTTGGTTGTCTAATTGGTAATATGGCCAATGCTGTGTACTGAATTTGATGGGGAGTTTGGGTTCCACCAGGCAGTCCCTGTATGCTACCATCCCCATGACTTACAGAAGAAGTTGGCTTTTTCCCCTCACAGCCGTGGCTCTTTGTGGCTTTGATAGTCTGCTATGCAAACAGTAATCTGGGCTAGCCAACCTGCATCTTGCTCGCGTGTCCCTACATCCATAATGTTTGTTTCCATTATCGATGATACAGAAGGTATTTAATAGAATTTTAGTGGGATCCACTTTATCAGATATATCCCAATAGGAAAAACCTATAGCCAGCTGACAAATGTCTGGGTGGAGAGATGGCCACCAGGTCCCTATGGGGGCTGTAAGCGAGATAGACCATACTTCTTCTCTAGTAGGATTTGTGATCAGCCATCGCTGATGAACCACCTGATGAGGTTTAGGACTACTGGTGGCCAAGGGGAGAGTCTATAGCCTTATTCATATGGTGAATACACAATTTGAAAGGGTTACTAGTCATTTCCAGTTTCCAGCAAGAGTCTAGACAGAGCGCAGGCTTGAGATGAGAGGCATGGATCCAGGAATTGATTCCGTATACATTTACTGATGTAGGTGTTATAAGTAGTACCTGGTATGTTCCTTTCCATCGGGGTTCCAGGAATGAAACCTGATGTCTTCTTATGTAGATGAAGTCTCTTACATTATATTGAAGTGGAGTCCCCTTGTCCCCAGTTTGGTAGGCCGTGGCCAGCTGTTTGAACAGATATCAATGAGTTCTTTCAAGAGCTTTAAGTCTGTCAAGCTAGGGGGTGTGGAAGGGATCCTTAGGTCTTAGAGTTGGGGTTAGGTCCCTTACTGGAGGAAGGGCACCATAGAGAATTTCACAGGTGGTGAGGTTACACAAAGAAACAGAGGGAGTATTTCTTGCATGAAACAGTGCATAAGGCAGGAGCATAGTCCAATCTTTTATGCAGGTCTCTAAGATTAATTTCGTAAAGGTCTATTTAATGGTTCTATTTATTTTTTCTACCTGTCCTGAGTTCTGGGGTCTATAAGCATAATGTAACTACCAATTAATAACCAGGGTACTGGTTACCCTATTCTCAGAACATGAGACAAAACCAGAATCCCACACCCACACCCACAAATGCACCTGCTTCCCCCAAGTACATCTGTGACTATCTGGAGTATTCTCTGACTCGTGGGTCATACTATGTTCCCCAAAAATAGCCTGCCTTGTCTCAGATCTGGTCTTCGTGGCCAACTCTGTGAAGATTTCAGGAGCCAGCATGAGCCACTACCTGCTTTCTCAGGAAAGGCCCCTCTCCAGAGCTCTTCTGGCATTTGGCCATCCCCACATCAGTAGGTACCATGAAAGACTGACTCTGTCCCTGGTAAATCCAAAGAAGTGAGCCCACTAGGAGTAGGACTGGGACTGGCAATGGGTGCCTGGCTTCCTGGATCCCAAGTTCAGAGAGTTCCAACAGCAAGGAAGTGACGTGAGGTCACTTCCTTCAGAAACTGAAAGAGGTCACTCCCTTGGAAACCACTTTGTCCTAACAGTTGCTTCCTATGGTCTCTTTAGATGGAGGATGCCCCTACTTCCTGTGACACTTTCACAAGTTAGAATGGTATATAAACCATAGGCACTCAGGAATAGCTCTCCACACAGGCCTGGTTTGATCCATCTTCTCTACATTAATAAGAGAGAGGCTGATTCAGATACAATCCTTTATCCTGACCAGGTTGTATGCCATGGAAGATGACTTTTGCTCTCTCAAGTCCTTCATAGCTGCCTACATCTTCTCCAGGAATGATTTCTGCATGGACCTTTGAGTTTCTAAGCAGGTGGAAGATCCCCTACATTCCTGTATTGTAAGACCAACACTGTCCCCGCTCTTCTGTAAAGTTAGATTGAGGG
The DNA here is from genome assembly GCF_048772815.1 of Callospermophilus lateralis. Classification (NCBI taxonomy): domain Eukaryota; kingdom Metazoa; phylum Chordata; class Mammalia; order Rodentia; family Sciuridae; genus Callospermophilus; species Callospermophilus lateralis. Next base: position 565,749 of record NW_027513832.1, on the reverse strand, counting down.
AACAGTGTATGTTAGGGTTAATAACATGTTCAATTTGGGTTAGGAATCATTCTTCGGGATGAATAATAGTATTGGGAAACTCTCTCAGATCTGGTCTCCTTGGCCAACTCAGTGAAGTTTTCAGGAGCCAGTGGTGAGACACTGCCTGCTTTCTCATGAACTGGCCCTCTTCAGAGCTCTCCTGGCATTTGGCCATCCTCACATCAGTAGGTACCAAGAAAGTCTGACTCTGTCCTTGGTAAATACAAACATGTGAGCCCACTGGGACTGGGACTGGGACTGACTCTGGGTGCCTGGCTTCTTGGATCCCCAGTTCAGAGAGTTCCATCACCAAAGAAGTGAGGTAGGTCACTTCATTCAGAAACTGAATGAGGTCACTGCCTTGGCAAACACTTTGTCCTAAAAGTTGCTTCCTAGGTTCCCATGAGATGGAGCCTGCCCCTACTTACTGTGACACTTCAAGCTAAGAATTGTATATCAAAAATAGGCAACCGGGAACAGCTCTCCACACATGCCTGATTTGGTCCAACTACTCTACATTAAGAAGAGAGAGGCTGATTCAGACACATCCCTTCATTTTGACCTGGTTGTTTTCCATGGAAAATGAATTTTTCTCTCTCAGGTCCTCCATAGCTGTCAACATCTTCTCCAGGGATCATTTCTGTAAGGACCTTTGAGGTTCTCAGCAGGTGGAAGATCCCCTACATTCCTGTATTGTAAGACAAACTGTGTCCCTACTCTTTTGTAAAGTTAGATTGATGGAAGAGTGTATGGTTAGGATTAATAACATATTCGATTTGAGTTAGGAATCATTCTGCAGGATGAATAATGGTATTGGGAATCTGCGATATTTACAAGAATTAATAGGTGAAATGTAAGTATGAAAACAGAAATCTAGGTAAGATTTGAAGCCCAGAAGGGAATTGGGCCTTTGATTGTGACACTTAGCTTTGAATTATGTTCTGCACAGATGTCTCAGATAAATCAATATAAAATGGCATAGAACCTTGTACCTTGGATGATTGAATGTCGAAGAGAATATCCAGTCAAAAGGGGACAGTAGGTGGATTAGGAAGATAGTAAATAAGTTTAGAAAAAAGAGTGAGTATAGGAATTGGACCAAAAGTTCTTTAGCAACAGGGTTTCGGTTAGTGAGTGAATGTCAATGTCAGCACATGTGAAGAATGAGTCACAATGATGAACTGGGGAAAATATGTAGGAAAGCAGATATCTATAGAGACATTATGAAATCAGACAAAGTATAAAGTGAGTGATAGTATTAGATATTTTCAACAGGGTTGAATTTGAATATATAATCTTAGGAAGAAACAAATATGTAATCATTAATAGGATTGACATTTGAGAGCATTAGCCAAATTGGACATGGATTTTTTTAGTAATCCATGTTTACATCCCATTTAGTCTTTGGTACAATCATAAGTGTGAACTTTGCATTTTGTGTTCAGAATATTACTGTGATAAAATGTATATGTAGATCAGTTGACAGAGTATTTCTTCCACCATTTCTGGGAGCAATATTTTGAAGACATATAAATTAATATTGGGGGTACAAAGAGGTGTACCCTGTGTCTATGTATGTAGAGATAATGCATGAAGAGACCATACTGTGAATAAATAATATAACTGATTACACTTTAAATAATCGATTGAATTTATATCTGAAAATATGCAGAAATCTTATATTGATATACAATCATTAATTCCAACCAATTATACATATAATGTTAATATTACTTTAATGGTTTATCAAGACGGGTGTGTGAGATTTGCTTCAAAGCGATAATGGAAATTGAAAATAATGTGTTTGGAAAGAAGTCTCATGAAATGAGCAGTCAAGAAACATTAAGGAATACATGTGTTCTGAATCAGGAAGTGATTGAAAGTGAAACAAATGCCTATCAATTTGATAAATTGTGGATGAAGTATTTATCCTATGATGTGCATTAACTGAAGAAATAGTAATGTACCAGAGTTGAATAAAAATGAACGTCAAAATACACTTCATGTCCCATAGGAATCTATACGCATTGATGTTAAACTGGGTGAGTTACTGTAGAAAGATTAGGATTTGTGTGCACCATTCACTGAAGTTTGTTTTCAGTACTAGGAAACAAATATGTATTTCAGTTGGATGAATATTTCTGATAATAATCTTGTGAAAAGTTGATCATAAATCCACATATATGAATATGAATGAATTTAGGGAGTGTATAATAAGACACATATATTTCATATTTTGAAAAATCTGGAGAGTATATATATATATATATATATATATATATATATATATATATAAAACACACACACACAGACATTAAAAAATAGCAATATATATGGCAATCTAAATTAATCATGAAATTTATATCATCCACAGATCCAAAAATATTCATTTTACTGAACAAGGGTTTATGTATAATGTTGTTCAACTAGGAAGCTCACCCATAGGTTGAATTTTCAGTTCCAACAGCGTTTAGAATGAGTGATCTATTCTCACAAATTGTATCTGCCAATTCATCCACCTCACAAGAATGTACGTGTGGTACCAGGTAGGATTTGATATGTGCATATAAAAATACATGTGCTGAATAGGCTACAGAGAAAGGGAGACAGGAATTCAAATATTTGTTAACTTTCAAAACACATGGAGAACTATTTAAATTGAAAATTTGCTAGATTTATAACTCCTACACTACATAATGCAAAAGGCAAGTCCAACTATGCACCATGCCTCCTCTGAACGGCTTGTATTTCTATTTTGTTGGGGTAATTTATCTCCATCATATTTGCATTAGTAGTCAGAGTCCAGTAGGGTAGGTTTTAGTGTCAGGGATTAAGTATTTCGAATGAAAAATTAGATAATGAATCCAATGTATATGCAAAAAATCTTCCCATTCTCATCCAGAACAATGCCTTGACATTACATTCGCCCCAAGTAATACACAATTAGAGGAGAAGAGTTAGAAAATCTGTGAATACATATCTGGAATGGAAAATGCTCAGGACTTCACAAGCTTGGTTGTGGAAGGGGAGTTTCCAAAAGTAAGGGACAGGGTTGATAGACCCAACCTGATCATTTATTAAAATTGGGAGCCCACTTGCCAGGAAGCCATGAAAAGATAATTTTGGCTTTATTATAAATTACTGCAAATTCTGAACCTGCTTGGAATGTTTGCCCATGCCTTAAACTCACCCATGCCTGGCTCTCTGACCAGATTGCAGCCCTCTCTGAAACTTTAGTGACACCTCATAAATATTTTCTTTCCTGGCCAGACAACGAGACTCTGAGGCTCTAATGGTCCTCATAATTTCTGATGTTGGGGTGAGCTTATATAAAAATGTAAACTACTGTTAGTGTGATGCTTGTTAAAGTTCTGTTATCTGTAACCCCCTTTTTGTGCATCTTTCTGGGCTATATAGCTGGGCTATAGGAAAGGTGGGTTTGCTGTCTTGCTCCCGCCATTTTGGGAGGGAGAGGTAGCCTTTCCCTTTGAAATAATTAGCTTGCCTTAATTTGATTTTACTAGGAGTCAGTGGTCTTTACATGCATTCCTGGTCTAATATTTTGGAGTTCCCCAGTGAGATGACCCTGCCGGACAAGATCACAAGACCAGACTGCTGTAAATTCTGAAGTTGGCCTTCCTTCCAGGGCTCCAAGCTTGAGAGCAACTCTAGGGTTTGTGCAACTTGAGATGGTCCAAGGCCTTGGAGTTAGCCTTCAGTTCAGGGAGCACTGCAGTGAACCACCGCATTAAAACTATTAGCAAGCACCTGGTGGAGGAGGCATCCATAGGTACTTGGTGCCTTTATAACATCTAATATCCGGTTAAGGGAGATCTCTTCTGATGACAGAGAGGTGGACTGAGGAGGCTCACATATACTCCTGTCTGGGACAGTAACAAGAATCATTCTGTCATCTGTTCTGTTCTCTAGGGAATTCATCTGGAAGGGTAGAGAGGTGCCAACGGGCACGCATGCGCTCCTACGGGGAGCTTTAGGAAGACATTGCATTGCTCCTCGGTTTTCCTGTGTCGGCGCCGGATTTCTGTTTTTTTTTTTTTTTGTTCTGTGTTCTATATGTTTTTTGTTTGTTTGTTTTTGTGCATTTTGTTGTGTGATTTCTGTGGTGAAAACTTAAGGATATCGGACATGAAAATAAAGCAAGTAAGCCTGACACCCTTTGGACTGATTTTAAAGGAACTGCAATGAACTTTACACCCGTTTGTTAAGCAGTATGAGAGAAGCCCCTCGCTGGCTGCCTGGAGCACACTCACTGCAGAGGGCAGTGCCTGCGGGGGACCTAAGAACTGAGTATCTCGCAGGTTAATAAGTGAAACTCCTTTAAAATCCCTTGTCCCTCCAGATAAAGAGAGTCACAACCTTTTGGCAGAGTCCCTGTGTTTATCTTTGTTAGCAAAGCAATAAAACTTCGTTTTTCTTTTTCTCAAAACCCTCTCCTCATTTTTAAATTGGCATTAATTGGCTTCAAGTTCAGGAACCCAACTTTAAGTTACAAATTTTGATAACCCACCCGCACCCTGGAACTTTTTGAGAGCTGACTACAGAAATGTTATGAGATGGAGCATGCTTGTGGTGGAACTGAACCAGAGGAGCAAATCCTGTAAGTAAAAGGAGGGACTGAGGGACTCCCAGCAGCTGCTGAAGCCTTATTTTTTCAGAGAATTCCCTAGGTCTTTCCCTGCAATTTAACGATAATGCCACCTCTGTCATCTTAAAAAAGAGGGAAAAAAAGGGGACACTAAATGCAGGAAAGTCACTATGGAGACCCTTGATTTTACATTTCAGGATGCTCCTCTGTGAAAACATCTGGTCCCCTTGTGGGGACATCTGTGGTGCAACTGGTGTAGGAGATTTTTCTCTTATCTGCTCTGTTTTAAAGGCTTCTGTCTGTAAGTCATAGTCTGAAGCTCCTTTCTGTCTGTCGTGTGTCTTTGTTTCTGGCACTTTAAGACATGTGCAATAATGTGTTGATATTATATATTGTTTCTTGGGAATGATTTTACCTGAATGTGTGTCTAAATGATGATGCTTTATTGTAACAATCTGGTAGCTTATTGGGTTTTTGAAGCATTGCAGAATCTTGCCGTTAAAAGTCAGATTCAGATAATTGTTTAGTTTATGATTTCAGATAATTCATGCCAGAGAACTTAAATACTTAGGATGGAAAACTAAAGAACTCTACTTCCAAGTTGGCAAGAAATTTTCCAATCATTCAGTCTTTTTTTTTTTTCACCAATTTTTAATTGGGTAGCCTGGGAAAATATCACTGTGTGTACCAGTGCATTAATTTGGACAAGGATAGTAAATCATAGTATGGTATCTGTTGACAACACAAGATGTAAAGATATAAAATTTTGTAAATTTTTTCTTAAACTTGTATCAAAATTTTCAACATCCTATCTGGAAAACTATGGTTAAAATGCGTTAGGCCTGAGGTGTCTGCTCAGAATAGCAGTTTTTTCCTGCTCCTTCCAGACCTCAGCCAGGACTTAGATTGAAATGCAAATGAAAGAAGCCTGCAAGATCAGTAGGAGACTGATATGAGGCTTAAGGAAAAAAAAAAGTAAATAGTATGGTATTTACTAATTACTGGTCAGTTATTTTTTCTAGGACTCTTATTTTTTTCCTTAGATCCTTTAATTTTTCTAACTCATAATTTTGATCCTACAGACCTAGGTTAATGTTTTTCTGATCTGTTCTATCTTTGACCAACTGTGGAGTTTTTAAAACATGGCAATGGAGATTTCACCTGCTAAAAGCTACAAGGCCTTTACTATTATTATGTGTGCACACTTTTGTTATTTGTTGTATGTCTATATATATATATATATATATATATATATATATATATATATATATATTCTTAATCATATATATGATACAGAAATTAACATATATAAGGAGCGCTCATAATAAAAATAGCACTCATAAAAACAAATTTTAAGGGATGCCCTCTCTCACCACTTCGGTTCAACATAGTTCTCGAATCACTGGCCAGAGCAATTAGACAGACGAAAGAAATTAAAGGCATAAAAATAGGAAAAGAACTCAAATTATCACTATTTGCAGATGACATGATTCTATACCTAGCAAACCCAAAAGGGTCTACAAAGAAACTACAAGAGCTAATAAATGAATTCAGCAAAGTGGCAGGATATAATATCAACACACATAAATCAAAGACATTCCTGTATATCAGCCACAAATCCTCTGAAATGGAAATGAGGACAACCACCCCAATCACAATATCCTCAAATAAAATAAAATACTTGGGAATCAACCTAACAAAAGAGGTGAAAGACTTATACAATGAAAACTACAGAAACCTAAAGAGAGAAATAGAAGAAGATCTTAGAAGATGGAAAAATATACCCTGTTCATGGATAGGTAGAACTAACATCATCAAAATGGCGATATTACCAAAAGTTCTCTATAGGTTTAATGCAATGCCAATCAAAATCCCAACGGCATTTCTTGTAGAAATAGAGAAAGCAATCATGAAATTCATTTGGAAAAATAAAAGACCCAGAATAGCAAAAACAATGCTAAGCAGCAAGTGTGAATCAGGCGGGATAGCTATACCAGACTTCAAACTATACTACAGAGCAATAGTAACAAAAACAGCAGGGTACTGGTACCAAAACAGGTGGGTGGACCAATGGTACAGAATAGAGGACACAGAAACCAATCCACAAAACTACAACTATCTTATATTCGATAAAGGGGCTAAAAGCATGCAATTGAAGAAGGATAGCATCTTCAACAAATGGTGTTGGGAAAACTGGAAATCCATATGCAACAAAATGAAACTGAATCCCTTTCTCTTGCCATGCACAAAAGTTAACTCAAAGTGGATCAAGGAACTTGATATCAAATCAGAGACATGGCGTCTGATAGAAGAAAAAGTTGGCTATGATCTACATACTGTGGGGTTGGGCTCCAAATTCCTCAATAGGACACCCATAGCACAAGTGTTAATAACTAGAATCAACAAATGGGACTTACTCAAACTAAAAAGTTTTTTCTCAGCAAAAGAAAGAATAAGAGAGGTAAATAGGGATCCTACATCCTGGGAACAAATCTTTACTCCTCACACTTCACACAGAGCCCTAATATCCAGAATATACAAAGAACTCAAAAAATTAGACAATAAGATAACAAATAACCCAATCAACAAATGGGCCAAGGGCCTGAATAGAAATTTCTCAGAGGAGGACATACAATCAATCAACAAGTATATGAAAAAATGCTCACCATCTCTAGCAGTCAGAGAAATGCAAATCAAAACCACCCTAAGATACCATCTCACTCAGTAAGATTAGCAGCCATTAGGAAGTCAAACAACAACAAGTGCTGGCGAGGATGTGGGGAAAAGGGTACTCTTGTACATTGCTGGTGGGACTGCAAATTGGTGTGGCCAATTTGGAAAGCAGTATGGAGATTTCTTGGAAAGCTGGGAATAAAACCACCATTTGATCCAGCTATTCCCCTACTCGGTCTATTCCCTAAAGACCTAAAAAGAGCACACTATAGGGACACTGCTACATCCATGTTCATAGCAGCACAATTCACAATAGCAAGACTGTGGAAGCAACCTAGATGCCATTCAATAGACGAATGGATAAAAAATACGTGGCATTTTTACACAATGGAGTATTACTCTGCATTAAGAAATGACAAAATCATAGAATTTGGAGAGAAAAGAATGGCATTAGAGCAGATTATGCTAAGTGAAGCTAGCCAATCCCTCAAAAACAAATGCCAAATGTCTTCTTTGATATAAGGAGAGTAACTAAGAACAGAGTAGGGACGAAGAGCATGAGAAGAAGATTAACATTAAACAGGGATGAGAGGTGGGTGGGAAAGGGAGAGAGAAGGGAAATTTCCTGTAAATGGAAGAAGACCCTCAGGGGTAATCAAAATTACATACAAGAGGAAGTGAGGGGAAAGGAGGAAAAATATGAGGGGGGAGAAATGAATTACAGTAGAGGGGGTAGAGAGAGAAGAGGGGAGGGGATGGGGGAGTGGGGATAGTAGAGGATAGGAAAGGCAGCAGAATACAACAGACACCAGAATGGCAATATGTAAATCAATGGTTGTGCAACTGATGTGATTCTGCAATCTGTATATGGGGTAAAAACGGGAGTTCATATGCCACTTGAATCAAGTGTGAAATATAATATATCAAGAACTATGTAATGTTTTGAACAACCTACAATAAAAATTAATTTAAAAAAAGTGGATCCAAAGATCTTTAATTCACGTGATTAAAATTGTTCAATTTAAATTGGATAAACAGATAAAAATAAATGTTTTTAAATTTAAGCTTACAAGTTTTTATAGGTGTTCAAAAATCTAGTAAAATATTAATATCTACAAAATGTCTAAAATGCCTTGATTCTAGGACTTTTCCTTCAACAAAAAATGGTTTACACTGTTCAATACATTTGTCTAATATTTTAATAAATAAGTAAAGTAAATTTGATGTGGAATTTCGCATTCTTGAGTACATTTGTTAGATACCCGATTGATTTACTAAGGTCTGTATCAGATTGTAAAAATCAGTCATGTGTTAAAGAGACAAAAATTTCTGAAAACATAAGTTTACCCATAACATTGTGTTTATTAAGTTTTATTTTTTCTAGAGCAAGCAACCATAAAAATTAAACAACTGATTAAATAAGAACTGTTATTTTAGAGCACTCTACTGCCATTTCTTTAAAAGCTAAACTTGGTTAATCTAGAAATATCAATGTAATATTGATGCTATTAATGTGCTCATATCTTCCAGGTATACAAGTCTGTAAGTTAGAAACATTTAAAGAGCATTATATCAAGCTGGTATTCTGAAGTTGTATGGTAAAAAAAATGTACTGGGGATTTATTTACCTGTTATCAATAAGATATGTAAAGTTTTATGTTACTTTTTTCATTGGGGAACAATTTAAATGTATTTTTAAGTTAATCAGAGCCTAATATATGTAAAGGTTAAAATCTTTCAGCCTTTCTTTAATCCATGTTTTAAATGTGATGTCATATGATGTTAGATAATGTTCATGTGACCTCAAACAATTTATGTAAACTTTGTAAAATGATATTTAAAAAAACAATGATCAGCTTTAGAACTAAAACACTTAATATTTATAAAGAGGCCTGCCTTCCCTGAGATAAGGCTCTGTGCCCCATCTTACTACATGTGAGAATGACTACAAAAGGAGTAGGTCAGATTTTATTTCATTTAAAGTTATGTTCAAAAGTTCTTTTGTTTTTCTGTGAAGATTACTAGGATCTCAAACAGGGCATATAATGTATAACTCAGCCAAAAAATTCAGGGTAGCTATTACAGAAACTAAGTATTTTTACTCTTGTTAAAAAAATTTATTTTTATTTTGCTTATAAGTGATCTAAAGATTCCCTGTTAGTCTTTTACAGAAGTGTTGCTTTAATAACACAACATGGGTTAATTTAAGATAATAAGTCATCACCTACAAGACAGACAGAATAATACATATCCCAATTAATGAAAAGATAAATAATAATTAAGTTATAGATATTAAAGCCCAGTACTCTCAATATAAGGCTGTTAAAATTTATTTTCTGGATGTTTAAGATTAGGATTTAAAATTAAAGTTAAATGAATCGGCCAAGAAAACAAATATTAATATTTTAAGGTATACACTTTATGTTAGCCTCCCAAAATAAGTAAGACTGGAGGTTACAAAGAAGGATTCTCAGACAGGAATGCCTGATAACTATAAAAAGAGACTATTAAGAGGAGCTGCCAGAGGCAGAAAATTTAGTTTAGGGCCTACAGATATTCCTAAAACCTACAGAGGTAGGCTTGGTGTTTGCTAGTACGATTATCCAGCCCTGAGTAACAGAATTAAAGGTTTCTCTATTAGACACAGAGGTCATACTAGAAAAAGGATTTTGCAAGATCAGATGACATTAAATTAATAAACTGTATCTTATGGGGAGGGACAACTGTAAAACAAAAAAATTAAATATTAAGTTGACAGTCCTGATAACTGAGGATATTAAAGAATGGTGAGGGAACTTCTATACGGTGACATGTTCCAGCTGCTGCAACATTTATTCATTACTCATGGTTTTTGTTACTCTCATAGAAGAACCCATTCCCAGATGACTTTACAACCTGTTCTTCCCCAACCAGACTTCAAACCAAGCTGAAATCTAAAAGGCAACTCATGTCCCTCAACTAAATTCTAAAAGGCAACTCATGTCCCTCATGCCATGACCCTTACGTCACCCTCTCTCAGCGCAGAAGCATCCAAAATGCGTGAGGCCTCCCTTCTTACAACAATGGAGCCAAAAATAAATAGACTATCAATATACGTAATTAATTAAGTCAGGTAAAATCAGGGAGACCCGTTTTGGGTGAGTTCTAGAAATTTGGAGACTGTTACCTGAGGGATTTAAATTTCCTCAGTGCACTTCCCTTAATCTATCAAAGATTTGAAAGGAACAGATAAGAAAAGGGGGGAATGATAGGCCCAACCTGATCTTTTATTAAAATTGGGAGCCATCTTGCCACAAATCCATGATAAGATAATTTTGGCTTTACTATAAATTACTGCAAATTCTGAACCTGCTTGGAATGCCTGCCCATGCCTTGAACTCACCCATGTCTGGCTCTCTGACCAGATAGCAGCACTCTGTGAAACATTAGCGACACATCATAAATATTGGCCTTCCCTGGACAGACAATGACCATCTCTGAGGGTCTAATGGTCCTCACAAATTCTGATGTTGGGGCCAGCAAAAAAAAAAAAAAAAAAAAAAAAAAAAAATATATATATATATATATATATATATATATATATATATATATATATATATATATATATATAAACTACCATTAGTGTGATGCTTGTCCGAGTTCTGTTATCTCTAACCCCCCTTTTGTGTAACTTTCTGGGCTTTAAAGCTGGGCTGTAGGTAAGTTGGGGTTGCTGTCTTTGCTGTCTTGTTCCGGCCGTTTTGGGAGGGAGAGTTAGCCTGGCTGGTGAAAATAATAAGCTTAGTTTAATTTGATTTTAATTGGAGTCAGTGGTCTTTTCTTGCATCCTTGTCTAACAGGTAAACACTCCACAAACATGGAGCTCTGCTGGCTTAACGACTTTTTGAGAAACTGCCTCTGAGGTTGGGCACTTGAAATATATGTTGTTTTCAGGAGCTTTAGCTTCCTTTGTTGTGAGACCATCAAAGCTGGCTCTGCATCTATGTGACCTGAAGAAATTGGTTTCTTATTTTCCAATGAAAATGAGGCAAAGTGCTGAATTCTCTCTTTGTAGGTAAACTGTGGCCACTGAAGGCTAAGTGTCTCCCTGTGTGGACTGTGTACCCATTTAGTCATCCTCCACTATTCATGGTGTTTCTGGCTGCTACACTGGGAGTTTGGTATTTGCTCTACGAAATACAAGAAGTTCAACTGGGACACAGTGCTGAAGGTAGTTCTGTCACGTGTGGTCGGTCAGAGTCTGCAGGAGAATGCACCAACCAGGATTCTATCCCACATAGCTTGCCCACTTGAAGATAGCAACCTGATTCGGAACATTGCGCTGAAACCTCTCCATATAACAAGATGCCTTTACATATAAGGGTCTTCTGGCTGCACCATGTCAGTCACAAGCCATTTGGAAGTCAATGGTAGATCCAAATGGCCCCAACACAAATGTTTTATCCCACACCTGCACACCACAGTTCTGGGCCCAATACTCAGCAGGCTCCAACATACTGGCATTTCAGTTCTACACCATTTTCATGAAACCCAGTCAATCAAACCACTGTCTGGAACACTCCTGATCAGCAACAGGACATCCAAATGTTCTCCTCTGACACCTGGTTATGGGAATTTCAAAAATTTCTTGGTATTTATCTAGCATTTTTCACGGATGAAGTTGGAGGCACTGTAGGTTTCAATTCTTTCAAGAACCATTAAATGGTATGGAAGCTCATTTCAATGAAAGCTCTGGAGAATTCTCACAGTCAAGGCTTCCCAAAGAGTGGCCAAAAGATCACATGAACCCAGGCCCATTGAGGTCTAGAGTGTGAGGTCCATGTTTGTTTTGAATCTCATCTATGGCTGCCAAGTCTTTCATAATAAAATCATGTGATATCCTGGCTGAGATTCCCGATGCTCTGTGGAAAGCCACCCTGGGACTTGATCTCAGTTTCCAAGGGCGACTCTAATGCGTGGCCTCCTAAAATCCCAAGAGAACTCATGGCAATATTTCTTTGAGGTCAGTTTCAGAACTCAGTCTGTAAGGGGAATCACACCAGACTTCAAGCCCAGGTGGACGCAGTCATCTATTTCAACCACCACACAAATGACCACAATTGAAACCAAAACACTCCCACATGGCCCTCATCTTCTTCCATATAGACACTCATCATAACCTCTGGCTGGGGTTTTCCATGAGGGGCAAAGCTCACGACAGTGTCCAAAATAAGCTCCCTTACCCCTCATTTGCCTAAAATCAGGGTGGCCTGGACACCCTTCCTGTGAACCAGTAGTGATCAAATATGCCTGCCATTTGTACTGCCCAGCTTCTCCAATATGAGGCCTACTGACTGTTTGGTATAGATTTTTTATGTGAATTGGAGTCATGAGAAAACCCAAGCAATTACGGGCTAGCCTCTGCAGGGTTTTGAAGAACTCATTTGACCCAATGGATCCCTCTTCTCACTTGATGTAGGTCAGAAACCTTACAGAGGAAGGCGAGGGACTTCAACCACAATGACTGCCCTTTTGGCCATTTTGGTTTTGGAAGCACAAAAGGAATCTTTCTTTAGATCCATCAGGTGCTGAGAATCTAAGCCACAGCCTCACACAGGGCCAAGAGGCTGATTCAGACAAATCCCTTTTGGAAGAAATTAAGCAAAGAGCCACAGGTGATGCCCATTCATTTCCATTTGAAAACTGTTTTCTTCAGGCTTCACAAAGGGTTGGCCTGAGGCAAAGACCTTCCTGACATTCAGGGCAACAGAACATTATGTAAGAAAAGGCCCAAAGCAGGGTTTCTCCACTGAGATTTTACTGGTCACACTGATATCTGAGTTTTCTGAGATGCTCGCCATTCCCTTCAGCTATCCAGTACATGGCCATGTCACAGAGCTTGGAGGTGGTACATATCTTGGACTCAAAACCATGAGCCTGTTGTGGAAAGTGGCCAGAATTCAGGAAGAGTACAGGAACTTAGGAATATTGTAGGTGTTGCCCATCCATAAGGCAAGCCACAGTCCTTTCATAAATTGGGCAGGATGAATGCTGTTAAACTTTCTCCTGGAGAGGACAAATCCATTGATGCATTATCTTTTCTAATGTCTACAACCAGAGATACAGTGGGATACACAGATATAGAAACACTTGCTTGTCAAACAACTGACTAGAAACAGTCCACTCAATACCAAACAAATAGCCTTTCCTACCTATCACGCCTTTCCTACTGTATCAACATACACTAGTTATTCATCACCCCCTGCCCCGGTTATTTTGCTGCAGTGGGACTGCTGCAGATGGTGGCCCATACAGGGAGCCCTGGGACACTTGGGAGTAAGTGACGAATAAAAGCTGCCCATCCATAGATAGGATGGGAGCAAATCTGCTCATCCCTACTCAGATAGGGGGAGAGGAAAAATGGTCATTTCAAAAAATGGAGAAGATTGATACAGTATGATTGTGTCTTGTTTTATCTCAGTGTATTGTATTGTCTTTGTGATGAAAATAAGGAAGGGGTGAGAAGTAAATTGATAATGGAAAGAGGCACCCCAGTGGAAACAAGAGCAATTAGGGCATGTGTTGATGGAAGCCCAGGAAGTCTGTTGGGGTTATTATTCTCCATCATGTTAGGATTACTAGTCAGAGTCTAGTAGGGTATGGGTTAGTGTCCAAAATAAGCTCCCTTGCCGCTCATTTGCCTAAAGTCATGGTGGCCTGGACACCCTGCATGTGAACCAGGAGTGATAAAATAAGACCGCAGTTAATACTGATCTGCTTCTCCAATTTGAGGCCTACTGACTGTCAGGTATAGATTCTTTATGTGAATTGGAGTCATAAGAAAACCCATGCACTTCTTCAAGGCTTTCAAAAATTTATTTGAACCAAAGGATCCCTATTCTCACTTGATATAGTTCAGGAACCTAACAAAGAAAGGCAAGAGACTTCATCCATCATAACTGATCTTTTTGAAATTTTGGTTTTGGATGCACACATCGGATCTTTCTTTAGATCCATCAGGGGCTGAGAATCTAAGCCACAACCGCACACAGGGCCAAAGGGTGATTCAGACACATCCCTTTGCAAAGAAATTAAGCAAAGAGCCACAGGTGATGCCCATTCATTTTCATTTGAAAACTCTTTTTTTCAGGCTTCACATGAGGGTGGCCTGAGGCAAAGAACTTCCTGACATTAAGGGAAACAGATACATAGTAAGAGAATGGCCCATTGCAGGGTTTCTCCACTGAGACTTTCCTGGTCACACTGATATCTGAGTTTTCTGAGATTCTCCCATTCCCTTCAGCTGTCCAGTACATGGCCATTTAACAGAGCTTGAGGTGGTACATATCTTAAACACAAAACTATGTGCCTATTCGGGAGAGTGGCCAGAATTCAGGAAGAAAACAGGAACTTAGGCAGATAGTAGGTGTTGCCCATCCATGAGGCAAGCCGCAGTCCATTCATCAATTGGGCAGGATGAATGCTGTGAAGCTTTCTACTAGACAGAACACATCAACTGATGCATTCTCTTTTCTAATGTCGACAACCACGGACACAGTGGGATACACAGACATAGAAAGACTCGCCTTGTCAAACGACTTACTAGAAACAGTTCACTACAATCCAATCAAACCGCCTTTCTTTCGTATTCTCAGAACATAAGACAAAACCACAAACCCACACCCACACCCGCAAAGGCACCTCCTTCCCCCAAGTAGGTCTGTCATATCCGGAGTGTCCTCTGACTGGTGGGCCATACTATGTTCTCCCAAAATGTCCTGTCCTGTCTCAGATCTGCTCTACTTTGCCAACTCTGTGAAGTAGTCAGGAGCCAGCGGTGATCCACTACCTGCTTTATCAGGATAGGACCCTCTTCAGAGGTTTCCTGGCATTTGGCCATCCTCAAATCAGTAGGTACCAAGAAATATTGACTCTGTCCTTCGTAAATCCAAACAAGTTAGACCACTGGGACTTGGACGGGTTATGGCTCTGGGTGCCTGGCTTCCTGGATCCCATGTTCAGAGACTTCCATCACCAAGGAAGTGAGGTGAAGTCACTTCCTTGAGGAACTGAATGAGGTCACTGCCTTGGAAACCACGTTGTCCTAACATTTGCCTCCAAGGTTCCCATGAGATGGAGGATGCCCCTACATCCTGTGACACTTTCACAAGTTCGAATCATATATCAAACATAGGGACCAGGGAACAGCTCTCCACACAGGCATGGTTTGGTCTATCTTCTCTGTATTAAGAAGAATGAGGCTGATTCAGACACATTCCTTAATTCTACCAGGTTGTTTGCCATTGAGATGACTTTTGATCTCTCAGGTCCTTCATCGCTGCCTACATCTTCTCCAGGGATCATTTCTGCATGTACCTTTGAGGTTCTCAGCAGGTGAAAGATCCCATGCATTCCTGTATTGTAAGACCAACACTGTCACTGCTCTTCTGTAAAGTTAGATTGAGGGAACAGTGTATGGTTAGGGTTAATAACATTTTCATTTTCGGTTAGGAACCATTCTGCTGGATGAATAATGTTATTGGAACCTGTGATATTTATTAGAATACAGACGTGAAATATATGTACATAAACAGAAATCTAAGATTTGAAGCCCAGAAATCATTGGGCCCTTGATTGGGATACCTATCGTTGAATTACATTCTGCAAAAATGTCTCAGAGAAATCGATATACAATGGCATAAGACCTTGTAACTGGATGATTGAATGTAGAAGAGAACCTCCAGTCAAAAAGTGATAGTCGGTAGGATTAGGAAGATAGTAGGTAGGTTTTAAGAAGAAGAGTGAATATAGGATTTGGACCAAAAGTTCTTTAGCAATAGGATTTCGATTGGAGTGTGATGTAAGTTTCAGAACATGTGAAGATTTAGTCACAATGATGAACTGTTGAAAAGCAGATACCAATAGAGACATTACAAAAACAGGCAAAGTATAAAGTGAGTGAGAGGATTAGACATTTTCAACAGGGTTGAGTTTGAATATATAATCTTTGGAAGAAACTAATTTGTAGTTACCAATAGGATTTTCATTTGAGAGCATTAGGCAACCTGGACATGGATGTGTTTAGTAATCCATGTTCACTTTTCATTTAGCTTTGATACAATCATCAGTGTGACCTTTGCTTTTTGTGTCCAGAATATTTCAGTGATAAAATGCATATGTAGATCAGGTGACATGGGTATTTCTTCCAACATTTCTGGGAGCAATATTTTGTAGACGTATAAATTAGTGTTGGGGGTACAAAGAGGTGTACCCTGTGTCTATGAATATAGAGATAATGCATGAAAATACCACATTGTGAATAAATAATATAACTGGTTCCACTTTAAATAATGGATTGAATTGATATCTGAAACTAAGTAAGAAATCTTATATTGATATACAATCATTCATTCCAACCAGTTGTACATCTAATGGTAATATTAGGGTTATGGTTTATTATGAGGGGTGTGTGAGTTTTGCTTCAAATGTGATAATGGAAATCGAAAATAATGTGTTTGGAAAGAAGTTTCAAGAAAAGACCAGTCAGAAACGGAGGAATACATGTTTTCTGAAGCAGGAAGTGATTGAAAGTGAAATAAATGCCTATAAATTTGTGAACGTGTGGATGAAATATATATCCTATAATGTGCATAAACTCAAGAAATAGAAATGTACCAGTGTTGAATAAAAATAAACTTCAAAGTACATATCACGTCCCATAGAAATCTACTTGCATTGATGTTAAACTGGGTCAGTTACTGTAGAAATATTAGGATTTTTTTTTTTTTTGGTGTTATACTACAATTTATTTTAGCACTAGAATGCCACAGAATATAGAGGAAAGAGCAATGGATTTTTAGGTATAGCACTAATAATCTAACATTTAATGACTCTTTTGGGGAGTCTAGAAATTACATAAGGCTATGTAACATATATTTTATTATTTAACATTCATGAATGCTTGGGATTTTAGTAATATTTCTAGTTTTTTATTTTTTATTTTTTAAGTTGTTGATGGATCTTCATTTTGTTTATTTGTTTATGTGGTGCTGAGAATAGAACCCAGTTCCTCACACATACTAGGCAAACATGTTAACACTGAATCACAAACCCAGCCGCTCCACTTTTGTCTTAACATCGAACACGCCTCTCCCTCTTCTTTACTCACTTTCTTCCTCATTTTTCCCCTTCTCTCTCTTCCTTTTTCGTTTTTCCTCCATATCTATTTTTCTCTCATGGCATTACAAACAGTTGTATGCTATGAAATTTAAATTTGAGACTGTTTTATATAGTCACTATTTTTTTTTAAAAAAAATTTAATAATTATAATCACCTGATAGATATATTACAATACATTTATTATACATATGTGTCTATATTCATGCATATGCATTACATATATTATATATATATATATATATATATATATATATATATATATATATATATATATATACATATATATTTAAAAGTACTTTGATTAGCCTGTTAGAAATAATATACACCAAGACTTTCTTAATTCTGAAGTCTTCCAGAATTAACATCTTACAATGAAAATCAAATAAACATATTTAAGAAAAAAGGTATCATTCTTTATTATCAATATTGATAATTTAATGTTTTTTATCACATTACGCTTTAATATGGCATATTATATCTTATGAATTAGAGAAATTTTTTTGAACAACCTATTATTTAAGGACCATATGCACTGACATTTTAAATGGCTTTCTTATGATTTCAATTTCTATCAATTATGTATTAATTGCCAAATACTTATTTTAGTACTTTTCATATTCATAATTGATATAAAGTGAATTGTTTAATTTTTCTGGTAATTAGTTACTTATTACAGTAGGGACATTATTAATAGTTCTAAATTTTTATAAGTAAATGGTACAAAGATATTTTCATGCAAAATTAAGAATAATTGCATGCTCTAAATGTTTGATTGTTGATACATATAATACAGAGCTTTTGATGAGTCTCTTCCCAGTAAAACATAAAATGCAAAGATATCGTTGGGTATGTATGTCCAAATAAAGATAATGAAAAATACACATTATCAGCTAGAAACTATTAAATAAAAGATGAAAAGAACAATCCAACACATTGTACCAACTTATCAGATGAGGCAGTATTCTGAAAGAATAGCCTAAGACTAGACCTGGTCCATGACAAAATATTTACCAAAAAATGAAATATGAAAAATATAGGAAATGCTATGAATTTTTCATGAAGGTAGGTGGATTATCCTTTAATCTCAATTAAGTGTATTTTCAAAAGCCAGTTTTCTGGTAAAATAAATTTGATAGATACAACTACACAAAACAAAGTTTCTGCTTAGCAAAATGAATGCATCTCAACACTTTTTTAGCTGATTTCTTGCCACTCAATTTTAAACCTTTATTTATTTATTTATTTTTATTGATTGTTCAAAACATTACAAAACTCATGATATATTATCTTTCATACATTTGACTCAATTGGGTTATGAACTCCCATTTTTCCCCAAATACGAATTGTAGAAGCACATTGGTTACACATTCACATTTGTACATAATGGCATAATAGTGATGTTGTATTCTGCTACCTTTTCTATCCCCTACTATCCCCCCTCACCTCCCCTCCCATCTTTCCTCTCTACCTCATCTGCTGTTGTTCAATTCTCTCCATTGTTTTCCCCCCATTTCCCCTCACAACCTCTTATATGTAATTTTGTGTAACATTGAGGGTCTCCTACCATTTCCATATGCTTTCCCTTCTCTCCCCCTTTCTATCCCCCCACTCGTCTTTGTTTAATGTTAATCTTTTTCTCATGCTCTTCCTCCCTGTTCTGTTCTTAGGTGCTCTCTTTATATCAAAGAAGACATTTGGCATTTTTTTTAAGGATTGGTTAGCTTAGCTTAGCATAATCTGCTCTAATGCCATCCATTTCCTTGCAAAGTCTATGATTTTGCCATTTTTTAGTGCTGAGTAATACTCCATTGTGTATAGATGCCACAGTTTTTTAACCATTCATCTATTGAAGGACATCTAGGTTGGTTCCACAGTCTAGCTATTGTGAATTGTGGCGCTATGATCATTGATGTGGCAGTATCCCTATAGTACGCTCTGTTAAGACCCTCTAGTCCGAGAAGGGTGATAGCTGGGTCAAATGGTGCATTCATTCCCAGCTTTCCAAGAAATCTCCATACTGCTTTACAAATTGGCCTTATCAATTTTCAGTACCACCAGTAGTGTACAAGTGTACCCTTTTCTCCACATCCTCGCCAACACTTATTGTTGTTTGACTTCATAATGGCTGCTAATCTTACTGGAGTGAGATGGTATCTTAGGGTGGTTTTGATTTGCATTTCTCTGACTGATAGAGATGGTGAGCATTTTTTTATGTACTTGTTGATTGATTGTATGTCCTCCTCTCTGAAGTGTCTGTTCAGGTCCTTGGCCCATTTGTTGATTGGGTTATTTGTTATCTTATTGTTTAATTTTTTGAGTTCTTTGTATATTCTGGATATTAGGGCTCTATCTGAATTGTGAGGGGTAAAAAGTTGTTCCCAGGATGTAGACTCTCTATTTACCTCTCTTATTGTTTCTCTTGCAGAGAAAAAACTTTTTAGTTTAAGTAAGTCCCATTTGTTTATTGTTGTTATTAACTCTTGGGCTATGGGTGTCCTATTAATGAATTTGGAGCCCAACCCCACAGTATGTAGATCATAGCCATCTTTTTCTTCTATCACATGCAGTGTCTCTGATTTCATCACTAGCTCCTTGATCCATTTTGAGTTAACTTTTGTGCATGGCGAGAGAAAGGGATTCAGTTTCATTTTGGTGCATATGGATTTCCAATTTTCCCAGCACCATTTGTTGAAGATGCTATCCATCTCCCAATATGCTTTTAGCCTCTTTATCATATATAAGAATGTTGTAATTTTGTGGATTGATTTCTGTGTCCTCTATTCTCTACCACTGATCCACCTGCCTGTTTTGGTACCAGTACCACGCTGCTTTTATAACTATTCTTTTGTAGTACAGTTTGAACTCTGGTATCGCTATACCTCCAGTTTCAAATTCCTGCTTAGAATTGCTTTTGCTATTCTGGGTCTTTTGTTTTTCCATATGAATTTCATGATTGCTTTATCATTTCTACAAGAAATGCCGTTGGGATTTTGATTGGCATCCATTTTAACCTGTAGAGAACTTTGGGTAATATCACCATTTTGATGATGTTAGTTCTGCCTATCCATGAACAAAGTACATTTTTCCATCTTCTAAGATCTTCTTCTATCTCTCTCTTTAGGGTTCTGTAGTTTTCATTATATAAATCTTTCACCTCTTTTGTTAGGTTGATTTCCAAGTATCTTATTTTCTTTGAGGATATTGTGAATGGAGTGGTTTTCCTCCTTTCCATTTCAGAAGTTTTGCTCCTGATATACATAAATGCCTTAGATTTATGCGTGTTGATTTTATATCCTGGCACTTTGCTTAATTCATTTATTATTTCTAGCAGTTTCTTTGTAGACCCTTTTGGGTCTGTTATATATATTATCATGTCATCCACAAATAGTGATAATTTAAGTTCTTGTTTTCCTATTTTTATGCCTTTAATTTCTATTGTCTAATTGCTCTGGCTAGAATTTCAAGAACTAAATTGAATAGAAGTGGTGATAGAGGGCATCCCTGTCTTGTTCCAGATTTTAGAGGCAATCCCTTCAGTTTTTCTCCATTTAGGATGATGCTAGCCTGAGGTTTAGCATATATAGCTTTTACAATGTTGAGGTAAGTTCCTGTTATCCCTAGTTTTTCTAGTGTTTTGAACATAAAGGGATGCTGTACTTTGTCAAATGTTTTTTTCTGCATCTATCGAGATGATCATATGGTTCTTGTCTTTAAGTCTATTGATGTGGTGAATAGTATTTATTGATTTCCGTATATTGAACCAGCCTTGCATCCCAGGGGTGAATCCTACTTGATCATGGTGCACAATTTTTTTTTTGATATGCTTTTGTATTCGATTCATCAGGATTTTATTGAGAATTTTTGTATCCAAGTTCATTAGAGATATTGGTCTGTAGTTTTGTTTCTTTGAAGTGTCTTAGTCTGATTTCAAGATCAGGGTGATTTTGGCCTCATAGAATGAATTTGAAAGAGCTCCTTCTTTTTCTATTTCTTGAAAGAGCTTGAAAAGAATCAGTATTAATTCTTCTTTGAAGGTTTTGTAGAACTCCGCTGTTTACCCATCCGGTCCAGGGCTTTTTTTCGTTGGTTATCTTTTGATGGCTTCTTCTATTTCTTCTTTTGTCATTGGTCTGTTTAAATTGTGTTTGTCTTCCTGACTCAATCTGGGCAGATCGTATGACTTAAGAAATTTATTGATATCTTCACTATCTTCTATTTTATTGGAATATAGGGTTTCAAAATACTTTCTAATTATCTTCTATATTTCTGTAGTGTCTGTTTTGGTATTGCATTTTTCACCCCCTATGTTAATAATTTGAGTTCTCTCTCTTCTTCTCTTCGTTATCATGGCTAAGGGCCTGTCAATCTTATTTATTTTTTCAAAGAACCAACTTTTAGTTTATCAATTTTTTCAATGATTTTTTGTTTCAATTTCGTTGATTTCTGCTCTTATTTTAATGTCGTCTACTACATTTGCTGTTGTTTTGCTCTTCCTTTTCTAGGTTTTTGAGGTGTAGTGTGAGTTCATTTATTTGTTGTTTTTTTTTTTCTTTTTTTGAGGAAAGAACTCCAAGAAATGAATTTTCCTCTTAAAACTGCTTTCATTGTGTCCCATAGATTACAGTAGGTTGTGTCTGTATGGTCATTTGTCTCTAAGAATTTTTTTGTCTCCTCCTTAATGTCTTCTGTAACCCATTGATCATTCAGTAGAATATTGTTCATTTTCCATGTGATGTAGGATTTTTCCTTCCTTCTTTTATCATTGATTTCCAGTTTCATTTCATTATGATCTGATATGGTGCATGGTATTATCTCCACGCCTTTATATTTACTAGGAGTTGCCCTATGACCTAATATATGGTCTATCTTTGAGTAGGATCCATCTGCTGATGATAAGAAGGTGTATCCACTTGATGATGGTTGATATATTCTATATATGTCGGTTAAGTCTAGGTTATTGATTGTGCTGTTGAGTTCTATAGTTTCTTTATTCAGTTTTTGTCTAGAGGATGTGTCTAATGGTGAGAGCGGTCTGTTGACGTCACCTATAATTATTATGTTGTAGTCTATTTGACTCTTGAACTTGAGAAGAGTTTGTTTTATGAGTGTGGCAGCTCATTTGTTTGATGCATACAAATTGGTAATTGTTATGTTATGTTGGTGGATGGTTCCTTTTAACGTTATATAGTGTCCTTCTTTATCCCTTTTGATTAACGTAGGTTTGAAGTTGATTGTATTTGATATGAGCTTGGCCACTCCTGCTTGCTTCCGTGTGCCCTGTGAGTGGTATGATTTTTCCCAACCTTTTACTTTCAGCCTGTGTATGTCTTTACCTATCATATGAGTCTCCTGAAGGCAGCATATTGTTGGATTTGTTTTTTTGATCCAGGTTACTACCCTATGTCTCTTGAATGGTGAGTTTAGGCCATTAACATTTAAGGTTACAATTGAAATATGATTTGTACATCCATTCATGTTAATTTATTTATTTATTTTAGTTTTGCTAGTTTTTACTTTTTGGTTATTTTCCTCCCCCTTTACTGAGATACCTCCCACTGTTAGTTTGGGGCACTATTTTTCAATTCTTCTTCTTGTAGTATTTTGCCCAAAATCCTTTGCAGTGCTGGTGTTATGGGTGTGAATTCTTTTAGTTTTTATTCATTGTGAAAGACTTTAATTTTATTGTCAAATCTGAAGTTTAATTTTGCTGGATACAGTATTCTTTGTTGGAATTCATTATTTTTCAGTGTTTGAAATACATTGTTCCAGGATCTTCTCACTTTCAAAGTTTGTGATGAAAAATCAGTTGTTAATCTAATTGGTTTACCCCTGAATGTAATCCGCCTCCTTTCTCTCGTAGCTTTTAATATTCTCTCCTTGTTCTGTATGTTGGCTATCTTCATAATTATATGTCTTGGAGTTGGTCTATTATGGTTTTGAATGTTTGGGGTCCTGTAGGCTTCAAGGATTTGGCAATCCATTCCATCTTTCATCTCTGGGAAGTTTTCTAGAATTATTTCATTTAATATGTTGTCCATTCTTTTGGTTTGAATCTCTATGGCTTCTTCTATCCCGATGACTGTGAAATTTGTTTTTTTTTATGACATCCCATATCTTTTGAATAGACTGCTCTTGGGACTTAAGCATCTTTTCTGTG
Source organism: Callospermophilus lateralis (assembly GCF_048772815.1). Classification (NCBI taxonomy): domain Eukaryota; kingdom Metazoa; phylum Chordata; class Mammalia; order Rodentia; family Sciuridae; genus Callospermophilus; species Callospermophilus lateralis. The sequence continues at coordinate 542,134 of NW_027513832.1, read as the reverse complement.
TTGACTATTTTCTTTTCAAGTTGATAAACGTTGTCGTCATTATCTGATGTTCTGACTTCTATTTGATCTAGTCTATTTGTAATATTCTCGTTTGAGTTTTAATTAATAGTTTCCTGCATTTCTAGGATTACTGTTTGATTTTTTTAAAGATCTCTATCTCCTGGTAAAGCTTGTTCTTTGCCATTTGAATTTGTTTAATTCATTTTCAAAATATACTTTTATTGCTAGGACTTGCTGATTCATGTATTCTCTAATATCCCTTTCCATCTGAGTTAGGTAAGCCTTGAGTTTTTTTCCCTATCCCTGTTTCTGATGATTCTAGGTCCTCCTGTAGAATTAAGTTGTCCTGCATTGTTTGTACACATTTTTTTCCTTTGTTTTTTCATGATGTTCACTTTGTTTTCCATCTTTATTTGATTGCTGTTTTTCTGCTCTATTCTATAGATTTGTTTTGGTTTAATATATCTGTTGTCTCTCCTTTGTGTTGGTAGACTATGCCTGCTAAAGTGAATTCTGCTTGGAAGGAATTGCGATGGCCGAGCTCCAGTGATGTCACCTGTCTGCTATGGCGGGCCCCAGGCTCCTTGCCAGGGTGTTCAAATGGGAGTGGGCTGGGATTGATCTGTCTCTGCTTGTTTTCAACTCCCGGTCGCTGGCGGGCGGGCGGTCTCCAGCTGTCCAGTCACACAGTCAGCGGGTGGGCTGTCACTGGTGGGCGGGAGATCTCTAGCCACCCAGTTGCACGTGCAGCCAGCGGGCGATTGGTCGCTGGTAGGCAGGCGGGCACCAGCCACCCAGTCGCACCAGCAGCGGGCTGTTTGTGACCAGTGGGCGGGCGTTCTCCAGCCGCCCAGTCACGCGGGCCTGGGCTCTAGTCCCCTGTTATCTCCTGCTAGTCCTGGTTTCTCGTGCTAGACCAGATTTCCCCTGAGTGATGCCTCTCGGCAGCTCATACTGTCCTCTGGGCCTGCCGTTTCTTGGGTGTGGATGGTGTCTATGGGGAATCCCGGCACTCTATTGTTTTGATTTTTTCCTCTTGCCCCTCTCCCAGCTCTGGCTAGACAGGTTTCGTTTTCGCCGCTGATGGGAGGGGAAGTTGAAGGTCAGGTGCCTCTAGTTTTCCCGACGTCTTTATGCAGGCTCTCTCTGATAATCTCTCCAATGGAAAGCCTAAGAGAGATTTTATGTGAATTCCCTGCTGTATGGGAGATGAGCTGAGTAACACAAACCTGTTTTATTGTTGCAATCTGTTGGAGAGTGGCGGTGGTTACTTCTGCTCTCCAAGATGGTGGCCGTTGGTTTCCTTGGTGGAGTTTTTATTGTGGGGGGATAGAACTGTAGCACTTCCTTCCCCGTCTGAAATCCCAAACTCAGCCCGGGGCTCAGTTGGAGGTCAGCCAGCAGGATTCCACAGAATCTGCAGCAACGTTTCTCCCTGCCGGCTGGTCGCTTCTAGGTGGTGCCCTGCTGTCTCTAGCCACGGGGCAGGCCACACAGATTTGTCAGCCCGGATCTCCGGTCGCACATTTGGCTCGTGTTTGAGACTCAATTACCGGACCTCATTGGTGGAAATCATTCTTCTAGGTTTTGGTGCACACCCATTTTTCTGTAAGGTCCTAACAAGATAATTTTTTGTCGTTCTAACTCGTTATTCACCTGTGAAGTGGCGCAGTTCACAGGGTGTGAGTGGCAGATTCAGAGACATCCCTTCATCCTGACCAGGTTGTTTGCCATGGAAGATGACTTTTGCTGTCTCAGGTCCTTCATAGCTGCCTACATCTTCTCCATGGCTTATTTCTCCATGGACCTTTGAGGTTCTCAGCAGGTGAAAGATCCCCTACATTCCTGTATTGTAAGACCAACTCTGTCCGTGCTCTTCTTTAAAGTTAGATTGAGGGAACACTGTAGGGTTAGGGTTAATAACATGTTTGATTTGGGTTAGGAATCATTCTGTTTATGAATACTTCTATTGAGAAGCTGTGATATGTATAAGAATATATAGTTGAAATATATGTAGGAAAACAGAAATCTAAGTAGGATTTGAATCCCAGAATGGCATTGGGCCCTTAATTGGGATACTTAGCGTTGAATTACGTTCTGCACAGATGTCTCAGGTAAATTGATATACAATGTCATAGGACCCTGTACCTTGGAAGATTGAATGTAGATGAGAACATCCATTTAAAAAGGTATAGTTGTTATTGAATGGTTAATTAAATAGGTACTTGTCACTTCCTGTTTTTCTCTATGCTTAACAAAACACTGTTGAAATCTTGAGAACTGTTTGCTAATCTTGTTCCCAGAATGTGCTGTCCCCAGTTTTCAAACTGCAGAATTTACTCTCTCACATGGTTGCATGCAAACTGCCCACTCCCACTGACCCATCAATAAACTTCCCTCCTTGCCCTCGGCAAGGAAAGTATATAAGCTCTGCTCAAGCTCTTCTCAGGGCTCTCTGCTGTATTCAAGTGAGCTCTGAGCCCCAGCATGCTGGAACTCCAATAAACCCTTTGCTGTTTCATGAGTCAGTTTCTTGGTGGTCTCTTCCTCCAATGCACGCCCGACCTTTACACATGAAGTTTCCACAGATATCTGGCAGCGGCAGATGAGAGACCCCAAGGGGCTACTCTTGGGGTAAGTAAGTCTCCTATTCCTGGTTTCAGGTTTCAGGTTAGGACTTGGAAAAATGGCTATTGATGAAGAGTGTGAGCTCTCTCCGACAGTGGCTGACAGACGTGTCACAGAGCCACAGGCCACGTTCCTGGAGGATGCCCCAGAGGACTTGGGAAATTTAGTTTTAATAGATTCCTCGACTCAGTGATATTTTCTTTTGGATTCGGTATTGCCAGCCCATTGGTTATTGCCGGCTACTCAGTCCTGATCTCAGTGTTGGACGTCCATTGCCTGTCTTTATTGTCTTGTCTTGTCTGTTTCATGTGTCGTTGCTTTCACTGTTTGTGGATCTTTCATTATGGGACAGAGCACTTCAATGCTAGATCTCAGTTTAAAGGGCGACTCTTATGCGTGGTCTCATAAAATCCCAACACAATTAATGGCAATACTTCTCTGAGCTCAGTTCCAGAACTCAGTCTCTAAGGGGAATCACACCAGAGTTCAAGCCCAGGTGGACCCAGTCATCTCTTCCAAATGCCACACAAATGACCACAATTAAAACCAAAACACTCCCCAATGGTCCTCATCTTCTTCCATATAGACACTCATCATAACCTCTGGCTGGACGTTTCCATGAGGGGCATAGCCCAAGACAGTGTCCAAAACATGCTCCCTTGCCGCTAATTTGCCTAAAGTCAGGGGGACCTGGAAACCCTTCCAGTGAACCAGGATTGATCAAATACGCCTGCCATTAATACTGATCTTCTTCTGCAATTTGAGGCCTACTGACTGTCAGGTGTAGATTCTTTATGTGAATTTCAGTCATAAGAAAACCCAACCACATCTGCAGTGCTTTGAAAAACTCATTTGACCCAAGGGATCCCAATTCTCACTTGATGGACTTCAAGAACCTAACAGAGGAAGGAGAGAAACTTCACCCACAATGACTGCTCTTTTGGCCATTTTGGTTTTGGATGCACACATGGGATCTTTCTTTAGATCTATCAGTTGCAGAGAATCTAAGACACAGCCTCACACAGGGCATAGAGTTGGATTCAGACACATCCATTTCCAAAGCAATTAAGCAAAGAGCCACAGGTTATGCCCATTCACTTCCATCTGAAAACTGTTTTCTTCAGGCTTCACAAAGGGGTGGTCCGAAACAAAGAACTTCTTGACATTCAAGGCAACAGAACATTATGTAAGCAAAAGGCTCAAAGAAGGGTTTCTCCACTGAGAGTTTACTGGTCACACTGATATCTGTGTTTTCTGAGATGCTCGCCATTCCCTTCATCTATCCAGTACATGGCCATGTCACAGAGCTTGGAGGTGGTACATATCTTGGACACAAAACCATGAGCCTATTCTGGAGATTGGCCAGAATTCAGAAAGAAAATTGGAAATTACTAAGATCGTTGGTGTTGCCCATCCTTAAGGAAAGCTGCAATCCATTCATTAATTGGGCAGGATGAATGCTGGGAAGCTTTCTACAAGACAGGACAAATACATTGATGCATTCTCTTTTCTAATGTCTACAACCACGGACATAGTGGGATACACAGACATAGAAACACTCGCCTTGTCAAACGTCTTACTAGAAACAGTTCAACCCAAAAAAACAAACCACCTTTCCTACCTATTCTCAGAACATGAGACAAAATCATAAACACAAAACCACACCCATATTGGCACCTCCTTCCCCCAAGTAGGTCTGTGACTCTAGGGAGTGTCCTCTGACTGGTGGGCCATACAATTTTCCCCTGAAAAGTCCTGTCCTGTCTCAGGTCTGTTCTCCTTGACCAACTCTGTTAAGTTGTCAGAAGCTAGTGTTTAGCCACTACCTGCTTTCTCAGGAAAGGCCCTTCTTCAGAGCTCTCCTTGCTTTTGCCATCCTAACATCAGTAGGTACAAAGAAAGACTGACTCTGTCCTTGGTAAATCCAAACAAGTGAGCCCATTGGGACTGGGACTGGGACTGGCTCTATGTGCCTGGTTTCCAGTATCCCAAGTTCAGAGAGATCCATCACCAAGAAAGTGAGGTGAGGTCACTCGCTTCAGGAACTGAATAAATTCACTGCCTTGTAAACCATTTTGTCCTAATAGTTGCTTCCAAGTGTCCCATTAGATGGAGGCTTCCCCTACTTCCTTTGAAACTTTCACAAGTTAGAATGGTATGTCAACCTTAGGAACCCGGGAATAGCTATCCACACAGGCCTGGTTTGGTCAATCTCCTCTGCATTAAGAAGAGAGAGGCTGATTCAGACACATCCCTTCATCCTGACCAGGGTGATTGCCATGGAAGATGACTTTTGCTCTCGCAGATCCTTCATAGCTGACTATATCTTCTCCAGGATTCATTTCTGCATGGACTTTGGAGGTTCTCAGCAGGTGGAAGATCCCCTACATTCCTGTATTGTAAGACCAAGTCTGTCCCTGCTTTTCTTTAAATTTAGGTTGATAGAACAGTGTATTCTTAGGGCTAATAAAATGTTTGATTTGAGTTAGGAATAATCCTGCGGAATGAATAATGGTATTGGGAACCTGAGATATTTATAAAAATATAGAGGTTAAATATATGAATGAAAACCGAAATCTAGGTAATTTTGAAGCCCAGAAGGGCATTGGGCCCTTGATTGGGATACTTAACTTTGATTTACATTGTGTACAGATGTCTCAGATAAATAGATATACAATGGCATCAGACCTTGTAGCTTGGATGATTGAATGTTGAAGAGAACATCCAGTCAAAAACGGATAGTAGGTAGAATTAGGTACAGAGTTGGTTTAGGAAGAAGAGTGAGTATAGGATTTGGAACAAAAGTTCTGGAGCATTAGGGTTGTGGTTAGAGAGTGAAAGTGAACATAAGTTCATGTGAAGGGTCAGTCACAATGGTGAACTGGTGAAAATATGCAGGAAACCACATATCTTTAGAGACATTATGAAATCAGGCAAAGTATAAACTGAGTGATATTATTATGCATTTTCAACAGGGTTGAGTTTGAATATATAATCTTAGGAAGAAACAAATTTCCCCTTCCTCTCCTGTTTTCTCTTTTCTTTCCACTATACAAAGTCTAATCTGGGACAGAAAAGATCCGTCCTTTATAGGGCATATCAGGACATATACAGGATTGCCTGGAGCCCTTAGTTTGGGTAATGATTTAGGAGATAAAACTACGAATGACATACATATTTTCTCTACAGTAGAAGAAGCTACAAATTTTCATAAAAAATTCCATGTCAATGCTAATACTATACATAAGCGCTTTAAAATAACTAAGGAACAAGCTAGACAAATAATAAAACAATGTCAAAATTGTGTGACCATTTTACCACAAGTTAATCTTGGAGTCAATCCTAGAGGATTGATACCTAACCATATTTGGCAGATGGACGTCACAAACTTGCCAGAATTTGGAAAATTAAAATATTTGCATGTTACCGTTGATACTTCTTCTGAATTTTTGATGGACTCCCTTCATGCAGGAGAAAAAAAACTAAAGATGTTACAGCTCATTGCTTACAAAATTTTGCCACTGTGGGCATTCCAAAACAGTTAAAAACAGATGTTGCCCCTGGTTATACTTTTACCTCTTTTAAAGAATTTTTCTCATCATTTTGCATTACTCATATAACAGGAATCCCATACAATCGGCAGGGACAAGGCATAGTTAAATGAGCTCATCAAACTATTAAAACGTACTAATTAAACGAAAAAAAAGGAATTGGGAAGGGGTATATATTCCCCAAAGATAAACTTAAAATAACCCTTTTTACTCTAAACTTTGGAAATTTGGATTCATCAGGGCTTAGTCCTGTGGAAAGGCATATGTGTCCAAAAAATGTACATAAGCCCAAGGTACTTTGGAAGGATATTCTAACAGGACAATGGAAATGTCCTGACCCAGTAATTGTCTGGAGTTGGAGGTCTGTTTGTGTGTTTCCACAGGGAGAACAGCAGCCGATTTGGATTCCAGAGAGACTAACTAAAGCGATTTCTACAGATTAAAAGAATATGATTTGGCTCAAATCCATAACAGCTGATATCCAGAACTCCAGTTTGGCTATTCTTACATCTGTGACAAATCCAGGATGCTTTTTTCAATATCTATTTTATTATTACCCTTTCCCATGTCATGAAGTTCTATTTTGTTTTTTGAGCTCATACAAACCTAGGTTAATGTTTTGCTGATCAGTTCTATTTTTGGACTATAGAGTTTTTAGACATTGCAATGGAGATTTCACCTGTAAAATGTTATAAGGCCTTTACTCTTATGTTATGTGTTGTATGTATTATATTACGTGTGCACACTTGTGTTTTTTGTTATATGTTTGAATGTACGTATGTCCATATATCATATATGATGAGCGCTCATGAAAAAATGGATCCAAATATATTTTTATACACTTGATGTAAATGTTTTAATTTAAATTGGGTAAACACCTGTTGAGGATTGTTTTAAAATGTGTACAAAAAATGAGGTTAACAGATCTGTTTGTTTACTTTCACCTTTTCTTTTCATTATATTTAATAATTCTCTTCAAGACAATGTAAATTGTTAAGAAAATTGTTTTCTTTTAGTACCTTCTGGAATGTTACATAATTTTTCTTTGGCCATTATTGCCAAAATTCCTATCTTCATCCCAGTGCCTGTAAAGACAAAGATAAAACCAATCTACAGCTTCTGCAATAGCCATCACTGAACTGCTTGCAGAACTTGCCTGGACTATGTATCACCTGTATGCATTGTGAACTCACCTGCATGCATTGTGAACAATATGTTGGTGAATTGACTTGTGTTAGTGTTGGGGTATTTTTGCTGATGATGTCATCGGTGGTACAATTTTTCCAAAAGGAGCCGTCAATTGGCTTGGTGTATCTTCCTCCCTTCTGCTGTCATGGTTGTTCAGCTAAAATTTGGGGGCCAACAGAGGTGAGACAAAGAACCTCACCCCCCGCTGGTACAAAGACCTCTCCACAGGTGTGACTGTATACTGGACCTGTAGCTAGTGACGGGTAAGATCCAATTGCAATGGTACCAATCTAAGACTGGAGGCTGATACCTTGAGGTCAGCTCATTCGATAATGGGTAAGAACCATATGTACTATTGGACAACCTAAGGCAGGCATGGTCCCTAAGCCACATGCTTGTTGTTTAAACAGAGAGGGGGAGGTGTTGAGAGGCACAGCCCAAGGGGCCAAACAAACTTTCAGACTGCCAGCTGATGATTGGCTAACAGCGGCCCCAGCAACATCAAGCTAATTGGCTCCTCTGCGGTGATGCTCATTGGAGATGCTCATTGAGCAGTTTCCCCACCCTTTCAGACTGCAAGCTGATGATTGGCTCACAGCAGCCCCAGCAATATCTAGCTGATTGGCTCCTCTGTGGTAATGCCATTGGGCTGTTTCCCCACCCTTTCAGACAACGGAGCTGCTCATTGTGGGACTTTTTGGACTCTGCCCACACGACCCAGCCAATCGACCTCAAGAGAAGGAGTGTGGAGGTTGAGAGCTTGTGGGAAGCCAGTAGTGGCAGTTGGGCTCTGAGGGTTTTTCCCGAGGAGCTAATTTTTAGTCATGTGTGGTTCTAAAAGTAAGGTTAGTTTCTTTTGACAAGTGGCTCCTGAATTGTGCCCAGCCAGATTGCAGCAATCCTAAAGTGATGGAGAAAAAGAACCCAAACAGAATAGAAATACAAGCAGTTTAGAGAGGCATGGTGTATAGTTGGATTTACCTTTTGCATGATAAAGGGTAGGTGTTATAAATCTAGTCAATTTTAAATTGAAATAGTTCTCCATGTGTTTTATAGTTAACAAATATGTGAATTCCTATCTCCCTTTATCTGTAGCCTATTCAGCACATGTATTTTTGTATGTACATATAGAATCCTACCTGGTATCACATGTACATTTTTGTTAGATGGCTGACTTGGCAGATACAAATTTTTAGAAGAGGTCACTCCTCCTAAACGTTGTTGGAATTGAAAATTAAAACTATGGGTGAGCTTCCTAGTTGAACAATATAATACATAAATCCATGTTCAGTAAAATGAATAGTTTTGGATCTGTGGATGTTATATATTTCATGATGAATTCCGATTGGCATATATATTGCTACCTTTTAATGCCTCTCTCTCTCTCTCTCTCTCTCTCTCTCTCTCTCTCTCTCTCTCTCTTTCTATATATATATATATATATATATATATATATATATATATATATATATACACATACACACACACACTCTCCAGATTTTTCAGAATGTAAAATATATGTGTCTTATTATACAATCCCTAAATGCATTCATATTCATGAATGTGGATTTATAACCAAATGTTCACAAAGTTATTTTCAGAAATATTCATCCACCTTAAATACATATTGTATCCTAGTACTGAAATCAAAATTCAGTGAATGGTGCATAGAAGTCCTAATTTTTCTACAGTAACTGACCCACTTTAACATCAATGCAAGTAGATTCCTATGGGACATGATGTGTATTTTGACCTTCATTTTTATTCAACACTGTTACATGACTATTTCTTCAGTTTATGCACATCATAGGATATATATTTCATTCACAATTTTGCAAATTGATAGGCTTTTGTTTCACTTTTAATCACTTCTTGCTTCAGTACACAAGTATTCCTCTATGTTTTTTGACTGGTCTTTTCATGATACTTCATTTTATTTTAGATTTCAATAATCACGTTTAAAGCAAAACTCACACACTCTTCATGATAAACCATAAACCTAATATTACCATTAGATGTATAAATGGTTGTAATGAATGTATGTATCTCAATATAAGATTTCCTGTAAATTTGTAAATATCAATTCAATCCAATATTTAAAGTTGGAACCAGTAATATTATTTATTCACAGTATGGTCTATTCATTCATTTTATCTATATTCCTAGACACAGGGAACACCTATTTGTACACCCTATACTAATTTATACACCTTCAAAATATTGCCCACAGAAATGGTGGAAGAAATACTCATGTCACCTGATCTACATATGCACTTTATCACAGTAATATTCTGGAAACAAAATACAAAGTTCACACTTATGACTATGCCAAAGCCTAAATGGAAAGTGTGCATGGATTACTAACAATATCCATGTCCAGATTGCCTAATTCTCTCAAATGTCAATCCTATTGGTGACTAAATATTTGATTCTTTCTAAGATTTTATACTCAACCTCTACCCTGTTGAAAATGTCTAATCCTATCACTCAATTTATACTTTGCCTGATTTCTTAATATCTCCATTGATATCTGCTTCCCCATATATTTTCCCCAGTTCATCATTGTGTCTGACTCTTCACATGTGGTGACATTTACATTCACTCTCTACCGCAAACCCTATTGCTAAAGAACTTTTTGTCCAAATCCTATACTCACTTTTCTTCCTAAACCTACTGACTATCTTCCTAATCCTACCAACTATGCCTATATGAGTGGATGTTTTCTTCTACATTCAATCATCCAATTTTCAAGGTCCTATGCCATTGTATATCGATTTATCTGAGACATCTGTTTAGAAGATATTTAAAAGCTAAGTATCCCAATCAAGGGCCCAATGCTCTTCTGGGCTTCAAATCTTACCTAGATTTCTGTTTTTATACTTATATTTCACCTATATATTCTTGTAAATATCACAGGTTCCCAATACCATTATTCATCCAGCAGAATGATTCCTATCCCAAATAAAACCTGTTATTACCCTAACCATACACTGTTCCCTCAATGTAACTTTACAGAATAGCAGGGAAAAAGTTGGTCTTACACTACAGGAATGTAGGGGATCTTCAACCTGCTGAGATCCTCAAAGGACCATGCAGAAATGATTTCTGGAGAAGTTGTAGGCAGCTATGAAGGACCAGAGAGAGGAAAACTCAACTTCCATGGTAAACAACCTGGTCAGAATGAAGGGATGTGTCTTTATCAGCCTCTTTCATCTTAATGTAGAGAAGATTGACCAAACCAGGCCTGTGTGGAGAGCTGTTCTCGGGTGCCTATGGTTGATATACCATTCCAACGTATGAAAATGTCACAGGAAGTAGGGGCACCCTCCATCTCATGGGACCCTTGGAAGCAACTCTTAGGACAAAGTGGTTGCCAAGGCAGTGACTTCATTCACTTCCTGTTTGAGGTTACCTCACATAACGTCCTGGGTGATGGAACTCTCTAAACGTGGGATTCAGAAAGCCAGGCAAGCACAACCAGTCCCAGTCCCAGTCCCAGTGGTCTCACTTTTTTTGGATTTACCAAGGATAGAGTCTGTCTTTCTTGGTACCTACTGATGTGAGGATGGCCAAAAGACAGGAAAGCTAAGAAGAGGGGCCTTTCCTGATAAAGCAGGTAGTAGCTCACCACTGGCTTCTGACAACTTCACACAACATTCTTCCCTCAATGCAGCACAAAGGTCCCTTTCACTCATGAAGAGGAGGTCCAACCCTCAACTGTTCTGTAAAAGAACTTCAGAGAGAGAGGTTAAAGATTCCTGCAAAGCTGTTATGGAGGTTTCTAATATATTTAAGTTTTGGTCTATTTCTGCTTCTAACTGGGTCATTTGTTGTGTCCCATGGACCAGGGCAGTGGTTCCTGTGCCCACCCTTGTGGCAACTCCTATTCTTTATAGGATGGCTAAAGTGAGGGACATATGTTCCCAGTGAAACCGGGTTGTATGTCCCACCTATTCGATCTTCAAATGAACCTGCGTCATGATAGAGCATTCTGGGTAACATATGCACCATTACACAATTAATCACATCCGTTTTTCATTTCATGAAAACATCAACAATGTTTTAGTATATAGAATTATACTGTTGTAGGGACGGACAAGGCAAGGCACCTAAGATAGCACCAAAGACCGTGAAACAGTCCTATTTGGTTGCACCCAGATTCAGAGGGCATTGCTTCGGTTGTAATCAATTAATCTTCTGAATTCCAAGTTTAGGTAGTTTCAGAATTTTGTACCCAACATGTAAGAGAAGTGGCTCAGAAGATCACACTCTGCAAAAGTTCACAAAAAGCTGTTTTTGTTTCTGTTTTTTTTTTTTCTCTGTTCTGGGCAAGTTAACTTTTCAAGGACAACTGGGTGGGGGAGAGCTTTTACTTCCCTTTCTTTTTTTCCCCCTGCCAGCTGTTACCATGGAGCCCAGATGGTAACTTCTTTATCTTAGAAATGTTGCCATCTCTGTGAAGCCCCAGTTCAAGGCCAGAGGAATTGTTCACATATTTTGTGAAAAACTAGTAAGGGGGTGTCTAGCTTAGGAGTGCTGATTATTTTTAGCCAGTGGCCAAGTGGAACAGGGCAACATTAAAAGAGGAAGGTTATCTACACTGAAATCGTTTATAGGGACTTTTTTGCTGAAAGTCCTAAAGTCAGCCATGGTGAAGACTCCTGGAGAAGGTCCGTGAAAACTTTTCTGTGGGCCTGGTACAGAGGGGGGAGACAGAGAAGTCGGGGCTTAGAGCAGCTTCATGGATCTGAGAATGAGAAAGGAGAGATGTAAAAGAATAATGGGAAAGGGGTTTGGGATATTCCTAGCAACAAAACTTGAGCAGTAGAACAGGTAGAGCAGAGGGGAAGAAGGGAGTGAGTATCCACAAAGCCTGTGAGGGACTTTAAATTTTTAGTAACCTGTTTTCAGTGATGAAAGAGCAACTTTAAAGGCCATTTTCATTACATTTGGATAAGGGTCTGAGGGCTCTCCTCAGCTGGTTTGAGCTATGGGTTAGCTGGAAAGAGGACCTGGTGGGACCCAGTGCGGGCAGTGACAAGAGAAGAGAGGAGTGAGTCGGTGGAGGGGTACCTCAGTACCTGCTTCTCAGCCAGGGGGCAATGGTCTGAGAACCGGTGTTGGTTTGGGTTTTTGATCTAGTAATTGAAGGGAAGAAATCAGGTTGCTGAGTTTGGAGTGACAGCAGATAGTCTGGAGAAGAAGGCTGAGGGTGAGGATCCATTGGAGAAGCATAGTTCAGGATGTGAGCGAAGGAGGGAAAAGGCCTCCACATAGGGGAATCTCCATTTACCCTTTTGAGAACTTGCAGAAGTTAAAAAGGTCACACAGTATTTGAGGATCTAGAGACCCCTCTGGGGTCCATGGGTTTTGGTTATCTAATTGGTCATATGGCCAATGCTGTGTACAGAATTTGATGAGGAGTTCGGGTTCCATCAGGAAGCCCCTGTATGCTCACATCCCCATGACTTACAGAAGAAATTGGCTTTTCCTCCACACAGCTGTTGCTGTTTGTGGCTTTGATTGTCTGCCAGGCAAACATAGTAATCTAGGCTAGCCAACCTGCACCTGGCTTACCTGTCCCGACATTCATAATGTTTGTTTCCATTATTTATGGTACAAAAGGTATTTAATGGAATTTTAGTGGGATCCTCTTCATCAGGGATATCCTAATAGGAAAGACCTATAGCCAGCTAACAAATGTCTGGGTGGAGAAATGGCCACCAGGTCCCAAAGTGGGCTATATGTGAGATAGATTATACTTCTTCTCCAGTAGGATTTGTGATCAGCCATCGCTGCTGAAAGGGCTGATGAGGGTTAGAACTACTGGTGGTCAAGGAGAGACTCTATAGCTTCATCCACCTGGCGAATACACAATTTGAAAGGGTTACCAGTCTCTTCCAGTTTCCAGGCAGAGTCTGGACAGGGTGCAGGCTTGAGATGAGAGGCCAGGATCCTGGAAGTGATTCTGTCTACCTTTACCACTGTAGGTGTTATAAGTAGAACCTGGTATGGTCCTTTCCAGTGGGGTTCCAGGGATGACACCTGATCTTGTCTTACATAGACAAAGTCTCCTACTTGATATTGATGTGGAGTCCCCTCATCTCGAGGTTGGTAGGCAGTGGCCAGCTGTTTTCACAGGTATCGCTGAGTTCTTTCAACAGCTGTAAGTCTGTCAAGCATGGTGGTGTGGAAGGGATCGTTAGGTCTTAGAGTTGGGGTTAGGTCCCTTACTGGAATAGGGGCCCCATAGGGAATTTCATAGTGGGTGAGGTTACACAAAGAAACAGAGAGAGAATTTCTTGCATGAAACATTGCATAAGGCAGAAGCATTGTCCAATCTTTTATGTCGGTCTCTAAGCTTAATTTCATTAAGGTCTCTTTAATGGTTCTATTCATTCATTCTACCTGTCCTGCACTCTGTGGTCTATAAGCACAATGTAATCCCCAGGGTACTGGCTAACCCCTAACGTACCTGGGTCATGAATGCAGGTCCATTATCAGACTCTGTTACCTTAGGCAGGTCGTATCTTGGAAAAAAATCTTCCAGGATCTTCTTGACCACCATTTGTGCTGTTTCTTTCTTTCTTTCTTTCTTTCTTTCTTTCTTTCTTTCTTTCTTTCTTTCTTTCTTTATTTCTTTTTTTTGGTGGGGACGGCTTTAATCCATCCTGAAAATGTATCTACAAAGACTAGGAGATATTTAAGTCCATACCTTGCATGCTTAATTTCAGTAAAGTTCACTTCCCAGAATTGTCCTGGTCTTTTTCCTCCTAGGTGCTTTCCTCCAGGAAGCTTGGAAGGGTAAGCATAAAGTAATTGATGGACCCGACAGGCTTTTGTTACCCATTCAGTCCTTTTGCTGTGATTTGGTTAGTGGAAAACTCTGTTCTTGATCCTTCAGGAATGCCTGCAGTTTCTTTGAACAAAGTTGAGTGAGTTGATGTACATTTTCTACTGACATAGTTAGAGCCATGACTATAGGAGTTTTTACTGAAGGATTTAGAAATCCCACTTGGTTGCCTTCAGGGTTTAAAGTTATTTTGGCACAGAGCTTGGTGAGCAGATCTCTGCCCATCAATGGGGCCAGGCATTCTGTGATTACTAGGAAGGATTGATGGATTTTCCTTTTCCCAGGTCCATGGTCCTCTTAGTTGTCCAAGCCCGATACTTACTGCCATTTGCCCCTTGAACTAGAGACCTTTTATTTGATAGATGGCCCAATGGGGCCTTAAGGGCTGAGTATATTGCCCCTGTATGCACTTCAAAGTTTACTGGGGTCCCCTACACTTCAAAAGTTACCCTGAGCTCCGGGAGGGGATGTTAGCCCCGACTTTTGGAGTCATCCTCAAGAGTCAGAATGGCTGGCAGGAGTGGCTGTCTCTTTCTAGGGAACTCTTTGGCCCAGTGTCCTTTTTTTTACAGTAGGCACAGTGATCTGAGGCAAGGAGTGGCCTCTGACGTGGCCCAGGTATCCCTTTCTATCTCCCTGTTTCTTAATTTCTGGCCTATTTTTTGTTGTGACCAGGACCTTAGTCAGCGCCTTAGTCTGTCTTTTGTTTCTTTTATCCTCCCTTTGTTCCCTTCTCTTCCTCAGTTTCTCTCTTAAAGTATACCTTCTCGGCTTCTCTGACTAAATCTCTCAAAGTCATATCTTGTAATCCATCTAAGCATTTTAACTTTCTTTTAATATCCGGGGCAGCTTGCCCAATAAACGCCATTGTGACAGATGACTTTTGATCCTCTGCCTGAGGATTGAAAGGAGTATATCTTCTATATGCCTCCATAATTCTCTCTAGAAACATAGAGAGAGGTTCTTCAGACCCTTGAATAATCTCTCTTACCTTGGCCTAATTAGTTGGTCGCCTAGCGGCCGCACGGAAACACACTATTAGAGCCCGGTGATAAGTGAACAGATGCTCCCTACCTTCAAAGATTTGGGGGCCACAGTTGGGTTGGTTCAAAGGAAAGCTGGCTTTGATTATCTTGGGAAGTTGTGTCAGTCACGCATCTGGTCAGAGGATATTTTTTTCCAGCTTCCAGGAGTATTCTATTTTGATCCCCTGTCATGAAGACAGTCCCTATGAGTTGTTGGCAGTCATCTCAAGTAGGCTAGTGTGAAAACATCAATGACTCAACCAGACCTGTGTGCCAGGTGGGGTGCTCAGAAAAAGGGGGATTGTTATATTTCCAATTATGTACGTCTGAAGAGGAGAATGGCCAAAACTGGTAGGCTTGCATTTTTTCCCCCATGGCCGTCGTCAATCTTTGGCCCATAGGGATGAAGGGGGAGCATCATGGGAGTTCCAGTGTTTTCAACTATTCACTGCTGGCGAGTTCCTATAGCCGGGCCAGCTTCCTCAAGGGAAGGAAGGGCTGTGTGTGCCACTGGGGAGCTATCGGGAGGGTGCTGTGCTCCTCCAATTGCAGAGAGGCTGAGTCAGCAGCAGGGGAATCACTTAGAGGGTGTTGGGGATTGGGGGAAGAGGGCAGGGGATAAGGAGGGGGAGGAGAATCCAGTAGAGTCAAATCTTGTGACTCAGGGAGAACAGAGGGTGGAGAAGGAAGAAGAGCAGAGGGTTTGAGAGATCATGGGGGAAGGAGTAGGAGCAGGGGCAGCGGTAAGGAAAGGCTTCACCCATGGAGGAGGAGATTTGCAGAGGTCCTGCAAAGTTAAGATATATGGCGGAATGATCCAGATGGCTATGTGGCCCTGGCTAAAAGACAATATCTCTAACTTTTTAAATTAGTGGGAAGTAGAAAGATCCTTCTAGAGGCCATCCGACTCAAAAGGTGGGTCATTGTGAGGCACAGAGCGTCTTCCAGGTCCAGTGTTTTACTAAATAAAAAAGATTCTGAGCCCTTATGTGGACTTTGGGCCAGTGATCAATGGTCAGGGACAGAGGCATTGAAGTGCTCTGTCCCATAATGAAAGATACACAAATAGTGAAAGCCACGACACATGGGGTCTCACATTCGCCGCTGCTGGATTTCAGTGGAACCTCCATATGAAAAGGTCGGGCAAGCCTTGGAGGAAGAGACCACAAAGAGATTGTCACATGCAACAGCAAAGGGTTTATTGGGGGTCCAGCATGCTGGGGCTCAGAGCTCAATTGAAAAGAGATGAGAGCCCTGAGAACACCTTAAGCAGAGTTTATATAATTTTCTTGGAGAGGGCAGGAAGGAAAGTTTATTGATGGGTCCGGGTGAGTGGGCAGTGTGCGTGCACACGGGTGAGGGAGTACATTCTGCAGTTTAGCAGTTGGGGAGAGCACATTCTGGGAACAAGATTAGCAAAGAGTTCTCAAGATTTCAAAAGTGTTTTGTTAAGCATACAGAGAAACAGGAAGTGACAAGTACCTATTTTATTAACCTTTCACTACCGACTATCCCTTTTTGACTGGATGTTCTCTTCTACATTCAATCATCCAAGGTACAAGGTCCTAGGCCATTGAATATTGATTAATCTGACACATCTGTGCAGAACCTAATTCAAAGCTAAGTATTCCAATCAAGGGCCCAATTCTCTTCTGGGCTTCAAAACTTACCTAGATTTCTGTTTTCATACATGTATTTCACCTATATATTCTCATACATATCACAGGTTCCCAATACCATTATTCATCCAGCAGAATGATTCCTAATCAAAATCGAAAATGTTATTAACACTAACCGTACACTTTCCCCTCGATCTAACATTACAGAGAGGAGGGACAGAGTTAGTCTTACAATACAGGAATGTAGTGGATCTTCCACCTGCTGAGAACCTCAAAGGTCCATGCAGAAATGTCCTCTGGAGAAGACGTAGGCAGCTATGAAGGACCTGGGAGAGTAAAAGTCATCTTACATGACAAACAACCTGGCCAGGATGAAGGGTTGTGTCCAAATCAGCCTCTCTCGTCCTAATGTAGAGAAGATGGACCAAACCAGGCCTCTGTGGAGAGCTGTTCCCAGGTTCCTATGGTTGATATACCAATCTAACTTGTGAAAGTGTCACAGGAAGTTGGGGCAGCCACCATCTCATGTGACCTTGGAAGCAACTGTTAGAACAAAGTGGTTGCCAAGCCAGTGAACTCATTCAGTTCCTGAAGGAAGTGACCTCACCTCACTTCCGTGGTGATGGAACTCTCTGAACATGGGATCCAGGAAGCCAGGCATCCAAGCCAGTCTCAGTCACAGTCCCTGTGGGCTCACTTGTTTGGATTTACCAAGGACAGAGTCAATCTTTCTTGGTACCTACTGATGTGAGAATGGCCAAATACCAGAAAAGCTCTGAAGAGGGGCCATTCCTGAGAAAGCAGGTAGTGGCTCACCACTAGCTCCTGACAACTTCACAGAGTTGACCAAGGAGACCAGATCTGATAAAGGACAGGCCATTTTGGGAGAACATAGTATGGTCCAGAAATCAGAGGACACTCTGGATAGTCACAGACCTACTTGAGGGAAGCAGGTGCCTTTTTGGGTGTTGGTGTGGGTTTGTGGTTTTGTCTCATGTTCTGAGAATAGGTAGGAAAGACGGTTTTGTGGTTGGAGTGAAATGTTTCTACTAAGTCGTTTCACAGGGCGTGTGTTTCTATGTCTGTGTATCTCACTGTGTCCGTGGTTGTAGACATTAGAAAAAAAGAATGCATCAATGGATGTGTCCTGTCTATTAGAAAGCTTCCGAGCATTCATCCTGCCCAATTAATGAATGGACCAGGGCTTGCATAATCAATGGGTAACACCTGCTATCTTCCTAAGTTCCAGTTTTCTTCCTGAATTCTGGCCACTCTCCAGAATAGGCTCATGGTTTTGTGTCCAAGATATGTACCACCACCAAGCTCTGTCACATGGCCATATACTGGATAGCTGAAGGGAATGGCGAGCATCTCAGAAAACTCAGATATCAGTGTGACTACTAACATCTCAGTGGAGAAACCGTGGTTGGGCCTTTTGCTTAACAATTGTTCTTTTCCCCTGAGTCAGGAAGGACTTTGCCTCAGGCCAACCCGTTTGTGAAGCCTGAAGAAAACCGTTTTCAAATGGAAATGAATGGGCATCACCTGTGTCTCTTTGCTTAATTGCTTTGGAAAGGGATGTGTCTGAATCAGGCTCTTGGCCCAGAGTGAGGCTGTGGCTTAGATTGTCAGCACCTGATGGATGTAAAGAAAGATCCCATGTATGCATCCAACACCAAAATGGCCAAAAGAGCAGTCATTGTGGGTGAATTCTCTTGTCTTTCTCTGTAAGTTTCCTGACCTCCATCAAGTGAGAATAAGGATCCTTTGGGTCTAATGAGTTCTTTAAAGCCCTGCAGAGGCTAGCCCAATGGTGCTTGGGTTTTATCATGACTCCAATACACTTAAATAATCTAAATCCCACAGTCAGTAGGCCTCAAATTGGAGAAGTGGAGCAGTATTAAATGCAGGCCTATTGGATCACTCCTGTTTCACAGGAAGGGTGTCCAGGCCACTCAAACTTTAGGCAAACGAGGGGCAAGGGAGCTTATTTTGGATACTGTCTTGTACTGTGCTCCTCATGGAAACCTCTAGCAAGAGGTTATGTTCAGTGTCTATATGAAATAAAATGAGGGCCATGTGGGATTTTTTTTGGTTTCAATTGTTTTCATTTGTGTGGCGGTTGGAAGAGGTGACTGGGTCCACCTGGGCCTGAACAGTGGCGTGATTCCCCTTAGAGAGTGAGTTCTGAAACTGACCTCAGAGAAGTATTGCCATGACTTGTGTTGGGATTTTAGGAGGACACGCATGAGAGTCGCCCATGGAAACTGAGATATAGGCCCAGGGTACCTTTCCACAGAGCACTCGGAATCTCAGCCAGGATATCACATGATTTTATTCTTAAAGGCATGTCAGCCATAGTTGAGAATCAAAACAAACATGGACCTCACATTGTAGACCTCAATGAGCCTGGCTTCATGTGACCTTTTGGCCACTCTTTGGAAATTCTTGCCTGTGAGAGTTCTCGATAGCGTTCATTGAAATGAGCATCCTCACCATTTAATGGTTCCCGAATGAATTAAAACCCACAGTGCCTCCAACTTCATCCTTGAAAAATGCCTAGATAAATACCATGAAATTTTTGAATTTCCCATGACCTGGTCGCACTGGGAACATTTGGATGTCCTACATCATTCATGAATCTATCAGGCAGTGCCTTGATTGACTGGGATTCATAAAAATGGTGTAGAACAGAGATACCAGTAAGTTGGAGCCTACTGAGTGGTGGGCCTAGAGCAGAGGTGGGAAGGTGTATGATAAAACATCTTTGTGAGGCCATGTCAATCTGCCATTAGCTTCCAAATTGCTTGTGACTGACATGGTGCAGCCAGCAGAATGTTCAATGAAATGGCATATTGTTATATGGAGAGGTTTCAGGGCAATGTTCAGAACCAGGTTTCTATGGACAAGGGGGCAAGCTATGAGGGATAGAAGCCTGCTTGGTGCATTCTCCTGAGAACCCTGACCCACCGCACAAGACAGAACTCCCTCCACCACTGTGTCCCATTTGAACTCCTTGTATATCGTGAAGCAAATACCAAAGTCCCAGTGCAGCAGCAAGAAACACCATGAAAATTGGAGGATGACCAAATGGCTTCACAGTCCCCCAGGGAGACACTTAGCCCACAATGGCCACAGTTTACCTACAAAGAGAGAATTCAGCACTGCTACCTCATGTACATTGGAAAATAAGAATCCATGTCCTCCAGGTCACATAGATGCAGACCCAGCTTTGATGGTCTCACTAGAAAGAAATCAAAAGCTCCTGAAAACAATATATATTTCAAGTGCCCAACCACATAGGCAGTTTCCCAAGAAGTCTTTAGGGCACCAGAGCTCCACATTTGAGAAATGTTTACTGTGTCCCTTACTTTGGGAAACTCCTCTAACACCTCCAAGGTTGTGAACTCCTGAGCATATTCCATTCCAGATATGTATTCACAGATTTTCTAACTCTTCTTCTCTAATTCTGTATTACTTGGGGTGGAGTTAATTACAATAAATTTTTCTGGAAGAGAATAAGAAGATTTTTGTGTAGCACATATTTGCATAAACATTGTGTTCATTTTCCAATTTTCCATTCGAAATACTGATTCCCTGACACTAACCCATAGCTTGCTAGACTCTGACTACTAATCCTAATGTGATGGAGAAAAATAACTCAAACAGAATAGAAATACAAGCAGTTCAGAGGAGGGGTGGTGTATAGTTGGGCTTGCCTTTTGCAATATATAGGTTTGGAGTTATAAATCTAGTCAATTTTTAATTGAAGTAGTTCTCCGTGTGTTTTTAAAGTTAACAAATATGTGAATTCCTGTCTCCCTTTCTCTGTAGCCTATTAAGCACATGTATTTGTATATGCACATATTGAATCCTACCTGGTATCACACGTACATACTTGTGAGGTGGCCAACTTGACAGATACAAATTGTGGAACAGAAAATTCAACCTATGGGGGAGCTTCCTAGTTGAACAACATTATATATAAATCCATGTTCAGTAAAATAAATATTTTTGGATATGTGGATCATATAAATTTCACGATGAATTTTGATTGGCATATATATTGCTACTTTTTAATTGCTCTGTGTGGGTTTTGTGTGTGTGTGTGTGTATATATATATATATATATATATATATATATATATATATATATATTCTCCAGATTTTTCAAAATGTAAAATATATGTGTCTTATTATACACTCCTAAATTCTTATATTTGGATTTCTAATCAACTTTTCACAAGATTATTCTCAGAAATATTCATCCACCTGAACTACATATCTGTTTCCTAGTACTGAAAACTAAATTCAGTGAATGGTATATACAAATGCTAATATTTCTACAGTAACTTACCCAGTTTAACATCGGTGCAAGTAGATTCCTATGTTCCATGATGTCTATTTTGACGTTCATTTTTATTCAACACTGGTATATTAGTTTTCTTCATTTTATGCACATCATACGATATATATTTCTTCCACAATTTAGCAAATTTATAGGCATTTGTTTCACTTTCAATCACTTCCTGCTTCAGAACACATGTATTCCTCCAGCTTTCTTGACTGGTTTTTTCATGAGACTTCTTTCTGAACACATTGTTTTCGATTTCCATAATCACTTTTGGGGCAAACTCACACACCCATCATGATAAACCATAACTCTATTATTACCATTAGATGTATAACTGTTTGGAAGGAATGATTGTATATCAACATAAAATTTCTTATGTATTTTCAGATATCAATTCAATCCAATATTAAAAGTGGAACCTGTTATATTATTTATTCACAGTATGGTCTATTAAGGCATCATCTCTATATTCATAGACCCAGGGTCTATGTATTTGTATCCCCAATACTAATTTATAAGTCTTTAAAATATTGCTTTCAGAAATGGTGGAAAAAATTCTCTAGTCACCTGATATACATATACATTTCATCACAGTAATATTCCTGACACAAAATGCAAGGGTCACACTTATGACTGTACCAAAGCCTAAATTGAATGTGAGCATGTATTACTAACAACATCCATGTCCTGGTTCCCTAATGCTCTCAAATATTATTCCTATTGGTGACTACATATCTGTTTCTTCCTAAGATTATATATTCAAACTCAACCCTGTTAATAATGTCTTATCCTACCACTCACTTTGTACTTTGCCTGATTTCCTAATGTCTCCATTGATATCTGCTTTCAAATACCTTTTCTCCAGTTCATCATTCGGAATGACCCTTCAAATGTGCTGACATTTACTTTTACTCTCTCACCAAAACCTTATTGCTAAAGAACTTTTGGTCCAACTCCTAGACTCACTCAAATGGGTTCTTCAAAGCCCTGCAGAGGGAAGCCCAGAGATTCTTGGGTTTTCTCATGACTCCAATTCACATAAAGTATCTAAACCCCACAGTCAGTAGGCCTCAAATTCGAGAAGCAGAGCAGCATTAATGGCAGGCCTATTTGATCACTCCTGGTTCACAGGAAGGGTGCCCAGGCCACCCTGACTTTAGGCAAATGAGGGGGAAGGGAGCTTATTTTGGACACTGTCTTGGACTGTGTCCCTCATGGAAACCTCTAGCAAGGGATTATGATGAGTGTCTACATGGAAGAAAATGAGGGCCATGTGGGAGTGTTTTGTTTTTAATTGTGGTCACTTGTGTGGCGGTTGAAAGAGATGACTGGGTCCACCTGGGCTTGAACTCTGCTGTGATTCCCCTTAGAAACGGAGTTTTGGAAATGACCTTAGAGATGTATTGCTATCAATTGTGTTGGGATTTTTGAGGCCAGGCATGAGAGTCGCCCATGCATGACAATACGCCTCAAATTGGAGAAGCAGAACTTAATGTCCAAATCCTTTACTCACCCTTCTTTTTAATCCTACCGTCTATCTTCCTAATCCCAGTTAAATACCATGATATATTTGAAATTCCTATGACCAGGTGGCACTGGAGAATCTTTGCATGTCCTGTTTCTGATCATGAGTGTACCAGACAGTGGCTTAATTGACTTGGTTTTATGAAAATGGTGTAGAACAGAGATGCCAGTAAGTTGGAGCCTGCTGAGTAGTGGGCCTAGAGCAGTGGTGTGCAGATGTGTGATAAAATATCTGTGGTGGGGTCATGTGGATCTTCCATTGGCTTCCAAATGGCTTGTGACTGAAATAGTGTAGCCAGCAGACCCTTATATGTAAAGGCATCTCGTTATATGGAGAGGTTTAACGTTAATTTTAAGAAACAGGTTGCTATGGTCAAGGGGACAAGCTATGTTGGATAGAAGACTTGTTGGTGCATTCTCCTGGAGAACCTGACCCACCACACATGACAGAACTCACTCTAGCATTTTGTCCCAGTTGAACTCATTGTATTTCGTTAAGTAAATACCATACTCCCAGTGCAGCAGCAAGAAACACCACAAAAAGTGGAGGATGACCAAATGGCTTCACAGTCCACATGGGGAGACACTTAGACCCGAGTGGCCACAGTTTACCTACAAAGAGAGAATTCAGCACTGCTCCCTTATGTTCATTAAAAAAAAAGAAACCATGTTCTCCAGGTCACATAGATGCAGACCCATCTTTGATGGTCTCACTACAAATGAAGCTAAAGCTCCTGACAACAACATATATTTCAAGTGCCCGAACTCAGAGACAGTTTCTCAAGAAGTTTTTAGGCCAGCAGAGCTCCATGTTTGTGGAGTGTTTACCCTGACCCTAACTTTTGGAAACTCCTCTACCACCTCCAAGGTTGTGAACTCCTGATTATGTTCTATTCCATATATGTATTCACAGATTTTCTAACTCTTCTCCTCTAATTGTGTCTTATTTGGGGTGAAGGTAATGGCAATTCATTGTTCTGGATGAGATTGGGAATATTTTTGTGTGGCACATATTTGCATACACATTGGATTCATTTTCTTATTTTCCAATCAAAATACTGAAACCATGACACTAACCCATACCCTACTAGACTCTGACTACTAATCCTAATATGATGGAGGAAAAATAACCAAAACAAAATAGAAATACATGCAGTTCAGTGGAGGCATGGTGTATATTTGGACTTGCCTTTTACATGATAAAGGGTAGGTGTTATAAATCTAGTCAATTTTTGGTTAAAATAATTCTCCATGTGTTTTTAAAATTAACTAATATGTGAATTCCTGTCTCCTTTTCTCTATAGACTATTCAGCACATGTATATTTATATGCACATATAGAATCCTACCTGGTATCACAGGTTAATTTTTTTGTGTTGTCTGACTTGGAAGATACAAATTGTGAGAAGAGATCCCTCCTCCTAAACGCTGTTGAAACTGAAAATTCAACCTATGGGTGAGCTTCCTAATAGAAAAACATTATACAAAAATCCATGTTCAGTAAAATAATTATTTTTGCATATGTGAATTATATATATTTAATGATGAATTTCGATTAGCATATGTATTGCTACTTTTTATAGTCTGTGTGTATCTTTTGTGTATATATATATATATATATATATATATATATATATATATATACATACTCTCCAGATTTTTCAAAATATGAAATATATGTGTCTTATATATACTCCCTAAATTTATTCATGTTGATGTATTTAGATTTATGATCGATTTTTCACAAGATTATTCTCAGAATTATTCATCAACTTGAAATATATATTTGTTTCCTAGTACTGAAAACTGACTTCAGTGAAAGCTGCACACAAATCCTAATATTTCTAGAGTAACTGACCCAGTTTAATATCAACGCAAGTAGACTCCTATGGGACATGACATATAATTTGACGTTCATTTTTATTCAACAATGGTACATTAGTATTTCTGCAGTTTATGCACATCGTAGGATATATATTTTATCCACAAGTTCACAAATTTTTAGACATTTGTTTCAATGTCAGTCACTTCCTGCTTCAGAACACAAGTATTCCTCCATGTTTCTTGACTGGTCTTTTCATGAGACTTCTTTCCAAAAATATTATATTTGATTTCCATAATCAGTTTGAAGCAAAACTCACACACACTTCAGGATAAACCACAACCCTAATATTACCATTAGATGTATTACTGGTTGAAATGAATGTATGTATATCAATATAAGATTTCCTGAATATTTTTAGATATCAATTTAATCCATTATTTAAAGTTGGAACAAGTAATATTATTTATTCACACTACGCTCTATTCATGCATTATCTCTATATTCATAGACACAGGGTACATCTATTTTTACCCACAATACTAATTTATACATCTTCAAAATATGGCTCCAAGAAATGGTGGAAGAAATACTCATGTTACCTGATCCACATATACATTTTATCACAGTAATATTCTGGTCAGAAAATGCAAACATCACACTTATGATTGTACCAAAGTCTAAATGGAAAATGAACATGGATTACTAAAACATCCATGTCCAGGCTGCCTAATGCTCCCACTTGTCAATCTTTTTGGGGACTACATATTTGTTTTTTCCTAAGATTATATATTGAAACTCAATCATATTGAAAATGTCTAATCCAATCACTCACTTTACACTTTGCATGATTTCCTAATGTCTCTATGGATATCTGCTTTCCTACATATTTTCCCCAGTTCATCATTGTGACTGATTCTTCACACGTTCTGACATTCATATTCACTCTCTACCAGAAACCCTATTGCTAAAGAATTTTTGGTCCAAAACTTATACTCACTCTTCTTTTTAAACTTACAAACTGTCTTCCTAATACTACCAACTATCCCTTTTATCCTGGATGTTCTCTTCGACATTCAATCATCCAAGGTACAAGGTCCTATAACATTGTATATCGATTTATCTGAGACATCTGTGCAGAACATAATTCAAAGCTAAGTATCCCAATGAAGGTCCCAATGTCCTTCTGGGCTTCAAATCATACCTAGATTTCTGTTTCCATACTTATATTTTACCTATATATTCTTGTAAATATCGCAGGTTCCCAATACCATTATTCATCAAACAGAATGACTCCTCACCAAAATCGAACCTGTTATTAACCCTAACCATACAATGTTCCCTCAATCTACCTTTACAGAAGAGCAGGGACAGAGTTTGTCTTACAATACAGGAATGTAGGGGATCTTCCACCTGCTTAGAAACTCAATGGTCCAAGCAGAAATGATCCCTGGAGAAGTATTAGGCAGCTATGTAGGACCTGAGAGAGCAAAAGTCATCTTCCATGGCAAACAACCTTGTCAGGATGAAGGGTTGTGTCTGAATCAGCCTCTCTATTCTTAATGGAGAGAATATGGACCAAACCAGGACAATGTGGAGAGCTGTTTCTGGTTCCATATGGTTGATATACCATTCTAACTAGTGAAAGTGTCAGAGGAAGTAGGGTATCCTCCATCTCATGGGACCCTTGGAAGCAACTGTTATAACAAAGTGGTTGCCAAGGCAGTGAACTCATTAAATTCTTGAAATAAGTGACCTACCTCACTTCCTTGGTGATGGAACTCTCTGAATTTGGGATCCAGGAAGCCAGGCACACAGAGCCAGTCCCAGTCTCAGTCCCAGTGGGCTCACATGTTTGGATTTACCAAGGACAGAGTCTGTCTTTTTTGGTACCTACTGATGTGAGGATGGCCAAATGCGAGGAGAGTTCTGAAGGCGGGCCTTCCCTGAGAAAGCATGTAGTGGTCAGAACAGGCTCCTGACAACTTCACAGTGTTTGACAAGGAGACCAGATCTAAGACAAGACAGGCCTTTTCGGGGGAACATAAAATGGCCCACCAGTCAAAGGACACTCTGGATAGTCACAGACTTACTTGGGGGAAGGAGGTGCCTTTTTGAGTGTGTGTGTGAGTTTGTGGTTTTGTCTCATGTTCTGAGAATAGGTAGGAAAGGCGGTGTGTTTGGTTTGGAGTGGACTATTTCTAGAAAGAACTTTGACAAGGCAAGTGTTTCTGTGTCTGTGTCTCCCACTGTGTCAATGGTTGTAGACATTAGAAAAGAGAATGCATCAATGGATGTGTCCTGTCTAGTAGAAAGCTTCCCAGCATTCATCCTGTCCATTTTAGTAATGGACTGCAGGTTGCCTTATCGATGGGCAACACCTACTATCTTACTAAGTTTCTGTTTTCTTCCTGAATTTTGGCCACTCTCCAGAATAGGCTCATGGTTTTCTGTCCAAAATATGTACCACCTCCAAACTCTGTGACATGGCTATGTTCTGGATAGCTGGAGGGAATTGGAGCATCTCAGAAAACTCAGATATCAGTGTGACCAGAAAAGCCTCAGTGGAGAAACCCTGTTTTGGGCCTTTTGCTAACCTATTGATCTTTTGCCCTGAATGTCAGGAAGGTCTTTGCCTCAGGCCACCCTTTTGTGAAGCCTGAAGGAAACAGTTTTCAAATGGAAATGAATGGGCATCACCTGTGGCTCTTTGCTTAATTGCTTTGGAAAGCCATGTGTCTGAATCAGCCTCTTGGCACTGTGAGAGGCTATGGCTTAGATTTTCAGCACCTGATGGATCTAAAGAAACATCCAATGTGTGCATCCAAAACCAAAATGGCAAAAACATAAGTCATTGTGGATGATGTCTCTTGCCTTCCTCTGTTAGGTTCCTGACCTTCTTCAAGGGAGTATAGGGATTTTTTGGGTCAAATGAGTTCTTCCAAGCTCTTCAGAGGTGCTTGGGTTTAATCATGAATCCAAATCACATAAGGAATTTATACCTGACAGTCAGTAGGCCTCTAATTGGAGAAGTAGAGCAGTATTAGCGGCAGACCTATGTGATCAATCCTAGTTCACAGGAAGGGTGTCCAGGCCACCCTGAGTTTAGGCAAATGAGGGGCAAGGAAGCTTATTTTGGACACTCTCTTGAGCTGCGCCATTCAAGGAATCCTCCAGCCAGAGGTTATGATGAGTGACTCTATGGAAGAAGATGAGGGCCATGTGGGATTGTTTTGGTTTTAATTGTGGTCATTTATTTGGTGGTTGGAAAAGATGACTGGGTGCACCTAGCCTTGAACACTGGTGTGATTCTCCTCAGAGACTGAGTTCTGTAACTGACCTCAGAGTAGTAATTGCTTTGAAAATGGTTGTGTCTTAATTAGCCTCTTGGCCCTGTGTGAGGCTGTGACTTAGATTATCAGCACCAGATGGATCGAAAGAAAGATCCCATGTGTGCATCCAAAACCAAAATGGCCAAAAGAGCAGTCATTGTGGATTAAGTCTCTTGCCTTTCTCTGTAAGGTTCTGAAAGAATAAAAGAAATTGAATTTGAAATTGAAATGTAAAGAACCAGGTTTGTAAACTTTCCAAGCTGCACTTTCCTGTGGCAGTTTAGACAATTCCCGGATCTGCCCATTAGATGTGTGTTGAAATCTTCCCTGACTACCTAGTTACTTAACAACCCTTTCCCAGAATCCCTGCAGCTCAGCAAGTATACATCTCAGGTATTCAACCAATCAGTTTAAATGTATACCCCTTCTTAGGGCTGACCAATCACCCCCTGCCCGAATTGTTCCCGCAATTGAAAGTGCTAATCATGCTTTAGAGTTGTTATTTGATTTTCCCATGGTATATGATGAATTGCTAAAGGAGGCTATGATGTATGTAAAGTCCCTGCCCTCTCTAAAGAATGTATATAAACTCTGCTCAAGTTGTTCTCAGGGCTCTTTGTTCTTTGCTCCTCTAAAGTGAGCTCTGAGCCCCAGCATGCTGGACCCCCAATAAAACCTTTGCTGTTGCATGAGAAAGCCTCTTGGTGGTCTTTTTCTCTGACGTTCGCCCCACCTATTCATCTGGAGGCCCCAGGTGAGAAATCCGGCAGCGGCGGACGAAAGACCCCAATGGACTCCTCTCGGGGTAAGTAAGGCACCTCTTTCTGGTTTTGGGTTTCAGGTTATGGATTGGCAAAGTGGCTGTCAGTGAAGAGCATTAGCTCTCTCTGATGGTGGCTGACAGATGTGTCACAGAGCTACAGGCCACGTTCCTGGGGGACACTCCAGAGGACTAGAGAAATCAAGGAATACTAATTTCCTCAACTCGTTTATATTTTGCTTCAGGATTCGGTTGGCCAGTCCATCAGGTTTTGCCGGCTACTCAGTTTTGGTCATTGTTCTGAACTCATGTTGAGTTTACGGGCTGTCTTTATTGTCTAACGCATCAGGTTTTGGCAGTTACTCAGTTCTAATCTTTGTCTTGGACTCATGTTAAACGTTTACTGTTTGTCTTTGTCTGTGTTGCGTTTGTGTCTTCACTGTCCCTGTTTGAGTAACTCTCATTATGGGACAAAGCACTTCCACTTCTCTGTCCCTGACATTTGATCATTGGACTGATGTCCGCTCAAGGGCCCAGAATCTTTCTTTTTCAGTAAAATGCCGTACCTGGCAGATTCTCTGTGCTTCAGAATGGCCCATTCTCGGAGTCAGGTGGACCCCCAGAAGGATCCTTCTACTTCCCTCTAATCCGAAAAGTCAGAGATATTGTCTTTCAGCCGGGGCCACGTGGCCACCCAGATCAACAGCCATATACCCCTTCCCCCAGCATCCTATCATTCAAACCTTCCACTCCTCCCCCTCTTCCTTCCATTCTCCCTGAGTCACAAGACTGGACACTCCTCCCCCTCCTTATCCTCTACCCTCGCTCTCCAACCCCCAACACGTTCCAGATGATATTCTCGCAGCTGACTGAGCCTCTCCGCCGCTAGAGGCAATTGGGCCAGACCCAAGCACTCCAGGGGACTTCTCTGCAGCAGCAGCAACCCCTCCTCCCCTGGAGGAAGCTGGCCACCTAAAGGAACCCGCCGGTGACGGATAATAGAAAACTCAGAAGCCCCTATGATGCTTCCTCTCCGTCCCTACGGGCCAATGAACCGATCCAACTGGCACCCAAACACCTTTAAATGTAGGTAGCATCTGTCCACTTATCGCCAGACTCTAATAGCGGGTCTCCGAGTGGCCGCCAGAGGGCCGACTAATTTGGCCAAGGTAAGAGAGATTATCCAAGGGCCTAATGAGTCTCCCTCTATGTTTCTGGAGAGAATTATGGAAGCATATAGGAAATATACTCCTTTTGATCCTCAGGCAGAGGATGAACAAGCATCTGTTGCAATGGCCTTTATCGAGCAGGCTGCCCTAGATATTAAGAGAAAGTTACAACGTCTAGATGTATTACAAGATAAGACCTTGAGAGATTTAGTAAGAGATGCTGAGAAAGTATATTATAAGAGAGAAACTGAGGAGGAAAGGGAACAGAGGAGAGAGACGGAAAGGGAACAAAAGGAGGATGAAAGGAGCAAAAGGCAGACTAAAGCATTGACTAAGGTTCTGGTCAGAGCACCAAATATGCCAGAAGTTAAAAAGCAGGGAGACAGAAAGGGATACCTGGGCCCCCGCCAATGGCTGCCCCTGGCAACAGATCAGTGTGCCTACTGTAAAGAAAACAGGACACTAGGCCAAAGAGTGCCCCCGAAAGAAGCAGAGATGCCAGTCCGCCGTGCTGACTCTAGAAGAGGACTAGGAAAGTCGGGGCTCGGATCCCCTCTCCGAGCTCAGGGTAACTTTTAAAGTGGAGGGGACCCCAGTGAACTTTGAAGTGGATACAGGAGCAGTATAATCAACCTTTAAGACCCCACTGGGCCCCCTATCAAATAAATGGTCCCCTGTTAAAGGTACTAATGGCAGTAGATATTGGGCTGGGACAACTAAGAGGACTATGGACCTAGGAAATGGAAAAGTCCACCACGCTTTCCAAGTAATCCAAGAATGCCCAGCCCCATTGATGGGCTGGGTTCTGCTTACCAAACTCTGGGCTAGAATAACCTTTAACCCTGATGGTCCCCAAGTGGAGTTTCTAAAGCCTCAGTAAAAACTCCCATAGTCATGGCTTTGACAACATCCGTAGAAGATGAACATCAACACTTCGCGCCTCCTAGGACTGATCAAACAGGCAAACTACCCCAGAAATGGATAAAAGATTATCCTAATGCCTGGGCAGAAACCGCTGGGTTAGGTCTAGCCATATAAGAACCTCCAATAGTAGTAGAATTAAAAGCCTCTATCTCTCCAATCAGTGTTAAACAATATCCTCTAATCAAAGAAGCTAAGGATGGGATAAGGGCCCATATTCAGAAATACCTGGCTCTTGGGGTCTTAAGGCCCTGTCATTTGTCCTAGAATATCCCCCTGCTACCAGTAAGAAATCCAGGAACTGGGGACTACCGGACGCTTCAATTGCTAAGAGAGATCAACAACAGAGTGCAGGACATTCACCCCACTCTACCGAATCCATATAATTTGCTTAGCGCTCTGAATCTGGAGCAGGAATGGTACACTCTGCTAGACTTAAAAGATGCTCACTTTTGCTTGCCTGTACATAAGGACAGTCAGTTGCTGTTTGCTTTTGAGTGGATAGACCCCGAAAAAGGAACATCTGTCCAACTAACCTGGACTAGACTCCCACAGGGGTTCAAAAACTCTCCCACTCTCTTTGATGAACCCCTCCACAAGGACTTCAATGACTTCAAAACTGCACACCCCGATGTCACCATACTCCAATATGTGGATGGTCTGCTACTGGCAGCCGACACCAAAGAGAACTATGAGTCTGGGACCCAAGCATTATTTTCCAAGCTTGCTCGGCTTGGATATAGGGCTTCTGCCAAAAAGGCCCAAATTTGTCAGCAAGAAGTAATCTTCCTGGGTTATTCTCTTAGGGGTGGCAAAGGATGGCTCACTGAGCCCACAAAACGAACCTTTGTGCAGATACTGCCCCCATCTAATAAGAGACAACTCAGGGAGTTTCTTGGGACTGCCGGCTTTTGCAGGTTATGGATTCCTGGGTTCGCGTCTCTGGCTGCCCCTTTATACCCGCTGATAAAGGGGGATGCCCACTTCCAATGGACCCCTGAGCACCAACAAGCTTTTGATAATGTCAGAAAAAAGGTGCTGCTATCTGCTCCGGCCTTAGCACTCCCAGATATAGAAAAACCCTTCAGTCTCTACATCGAGGAAAAGAAAGGAATAGCACGGGTTGTGCTCACTGAGACTTTGGGACCTTGGAAAAGGCCGGTAGAATACTTATCAAATAAACTGGACCCAGTGGCTAGTGGGTCGCCCCATTGCTTAAGAGCAATAGCAGCGGCAGCCCTTCTAATAAAAGATGCTGATAAATTAACGTTGGGACAGAAGCTAACGATTATAGTCCCCCATGCCCTGGAGTGCATCATCTGTCAGCCTCCAGAGATGTGGCTATCAAACTCTAGAATAACCCACTACCAGAACCTCTTGCTTGACAAAGACAGAATCACGCTGGGACCCGCTGCTCCACTCAACCCGGCTACACTGCTTCGAGAAGAATCATCAAGACCCGTCACTCATGAGTGTCAACACATACTGGCAGAGGAAACCAGTATACGACGAGACTTGAAGGATCAGCCACTGCCTTGCCCTGAAGTTGTATGGTTTATGGATGGCAGCAGCTTCCTCCAAGATGGTAAGCGGTGGGCTGGAGAAGCAGTAGTTAGCAAAATTAATGTCATCTGTTCCTCTGGTCTCCCAGAACTGACATCAGCCCAAAAAGCAGAACTGATTGCCCTTACGAAAGTATTGGAACTAGCAACAGGCAAAAGGGCCACCATATACACTGATAGCCGCTATGCATTTGCCACTGCAAATGTGCACGGGGCTATTTACCAGCAAAGGGGGTTATTAACCTCCACCTGGAAAGAAATAAAGAACAAAGATGAGATCCTCCAACTTCTCTCAGCAGTGCAGGGCCCTAAGGAACTAGCTATAGTGCACTGCCCAGGGCACCAGAAGGGAAACGAACCCGTGGCAGTTGGAAAAAGAAGGGCAGATGAGGAAGCTTAATTGGCAGCCCTAAATGGAGTGACTGTGTTAACTTTTTCCACATCAGGGGGAACAACAATCAGGAGACTTGGCCGCACCGGAACATTCAGGCAACTTATCATCTGAGGAGACAGATACAGAACTCTGGGATCCTACAGAGCCAAGTTTACAATTTCAAAAAGCCCACCTTTATGTCAAAGACGTACACCAGCTCACCCACTTAGACTCAGAGAAGATATAGGCACTCTTAAAGGACCGGAGAAAGGACTTATTATTGACTGACTCACAGAGGAAAGAAATAGCTGAGCAGGTGACTAGAGCTTGTCAAGTCTGCCAAGTAGTTAATGCTTACCCATCCAAGCTTCCTGCAGGGAAGCGCTTACAAGGAACCAGACAAGGACAATTCTGGGAATTGAACTTTACTGAAATTAAGCCAGCAAGGTATGAATTAAATATCTCCTAGTCTTTGTAGATACTTTTTCAGGATGGGTCGAAGCCTTCCCCATGAAGAAAGAAACAGCTCAGATGGTAGTCAAAAAGATCGTAGAAGACATTTTTCCAAGGTTCGGCCTGCCTAAGGTAATAGGGTCCGCTAACGGACCGGCATTCATGCCCCAGGAAAGTAAGGGATTTGCCAGGACCCTGGGGATTAATTTGAAGTTACATTGTGCTTATAGACCCTAGA
Source organism: Callospermophilus lateralis (assembly GCF_048772815.1). Taxonomy (NCBI): domain Eukaryota; kingdom Metazoa; phylum Chordata; class Mammalia; order Rodentia; family Sciuridae; genus Callospermophilus; species Callospermophilus lateralis. The sequence continues at coordinate 508,763 of NW_027513832.1, read as the reverse complement.
GCTCAGGACAGGTAGAAAGGATGAATAGAACCATCAAAGAGTACTTAACAAAATTAAGCTTGGATACTGGCATAAAAAATTGGACTATGCTCCAACCTTATGCACTGTTTTGTGAAAGAAATACCCCCTCCGCCTCTTTGTGTAACCTCACATCTTATGAAATTCTCAATGGTGCCCTTCCTCCAGTAGGGGACCTAATCCCAACTATGAGACTTAATGATTCTTTTCACACCCCCTTGCTTGACAGATTTAAAGCCCTTTAACAAACCCAGCACCCAGCGATACCTGTGGAAACATTTGGCCTCTGCTTATCAGACTGGAGACGAGGGAACCCCACATTGATATCAAGTGGGAGGCTTCGTCTACGTGAGATGGCGTCAGGTGTCATCCCTGGAACTCCACTGGAAAGTACCATACCAGGTGCTGCTTATAACACCCACAGTGGTGAAAGTGGATGGGATCACTTCCTGGATCAATGCCTCCCATCTCATGCCTGAGCCCTGTACAGACTCTGGCTGGAAACTTCTACAGACTGGTATCCATCTCAAGTTGCGTGTCCGTCATGTGGGTAGGGCTATGGATTCTTCCCATGACCACCAGCAGCCCTAATCCCCATCAGCGTGCTCAGCAACAAGGGCAAGTAATGAATCCTAATGGTCAAGTAGTGTGGTCTATTTCACAAACAGCCACCTTATGGACTTGGTGGCCATCTCTCCACCCGGACATTTGTCAGCTTGCCATAGGCTTCCCTGACTGGGATCTCCCTGACATAGAGGACCCCACACAGATCCCACTCAAACCCTAACCAGGGCAACATAGACCACCTTAACCCATGAATTATGGATGTCATCTCCCCCAGCTCAGGTGTAAACTAGCCAGTCTTGACTATTATGTGTGCCCACCTGATTTCCAAAGTCATAAAACAGGCCCAAACCTGTGGAGGACCCAGTGACTTTTATTGTAGATCTTGGGGTTGTGAACAAACGAAAGCTGCATGGTGGAACCCAAACTCCCCAGAAAGGTATGATTCTGGTAGGATGAAATGACACCTGGATTGATCCCAAGAAATGTGCTGCTAGCCCAGTGGTGTCAAAAACTCGCTGTGGAAAGAATACTCTATGTTACCCCCTCAATATAACTTTCACTTCCAAAGGAAGGGGCTACCTCAGAAAAACCTGGCCTATGGGAAATACGTGGGGAATGCGATTCTATATTTATGGCCCAGGTGATGAATTTGGTCTCTGGTTCACCGTCTGGCTTAAAAAGAAAGAAAATCCCACAGCAATAGGACCCAATCCCCTCAAGCCAGGAATTAAGCCTCCTAAACCTTCCATGCCTAGATCTACCAGAACCCCTCTACCATCTAATACTTCCTGGATTCCGTCTTTGCCTACTTCCCCAGTCCAGAGTACATCTGACTCCTCCCCCTGGGAACTAATTAAAGGAACCTTTATGGTACTGAACTCCACACAGTCAGAACTCCTTGTATTTCAGCCCAGGTCTTTGACAGCCCTGTAAATTATTGTGTAATGGTGCAGATACTCTCCAGGGTACTCTATCATAATGCCTAATCATTTGAAGGTCTACTAGGGGGACAAACAACCCGATATCAAGGGGAACCATTGTCCCTTACTCTAGCCATCCTATTGGGGATAGGAGCTGCTGCAGGAGTGGGTATGGGAACAGCTTCTATGATGCGTGGTTAACAACAAATGGCCCAATTATAAACAGCAATAAATCAAGACTTGAAGACGTTAGAGACCTCCATCACAGCTCTGCAGGAATCCTTAACCTCTCTCTCTGAAGTTGTTCTACAGAACAGGTGAGGATTACACCTCCTCTTGATGAGGGAGAGGGCCTCTGTGTTGCACTGAGAGAAGAATGTTGTTTTATGCTGACCATATTGGAGTTGCAAAATAATTCATGAGTAAATTAAGAAAATACCTTGAAGAGCGCCAGAGAGAATGGGAGATTCAACAAGGGTGCTTTGAGTCATGGTTAACCCAGTACCCCTGGTAACTACACTAATATCAGACTTAGCTGGACCCCTGATCATCCTTATGGTGTTGCTAACTGTGGGACCTTGTTTGCTTAACCACATAGTTTCCTTTCTCCAGGCTCAGATTAGGCAGGTGAAACTCATGATAATCAGACAGAAATATGCTGCACTGGTAGGAATAGAATGTGAAACCCCACAATAATTTTGATTCATTACTTTTAAGATTAAAAGTAGTCAGAAAAAGGGGTGGGAAATGAAAGAATAAAAGAAATTGAAATTGAAACGTAAAGAACCAGGTTTTGTACATTTTCCAAGCTGCACTCAGAACCTGAAATTCCTGTGGCACTTAAGACAATTCCCGGATCTTCCCATTAGATGTGTGTTGAAATCTTCCCTGACCACCTCGTTACTTAACCACCCCTTCCCAGAAACCATGCAGCTCTGCACGTATACATCTCAGTGCTTCAACCAATCCGTTTAAATGTATACTCCTTCTCACGGCTGACCAATCACCCGCTGCCCAACCTGTTCCCGCCAATGAATGTGCTAATCATGTTTTAGAGTTATTATTTGATTTTCCCGCGGTATATGATGATTTTCTAAAGGAGGCTATGATGTATGTAAAGTCCCTGCCCTCTCTAAAGAATGTATATAAACTCTGCTCAAGTTGTTCTCGGGGCTCTTTGTTCTTTGCTCCTCTGAAGTGAGCTCTGAGCCTCAGCATGCTGGACCCCCAATAAACCCTTTGCTGTGGCATGAGACAGTCTCTTGGTGGTCTTTTCCTCCGAAGTTCGCCCGACCTTTTCAGTTCCTGACTTCCGTCAAGTGAGAATAGGGATCATTTGGGTCAAATGAGTTCTTCAAAGCCCTACAGTGGATAGCCCATAGGTGCTTGGGTTTTCTCATGACTCCAAATCACATAGAAAATCTACACCTGACAGTCATTAGGCCTCAAATTGGAGAAGCAGAGCAGTATTAAAGGCAGGCTTATTTGATCACTCCTGGTTCAAAGGAAGGGTGTTTAGGCCACCCTGACTTTTGGCAAATGAGGGGCAATGGAGCTTATTTTGGACACTGTCTTTGGCTGCACCCCTCATGGAAACTTCCAGCCAGAGGTTATGATGCGTGTCTGTGTAGAAGAAGATGAGGCCCATGTGGGAGTGTTTTGATTTAAATTGTGGTCATATGTGTGGTAGCTGGAAGAGATTACTGGGTCCTCCTGGGCCTGAACTCTGGTGTGACTCCTTTTAGACACTGTGTCCTGGAACTGAGCTTAGTGAAGTATTGCCATGAGTTGTGTTGGGATTTGAGGAGGCCATGCATGAGAGTCGCCCTTCGAACCTGAGATGTAGGCCCAGGGTAGCTTTCCACAGAGCACTGGGAATCTCAGTCAGGATACCACAAGATTTTATTCTGAAAGACTTGGCAGCCATAGTTGAGATCAAAACACTCATGGATCTCAATTGTAGACCTCAATGAGCCTGGCTTCAGGTGACCTTTTGGACACTCTTTGGGAAGCCTTGCCTGTGAGAGTTCTCCAGAGTTTTCATTGAAATGATCATACTCACCATTTAATGGTTCCTGCATGAATTGAAATCCACTGTGCCTCCAACTTCATCCTTGATAAATGGCTAGATAAATAGTTTAAATTTTTGAAATTCCCATGAACAGGTGGCATACAGAACCTTTGGATGTCCTATTTCTGATCATGAGCGTACCAGACAGTGCCTTGATTGATTGGGTTTAATGAAAATGGTGTAGAACCGAGATGCCAGTAATTTGGAGCCTGATGAGTAGAGGGCCTAGAGCAGCGGTAGGCAGGTGTGTGATAAAACATCTGTGATGGGGCCATGTGGATCTGCCTTTGGATTCCAAATGTCATGAGACGGACATGGTGCAGCCAGGAGACCATTATAAGTAAACACATCTTGTTATATGGAGAGGTTTTAGGGTAATTTACAGAATCAGGTTGCTATGGTCAAGGGAGCAAGCTATGTGGTATAGAGGCCGGTTTCATGAATGCTCATGTGTGAGCCACCACATGTGATAGAACTCCCTCCAGCACTGTGTCCCAGTTGAACTCCTTGTATTTCATGAAGCAAATACAAAACTCGCAGTGCAGCAGCAAGAAACACCAGGAAAAGTGGAGGATTACTAATTGGCTTCACAGTCCACACGGGCAGACACTTAGACCACTGTGTCCCAATTGAACTCCATGTATTTCATGAAGCAAATACCAAAGTCGCAGTGCAGCAGCAAGAAACACAATGAAGAGTGGAAGAGGAACAAATGAATATACAGTCCACGCGGGGACACACTTAGCCCCAAGTGGCCATAGTATACCTACAAAGAGAGAATTCAGCACTGCTCCCTCATGTTCATTGGAATATTACAATTTATGTCCTCCAGGTCACATAGATGCTGACCCAGCTTTGATCGTCTCACTAGAAGGAAGCAAAAGCTCCTGAAAACAACATATATTTCAAGTGCCCAAACTCAGAGGCAGTTTCTCAAGAAGTCTTTAGGCCAGCAGAGCTCTGTGATTGTGGAGTGCTTACCCTGTCCCTTACTTTTGAAAACTCCTCTACCACCTCCATGGTTGTGAACTCCTGATCAAATTCCATTTCAGATATGTATTCACATATTTTCTATCTCTTTTCCTCTAATGGTGTCTTACTTGGGGCGAAGGTAATGTCAAGGGATTGTTCTGGATGAGAGTGGGAAGATTTTTCTGAAGCACATATTTGCATACACATTGGATTCATTTTCCTATTTTCCATTCAAAATACTGAATCACTGACATTAACACATACCCTACTAGACTCTGACTACTAATCCTAATATGTTGGAGAAAAATACCCCCAAAAGAATAGAACTACAAGCAGTTCAGAGGAGGCATGGTGGATAGTTGGGCTTGCCTTTCGAATTATATAGTGTAGGAGTTTTAAATCTTGTCAATTTTTTTTGAAATAGTTCTCCATGTATTTTAAAAGTTAAGAAATATGTGAATTCCTGTCTCCCTTACTCTGAAGCCTATTCAGCACCTGTATTTTTATATGCACATTTAGAATCCTACCTGTTACCACACGTACATTCTTGTGTGGTGGCTGAATTGGCAGATACAAATTGTGAAAAGGGATCACTCCTCCTAAACGCTGTTGGAACTGAAAATTCAACCTGTGGGTGAGCTTCCTAGTTGAACAACATTATACATAAATCGATGTTCAGTAAAATGAATTTATTTGGATCTGTGGATGATATATATTTCATGGTGATTTTAAATTGGCATATAGTGCTACTTTTTAATGTCTGTGAATGTTTGTGTGTGTGTGTGTGTGTATATATATATATATATATATATATATATATATATATATATATACACACTCTCCAGATTTTTCAAAATATGAAATATATGTGTATTATTTTACACATCCTAAATTTTTCATATTCATGAATGTGGATTTATAATCATCTTTTCACAAGATTATTCTCAGAAATATTCACATACCCTACTAGACTCTGACTACTAATCCTAATATGATGGAGAAAAGTAACGCAAATAGAATAGAAATACAAGCATTTCAGAGGAGGCATGTTGTATATTTGGACTTGCCTTTTGCATGATAAATGGTAGGTGTTATAAATCTGGTCAATTTTCAATTGAAATAGTTCTCCATGTGTTTTTAAAATTAACAAATATATGAATTCCTGTCCCTTTCTCTGTAGCCTATTCATCACATGTATTTTTATATGCATTTATAGTATCCTACCTGGTATCACATGTACATTTTTGTGAGTTGGATGACTTGGTAGATACAAATTGTGAGAAGAGATCACTCCTCCAAATCGTTGTTGGAACTGAAAATTCCACCTATAGGGGAGCTTCCTAGTAGAAAAACATTATACATAAACTCATGTTCAGTAAAATAAATATTTTTGCATCTTTGGATGATATATATTTATAGATGAATTTTGAGTGGCATATATATTGCTACTTTTTAATGTCTGTGTGTGTTTTGTGTAAATATATATATATATATATATATATATATATATATATATATACTCTCCAGATTTTTGAAAATATGAAATATATGTGTCTTATTTACACTCGCTAAATTTATTCATGTTCATGGACTTGGATTTATAATCAACTTTTCACAAGATTATTCTCAGAAATATTCATCCACCTGAAAAACAGATTTAACTAATATTTCTACAGTAACTGACCAAGTTTAACATCAATGTACCTCGATTCCGATATGACAAGCTGTGCATTTTGACGTTCATTTTTATTAAACCCTGGTACATTAATATTTATTCGTATTATGGACATCATAGGATATATATTTCATCCACAAATTCACAAATTTATGGGCATTTGTTTCACTTTCAATCAATTCCTGCTTCAGAACACATGTATTCCTCCAGGTGTCTTGACTGGTCTTTTCATGTGACTTCTACCCAAACACATTATTTTCGATTTCCATAATCAATTTTGAAGCAAAACTCACACCCTTTATGATAAACCATAACCCTAATATTACAAATAGATGTATAATTGGTTTGAATGAATGTATGTTTATCAATATAAAATTTTCTTTATATTTTCAGATATCACTTCAATCCATTTTTTAAAGTTGAAACCAATTATATTCTTTATTCACACTACTGTCTATTCATACATTTTCTCTATATTCAGAGACACAGGGTGCACGTATTTGTACCCCCAATACTAATTTATATGTCTTCAACATATTGCTTCCAGAAATGGTGGAAGAAATACTCATGTCACCTGATATAAATATACATTTTTTCAGTGTAATATTCTGGACACAAAACGCAAATGTCACACTTATGATTGTACCAAATCCTAAATAGGAAGTGAGCATGGATTACTAAAACCATCCATGTCCAGGTTGCCTAATGCTCTCAAATGTCTATCCTGTCGGTGACTACATATTTGTTTCTTCCTAAGATTATATATTAAATCTCAACCTGTTGAAAATGTCTAATCCTATCACTCACTTTATACTTTGCCTGATTTCCTAATGTTTCTATTGATAAATGCTTTCCTACATATTTTTTCCAGTTCATCACTGTGACCAACTCTTCACATGTGCTGACATTTACATTCACTCTCTAACCAAAACTCTATTGCTAAAGTACTTTTGGTGCAAATCCTATTCTCACTCTTCTATCTAAACCTACACTATCTTCCTAATCCTACCGACTATCCCTTTTTGACTGGATGTTTTCTTACACATTCAATCAACCAAGGTACATGGTCCTTTGCCATTATATATCGATTTATCTGAGATATCTGTGCAGAACATTGTTCAAAGCTAAGTTTCCCACTCCAGTGCCCAGTGCACTTCTGGGCTTCAAATCTTATCTAGAATTCCATTGTCATACTTATATTTCACCTCTATATTCTTATAAATACCACAGGATCCCAATATTCTTATTCATCCAGCAGAATGATTCCTAACACAAATCGAACCTGTTATTAACCCTAACCATATACTGTTCCCTCAATCTATCTTTACATAAGAGCAGGACTGAGTTGGTCTTACAATACAAAAATGTAGGGAGACTTTCACCTGCTGAGAAGCTCAAAGGTCTATGCAGATATAATCCCTGGAGAAGATATAGGGAACTATGAAGTACCTGAGAGAGAAAAAGTCATCTTCAATTGCAAACAACCTGGTCATGACGAAGGGATGTGTCTGAATCAGCCTCTATCTTCTTAATGTAGAGAAGATGGACCAAAACAGGCCTATGTAGAGAGCTGTTCCCAGGTGCCTATGGTTGATATAACTTTCTATCGTGTGAAATTGTAACAGGAAATAGGGGCAGCCTCCATCTCATGAGACCCTTGGAAGCAACTGTTAGGACAAAGTGGTTGCAAAGGCAGCAAATTCAATCAGTTCCAGAAAGAAGTGACCTCAACTAATTTTCTTGGTGAAGGAACACTCTAAACTTGGAATCCAGGCACCCAGAGGCAGTCCCAGTTCCAGTCCCAGTGGGCTCACTTGTTTAGATTTACAGAGGACAGAGTCCTTCTTTCTTGGTAAATACTGATGTGAGTATGGCCAAATGCCAGGTGAGCTCTGAAGAGGGGCCTTTCCTGAGAAAGCAGGTAGTGTCTCACTGCTGGTCCCGGACAATTTCACAGAGTTAGCCAAAGAGACCTGATCTGAGACAGGACAGGCCGTTTCTGGGGAACATAAAATGGTCCACCAGTCAGAGGGCTCTCACATACCTACTTGGAGGAAGGAGGTGCCTTTGTGGTTGTGGGTGTGAGTTTGTGGTTTTGTCTCATGTTCTGAGAATAGGTAGGAAAGGCAGTTTGTTTGGTTTAGAATGGACTGTGTCTACTGAGTCCTTTGACAAGGCAAGTGTTTCTATGTCTGTGTATCCCACCGTGTCTGTGGTTGTAGACATTAGAAAAGAGAATGCATCAATGGATTTGTCATGTCTAGTAGAAAGCTTCTCAGCATTCATCCTGCCTAATTTATGAATGGACTGTGGATTGCCTTATGGATGTGCAACACCTACTATCTTCCAAAGTTCCTATTTTCTTCGTAGAATTATGGCCACTCTTCAGAATAGGCTTATGATTTTATGTCCACCATATGAACCACCTCCAAGATCTGTGACATGGCTATGTACTGGATAGCTGAAGGGAATGAGAGCATGTCAGAAAACACAGATATCATTGGGACCAGGAGAGTCTCAATGGAGAAACCCTGCTTTGGGTCTTTTGCTTACCTATTTGTCTGTTGCCCTGAATGTCAGGAAGTTCTTTGACTCAGGCCACCCCTTTTTGAAGCCTGAAGAAAACAGTTTTCAAATGAAAATGAATGGGCATCACCTTGGGCTCTTTGCTTAATTGCTTTAGAATGGGATGTGTCTGAATCAGCCTCTTGGCCCTGTGTGAGGCTGTGGCTTTGATTCTCAGCACCTGATGGGTCTAAAGAAGGACCCCATGTGTGCATCCAAAATCAAAATGGCCAAAAGAGCGGTCATTGTGGATGGAGTCTCTCGTCTTCCTCTGTAATGTTCCTGCCTCCATCAAGTGAGAATAGGGATTCTTTGGGTCAAATGAGTTCTTCAAAGCCCTGCAGAGTCTAGCCCATAGGTGCTTTAGTTTTCTCATGACTCCCATTTACAAAAAGAATCTAAACCCCACAGTCACTAGGCCACAAATTGCAGAAGTGGAGCAGTATTAACGGCAGGCCTATTTGATCACTCCTGGTTCACAGGAAGGGAGTCCGGGCCTTTAGGCATATGAGGAGTAAGGAAGCTTCTTTTGGACATTGTCTTGGGCTGTGCCCCTCATAGAATCCTCCAGCCAGAGGTAATGATGAGTGTCTATATGAAAGAAGATGAGGTCCATGTGGGAGTGTTTTGGTTTTAATTGTGGTCACTTGTTTGGCGGTTGGAAGAGATGAATTGGTCCACGTGGGCTGGAACTCTGGCGTAATTACCCTTAGAGACTGCATTCTGGAACTGATCTTAGAGAAGTATTGCAATGAGTTGTGTTGGGATTTTAGGAGGCCACGCATGAGGGGAGTCTTTGGAAAATGAGTCTTGACCCAGGGTTGCTTTCCACAGAGCACTGGGAATCTCAGCCAGGATATCACATGATTTTATTCTGAAAGACTTGGCAGCAATAGTTGAGAGTCAAAACAAACATGGACCTCATATTGTAGACCTCAATGGGCCTGGCTTCATGTGAACTTTTGGCCACTCTTTTGGAAGCCTTGCCTGTGAGAGTTCTCGAGAGCTTTCATTAAAATGAGTTTCCTCAACATTTAATGGTTCCTGAATGAATTGAAACCCACAGTGCCTCCAACTTCATCCTTTAAAATTGGTTAGATAAATACCATGAAATGTTTAAAATTCCCATGAGCAGGTGGCACTGGAAAACCTTTGGATGTCCTGTTTCTGATTATGAATATACCAGAAGGTGCCTTGATTTACTGGTTTTCATGAAAATGGTATAGAAAAGAGATGCAAGTAAGTTCGAGCCTGCTGAGTAGTGGACCTAGAGAAGTTGTGGGCAGGGGTGTGATAAAAAATCTGTGGTTTGGCCATGTGGATCTGCCTTTGGCTTCCAAATGGATTATGACTGATATGGTGCAGCCAGCAGACCCTTCTCTGAAAAGGCATCTTGTTATATGTAGGAGTTTCAGGGCAATGTTCAGAATCAGGTTGCTATGCTCAAGGAGGCAAGCTGGTGGGATAGAAGCATGGTTGGTGCATTTTCCTGCAGACCCTGACCCACCACACGTGACAGAACTCGCTCCAGCACTGTGTCCCAGTTGAACTCCTTGTTTCATGAAGCAAATGCCAAATTGCGAGTGCAGCAGCAAGAAACAGCACGAAAAGTGGAGGATGACCAAATGGGTTCACAGTGCACACGGGGAGACACTTAGCCCCCATTGGTCACAGTTTAACTACAAAGAGAGAATTTAGCAATGCTGCCTCATGTTCATTGGAAAACAAGAAACCATGTGCTCACAAAGGTCACAAAAATGCAGACCCAGCTTGGATGGTCTCACTACAATGGAAGCAAAAGCTCCTGACAACAACAGATATTTCATGTGCCCAACCTCAGAGGCAGTTTCTTAAGAACTCTTTAGGCCAGCAGAGCTCCATGTTTGTGGAGAGTTTACATTGTCCCTTAATTTTGGAAACTCCTCTACCTTCTCCAAATTTGTGAAAATTGAGCAGTTTCCATTGCAGATATGTATTCACAGATTTTCTAACTCTTCTCCTCTAATTGTGTCATACATGGGGCGAAGGTAGTGTCAAGGCATTGCTCTGGATGAGAGTGGGAAGATATTTGTGTAGCACATATTTGCATACACATTGCATTCATTTTCAATTTTCTATTTGAAATACTGAATCCCTGACACTATCCCATACCCTACTATCCTCTGACTACTAATCCTAATATGATGGAGAAAAATCCCAAACAGAATAGAAATACAAGCAGTTCAGAGGAGGCATGCTGCTGCATACTTGGACTTACCTTTTGCATGATAAATGGTAGGTGTTATAAATCTAGTCAATTTTTAATTGAAATAGTTCACCATGTGTTTTTAAATTAAATTAAACAAATATATGAATTCCTGTCTCCCTTTCTCTGTAGCCTATTCATCACATGTATTTTCATATGCACTTATAGAATCCTACCTGGTATCACATGTACATTTTTGTGAGGTGGCTGACTTGGCAGATACAAATTGTGAGAAGAGATCACTCCTCCAAATTGCTGTTGGAACTGAAAATTCCACCTATAGGGGAACTTCCTAGTAGAACATCATTATACCTAAACTCATGTTCAGTAAAATAAATATTTTTGCATCTGTGGATGATATATATTTAAAGATGAATTTCGATTGGCATATATATTGCTACTTTTAAATGTCTGTGTGTGGTTTTTTTTTTGTGTGTGTGTGGGTATGTGTGTGTGTGTGTGTGTGTGTGTGTGTGTGTGTGTGTATATATATATATATATATATATATATATATATATATATATATACACTCTCCAGATTTTTCAAAATATGAAATATATGTGTCTTATATACACTCTCTAAATTCATTCATGTTCATGCATGTGGATTTATAATAAACTTTCCAAAATATTAGTCTCAGAAATATTCATCCACCTTAAATACATATTTGTTTCCTAGTACTGAAAACTAACTTCAGTGAATGGTGCATACAAATGTTAATAATTCTACAGGAACTGATCCAGTCTATCACCAATGCAAGTAGATCCCAATGGGACATGATATATAATATGATGTTCATTTATATTCAACACTGGTACATTATTATTTCTTCAGTTTTTGCTCATCATAAGATATGTATTTCATCCACAAGTTCACAAATTTGTAGGCATTTCTTTAAACTTTAATCACTTCCTACTTCACAACACATGTATTGTCAGGGTTTCTTGACTGGTCTTTTCATGAGACTTCTTTCCAAACACATTATTTTCGATTTCCATAATCACTTTTGAAGTAAAACTCACACACTCTTCATGATAAACCAAAACACTAATATTGACATTAGATGAATAACTGGTTGGAATGAATGATTGTATATGCATATAAGATTTCCAGTAATTTTTCAGATATCAGTTCATCCCATTATATTAAGTTGGAACAAGTTATATTACTTATTCACAGTATGGTCTATTCATGCTTTATCTCTATATTCATAGACATAGGGTACACCTCTTTGTACGCCCAATACTAATTTTATGTCTTCAGTATATTGCTACCAAAAATGGTGGAAGAAATACTTATGTCACCTGATCTACATATACATATTATCACAATAATATTCTGGACAAAAATGTAAATGTTACACTTATGATTGAACCAAGCAAAGCCTAAATGAAAAGTGAACATAGATTTCTAAAAACATCCATGTCCAGGGTGCCTAATGCTCTCAAATGTCAATATTATTGGTGACTTCATATTTGTTTCTTTCTAAGATTCAACCTCAAGCCTGTTGAAAATGTCTAATCCTCTCACTCACTTTATACTTTCCCTGATTTCATAATATCTTTATTGATATCTTCTTTTCTACATGTTTTCCCCACTTCATCATCGTGACTGGCTCTTCATATGTGCTGACATATACATTCACTCTCTAACTGAAATCCTATTGCTAAAGAACTTTTGTTCCAAATCATATACTCACTCTTCTTCCTAAAACGACCGACTATCTTACTAATCCTACCGACTATCCCTTTTTGAAGGGATGTTCTCTTCTACATTCTATCTTCCAAGGTACAAGGTCCTATGCCATTGTATATCAAATTATCTGAGACATCTGTGCAGAACAAAATTCAAAGCTAAGTATCCCAATCAAGGGCCCAATGCCCTTACGGGTTTAAAATCATACCTGGATTTATGTTTTCATACTTATGTTTCACCTCTACATTCTTGTAAATATACCAGGTTCCCAATACCATTATTCATCCAGAAGAATGATTCCTAACACAAATCGAAATCAAACCTGTTATTAACCCTAAACATACACTGTTCCCTCAATCTCATTTTACAGAAGAGCAGGGACAAAGTTGTTCTTACAATACAGAATAGTAGGGGACCTTCCACCTGCTGAGATCCTCAAAGGTCCATGCAGAAATGATACCTGGAGAAGTTGTAGACAGGTATGAAGGACCTGAAAGAGCAAAAGTCATCTTCGATGACAAACCACCTGGTCAGGATGAAGGGATGTGTCTGAATCAGCCTCTCTCTTCTTATTGTGGAGAAGATGGACCAAACCAGGCCTGTGTGTGTGCCTATGGTTGATATACCATTCTAAATTGTGAAAGTGTCAGAGGAAGAAGGGGCAGCCTTCATCTCATGGGGCCCTTGGAAGCAACTGTTAGGACCAAGTGGTTGCCAAGGCAGTGACCTCATTCAGTTCCAAAGAAAGTGTCATACCTCATTTCCTTGGTGATGGAACTCTCTGAACTTGGTATCCAAGAAGCCAGGCACCCAGATGCAGTTCCAGTCCCAGTCTCAGTGGGCTCACTTGTTTGGATTAACCAAGGACAGAGTCAGTCTTTCTTGGTACCTACTGATGTGAGGATGGCCAAATGCCAGGAGAGCTCTGAAGAGGGTCCTTTCCTGAGAAAGCAGGTAGTGGCTCACCACTTTTTCCTGACAACTTCACATAGTTGGCCAAGGAAACCAGATCTGAGAGAATACAGGCCATTTCAGGGGAACATAGTATTGCCCACCAGTCAGAGGACACTCCGGATAGTCACAGACCTACTTAGGGGAAGGAGGTGCCATTGTGAGTGTGGGTGTGTGGTTTTGTCTCTTGTTCTGAGAATAGGTAGGAAAGGCGGTTTGTTTGGTTTTCAGTGAACTATTTCGAGTAAGTCATTTGACAAGGTGAGTGTTTCTATGTCTGTGTATCCCACTGTGTCCGTGGTTGTAGACATGAGAAAAGACAATGCAACAATGGATGTGTCCTGTGTAGTAGAAAGATTCCCAGCATTCATCCTGCCCAATTTATGAATGGACTGCAGCTTGCCTTATGGATTGGCAAAACCTACTACCTTCCTAAGTCCCTGTTTTCTTCCTGAATTCTGGCAACTCTCCAGAATAGTCTCATTGTTTTGTGTCCAAGATATGTACCAACTCCAAGGTCTTTGACATGTCCATGTACTGGATACCTGAAGGGAATGGCCAGTATCTCAGAAAACTCAGATATGAGTGTGACCAGAAAAGTCTCAGTGGAGATACCATGCTTTGGGCCTTTTGCTTACCTATTGTTCTGTTGCCCTGAATGTCAGGAAGATGTTGGGCTCAGGCTACCCCTTTGTGAAGCCTGAAGAAAACAGTTTTCAAATGGAAATGAATGGGCATCATCTGTGGCTCTTGCTAAATTGCTTCGGAAAGGGATGTGTCTGAATCAGGCTCTTGGCCCTGTGTGAGGCTGTGGCTTAGATTCTCAGCACCTGATGGATCTAAAGAAAGATCCCATGTGTGAAACCAAAACCAAATTCGCAAAAAATTTCAGTCATTGTGAATGAATTCTATTGCCTTTCTCTGTTAGGTTCCTGAAATCAATCAAGTGAGAATAGCGATCCTTTTGGTCAAATGAGTTCTTCAAATCTCTGCAGAGGTGCTTGTCTTTTCTCATGACTCCAGTTCACATAAAGAATCTAAACCCCACAGTCAGAAGGCCTCAAATTGGAAAAGCGGAGCAGTATTAATGACAGGCCTATTTGATCACTCCTGGTTCACAGGAAGGGTGTCCTTCCCACCCTGACTTGAGCCAAATGAGGGGCAAGGGAGCTTATTTTGGACACTCTTTTGGAATGTGCCCCTCATGGAAAGCTCCAACCAGAGGTTATGATGAGTGTCTATAAGGAAGAAGATGGGGCCATGTGATAGTGTTTTGTTTTTAATTGTGTTCATTTGATTGGCAGTGTGAAGAGATGACTGGGTCAACCTGGGCTTGAACTCTGGTTTGATTCCCCTTAGAGACTGCGTTCTGGAATTGACCTCAGAGAAGTATTTCCATGAAAAGTGTTGGGATTTTAGGAGGCCACGCATGAAAGTCACCCTTGGAAACTGAGATCTAGGCCCAGGGTGGTTTTCCAAAGAGTACTGGGAATCTCAGCCAGTTTATCACATGATTTTATTCTGAAAGACTTGGCAGGGATAGTTTTGAGTCAAAACACACATGGACCTCACATTGGAGACCTCAATGCGCCTGGCTTCATGTGACCTTTTGGCAACTCTTTTGGAAGCCTTGCCTGTGAGAGTTCTCCAGAGCTTTCTTTGAAATGAACTTCCTCAACATTTAATGGTTCCTGAATGAATTGAAACCCACAGTGCCTCCAACTTCATCCTTGAAAAATGGCCAGATAAATACCATGAAATTTTTAAAATTCCCATGACCAGGTGGCACTGGAGAACCTTTGGATGTCCTGTTGCTGATCTTGAGTGTACCAGACCCTGCCTTAATTCACTGGGTTTCATGAAAATGGTGTAGAACAGAGATGCCATTGAGTTATAGCCTGCAGAGTTGTGGGCCTAGAGAAATGGTGTGCAGTTTTGTGATAATACATCTGTGTTGTGACCATGTGGTTCTGCCATTGGCTTCCAAATTCATTGTGACTAACATGGTGCAGCCAGGAGACCCATATATGTAAAAGCATGTTTTTATATGGAGAGGATTCAGGGCCATGTTCAGAATCAAGTTGCTATGGACAAGGGGGCAAGGTATGTGGGAAAGAAGCCTGGTTGTTGCATTCTCCTGCAGACCCTGACCCACAACACGTGACAGAACTCCCTCCAGCACTGTGTCCCTGTTGAACTTCTTGTATTTTGTGAAGCAAATACCAAACTCCCAGTGCAACAGCAGGAAACACCACGAAATGTGGAGGATGACCAAATGGCTCCACAGTCCACATGGGGAGACAATTAGACCCAAGTGGCCACTGTTTACCTACAAAGAGTGAATTCAGCACTGCTGCCTCATGTTCACTGGAAAATAAGAAACCATATCCTCCAGGTCACATAGATGCAGACCCAGATTTTATTGTCTCACTACAAAGGAAGCTAAAGCTCCTGAAAATAACGTATGTTTCAAGTGCCCAACCTCAGAGGCAGTTTCTCAAGATGTCTTTACGCCAGCAGACCTCCATGTTAGAGGAGTGTTTACCATGTCCCTTACTTTTGGAAACTCCTCTACCACCTCCAAGGTTCTGAACTCTGAGCATTTTCCACTCAAGATATGTATTCACAGATTTTCTAACTCTTCTATTCTAATTGTGACTTACTTCAGGCGAAGGTAATGTCAAGGATTTGTTCTGGATGAGAGTGGGAAGATTTTTGTGTAGCATATATTTGCATACACATTTGATTCATTATTCTATTTTCCATTTGAAATACTGATCCCTGACAATAACTCATAACCTACTGGACTCTGACTACTACTCCTAATATGATGGAGAAAAATAACCCAAACAGAATAGAAATCCAAGCAGTTCAGAGGAGGCATGGTGTATAGTTGGACTTGCCTTTTGCATAAAAAAGGGTAGGTGTTATAAATCTAGTCAATTTTCTGTTGAAATAGTTATCCATGTGTTTTTAAAGTTAACAAATATGTGAAATTCCTGTCTCCCTCTCTCTGTAGCCTATTCAGCACATGTATTTTTATATGCACATATAGAATCCTACCTGGTATCACACGTACATTCTTGTGAGGTGGCTGACTTGGCAGATACAAAATGTGAGAAGAGATTACTCCTCCTAAATGCTGTTGGAACTGAAAATTCAATGTATGGGTAAACTTCCTAGTTAAACAACATTATACATAAATCTATCTTCAGTAACATGAATATTTTTGAATCTGTGGATGATGTATATTTCATGGTGAATTTCAATTGGCATATATTGCTATTTTTATAGTCTCAGTTTGTGTGTGTGTGTGTATATATATATATATATATATATATATATATATATATATATATACTCTCCAGATTTTTCAAAATATGAAATGTATGAGTCTTATTATACACTCCCTGAATTCATTCATGTTCATGTATGTGGATTTATAATCAACTTTTCACAAGATTATTCTCAGAAATACTCATCTACCTGAAATACATATTTGTTTCCCAGTACTGAAAACTAACTTCAGTGAATGGTGCATACAAATTCTAATATTTCTACATTAACGGACGCAGTTTAACATCAATTCAAGTAGATTCCTATGGGACATGATGTGTATTTTAAAGTTCATTTTTATTCAACACTGGTACATTACTATTTCTTCAATTTCTGCACATCATCGTATATATTTATCATCCACAAGTTAGCAAATATATAGGCGTTTGTTTCACTTTAAATCACTTTCTGCTTCAGAACACATGCATACCTCCAGGTTTCTGGACTGGTCTTTTCATGAGACTTCTTTCCAAACACATTATTTTCAATTTCCATAATCACTTTTGAAGCAAAACTCAAACACTCTTCATGAAAATCCATAACCCTAATATTTCATTCAGATGTATAACGGGTAGGATTAAATGTAGTATATCAATATAAGGTTTCCTGTATATTTTCAGATATCAATTCAATCCATTATTTCAAGTTGGAACCAGTAATATTATTAATTCACAGTATTGTCTATTCATGCATTATCTCTATATTCATAGACAAATGGTACACCTATTTCTACCCAAAATACTAATTCATATATCTTCAAAATATTGATCCCAGAAATGGTGGAAGAAAAACTCCTATTACCTGATCTACATATATTATTTATTATAGTAATATTCTGGACACACATAGGAATGTTCACACTTATGATTGTACCAATGTAAAGGTCGGGCGAGCGTCGGAAAAGAGACCACGAAGAGACTGTCTCATGCAACAGCAAAGGGTTTATTGGGGGTCCAGCATGCTGGGGCTCAGAGCTCACTTGAATAGAGAAGAGAGCCCTACGAACAGCTTAAGCAGAGCTTATGCAATTTACGTGGTGAGAGCAGGGAGGGAAATTTATTGATGGGTCAGGTCGAGTGAGTGGTTTGCATGCCAATGGGAGAGGGAGTACATTCAACAGTTTGGCAATTGGGGACAGCACATTCTGGGAACAAGATTAGCAAACAGTTTTCAAGATTTCATCAGTATTTTGTTAGGCATACAGAAAAACAAGAAGTTAAAAGTACATATTTTATTAACCTTTCATTCCCCACTTCTTATTCTGGTTAATTTTAATCATAAAAATGAGCATTGCGGGGTCTCACATTTTATGTCTTCTAGTGAGGTATATTGTTGTCTGATTACCATAAGTTTAACTTATCCAATTTAAGCTTGTAGAAAGGAAACTAGATGGTTGAGCAAACAGGGTCCTACAATTAGCAATGAAATGAGGATTATTAATGGACTGGCCAGGGCTGATAAAAGCGTAGTTAACCAGGGGGACTGTGTGAACAAAGACTCAAACCACCCTTTTTGTGCATCTCTCTCTTGTTGATGCTCTTCTAGGCGTCTTCTTAATTTACTCATAGATTTTTTTTACAACTCCAGTATGGTCGGCATAAAATCAACTTTTTCCCTCAATGCAGCACGAAAGACCCCTTCTCTCACGAAGAGGAGGTCCAACCCTCGCATGTTCTGTAAAACAATTTCAGAGAGAGAGGTTAAAGATTCCTATAAAACTGTGATGGAGGTTTTTAATATCTTTAAATTTTGGTCTATTGCTGCTTCTCATCAGGTCATCTGTTGTGTCACATGGACTAGGACAGTGATTCCTGTGCCCACACCTGCAGCAGCTCCTTTTCCTAATAGGATGGCTAAAGTGAGGGATACAGGTTCCCAGAGGAACCGGGTTGTATGCCCCCCTATTTGATATTTAAATTAACCTGCCTCATGATAGAGCACTCTGGGAAACATCTGAACATTACATAATTAATCACATCTGTTGACCATTTTATGAAAACATAAACAATGTTTAAGTATATAGAATTATACGGTTGTAAGGACGGACAAGTCAAGGCACCTAAGATAGCACCAAAGACAGTGAAACATACCTATTTGGTTGCAACGGATTTAGAGGGCATTGCTTCTGTTGTAATCAATTAGTCACCTGATCTCCAAATTTAGGTAGTTTCCGAATTTTGTACCCAACATGTAAGGGAAGGGGCTCAGAAGTTCACAGTCTGCATAAGTTCACAAAAAGAAGTTTTCGTTTCTATTGTTTTTTTCATCTGTTCTGGGCAAGTTAACATTTTAAGGACACCTGGAGTGGGAGAGCTTTTTTCTTCTCTTTTTTTTTTCTCACTGCCAGCTGTAACAATGGAGCTCATTTGGTAACTTATTTATCTTAGAAATGTAACCATGTCTGTGAAGCCCCAGCTCAAGGCCAGAGGCCTTGTTCACATGTTTTGTGAAAAACTAGTAAGGGGGAGTCTAGCTTAGGAGTGCTGATTTTTCCAGCCAGTGGCCAAATAGAACAGGGAAACACGAAAAGGGGAAGTTTATCTACATTGAACTCTTTTATAGGGACTCTTTGGCTGAAAGTCCTAAAGTCAGCCATGGTGAAGACTGCTGGAGAAGGTCAGTTAAGACTTTTCTGTGGGCCTGGTATAGACGGGGAAGACAGGGAAGGCGGGTCTGAGAGCAGCACCTTGGGTCTGAGCATGAGGAAGGAGAGATGTAAAAGAATAATGGGAAAGGGGTTTGGAATTTTCCAGGCAACAAAACTTGAGCAGTAGAACAGATAGAGAAGAGGGGAAGATGGGAGTTTGTATCCCAAAAAAGCCTGTGAGGGACTTTAAATTCTTAGTAACCTGTTTTCAGTGATGACAGAGCAACTTTAAAGGCCATTTTCATTACATCTTGGATAGGGGTCTGAGGGCTCTCCTTAGCTGGTTTGAGCTTTGGGTTAGCTGGTAAGAGGACCTGGTGGGACCTGGTGCGGGCACTGACAGGAGAAGAGAGTAGTGAGTGGGTGGATGGGTACCTCAGTACCTGCTACCTCAGCAAGGGGGCAATAATCTGAGAACCGGCGGTTTGGGTTTTTGATCTAGTAATTGGAGGGAAGAAATCAGGTTGCTGAGGTGGGAGTGACAGCAGAGAGTCTGGAGCAGAAAGCTGAGGGTGAGGATCTATTGGATAAGCATAGTTCAGGATGTGAGCGAAAGAGGGAAAATGCCTCCACTTAGGGGAATTTCCTTACACCTTTGAGCACTTGCCGAAGTTAAAAAGGTCACGGAGAATTTTAGGATCTAGAGACCCCTCTGGGGGCCATCGGTATTGGTTGTGTAATTGGTAATATGGCCAATGCTGTGTATTGAATTTGATGAGGAGTTTGGGTTCCACGAGGCACCCCTGTATGCTCACATTCCCATGACTTACAGAAGAAGTCGGCATTTCCCCCACACAGCCATGTCTGTTTGTGGCTTTGATAGTCCGCTGGGCAAACATAGTAATCTAGGCTAGCCAACCTGCATCTGGCTCTCGTGTCCCTACATCCATAATGTTTGTTTCTATTACCTATGATACGGAAAGGATTTATTGGAATTTTAGTTGGATCAACTTCATCAGGGATATCCCAATAGGAAAGACCTATAGCCAGCTGACAAATGTCTGGGTGGAGAGATGGCCACCATGTCCCTAAAGGGGCTGTATGCAAGATAGACCATACTTCTTGTACAGTAGGATTTGTGATCAGCCATTACTGCTGAACAGGCTGATGAGGGTTAGGACTACTCTTGGCCAAGGGGAGAGTCTGTAGCCTTATCCACATGGCGAATACGCAATTTGAAAGTGTTACCAGTCTTTTCCAGTTTCCAGTCAGATTTTGGACAGGGCGCAGGCCAGAGATGAGAGACATGGATCCATGAAGTGATTCCATCTACATTTACCACTGTAGGTGTTATATGTAGCACCTTATATGGTCCTTTCCAGTGGGGTTCCAGGGATGACACCTGATGTCTTCTAATGTAGACGAAGTCTCCTACTTGGTATCGATATGGAGTCCCCTCGTCCCCAGGTTGGTCGGCAGTGGCCAGATGTTTCCACAGATATTGCTGATTTCTTTCAAGAGCTTTAAGTCTGTCAAGCAAGGGGGTGTGGAAGGGATCGTTAGGTCTTAGAGTTTGGGTTAGGTCCCTTACTGGAGGAGGGACCATAAAGAATTTCATAGGGGGTGAGGTTACACAAGGAAACAGAGGAGTATGAGTATTTCTTGCATGAAACAGTGCATAAAGCAGGAGAACAGATAGATCTTTTATGCCGATCTCTAAGCTTGATTTTGTTAAGTCTCTTTAATGGTTCTATTATTTTTTTTTTTACCTGTACTGAGCTCTGGGGTCTATAAGCACAATGTAATTTCCAATTAATCCCCAGGGTCCTGGCTAATCCCTGACTTACCAGGGCAATTAACGCCAGTCCATTATCAGACCCTATTGCCTTAGCCAGTCCGTATCTTAGAAAAATATCTTTCAGGATCTTCTTGACCACCATTTGTGCCATTTATTTTGTTGTTGTTGTTTTTTTTGTGTGTGTGTGTGGGGGGGGAAGGCTTCAATTAATTCATCCTGAAAATGTATCTACAAAGACTAGGAGATATTTAAGTCCATAACTTCCTGGCTTAATTTCAGTAATGTACACTTCCAAGAATTGTCCTGGTCTGGTTTCTTGTAGGTGCTTTCCTGCAGGAAAGTTGGAAGGGTAAGCATTAACCAATTGACAGACCCAGCAGGCTTTTGTTACCCGTTCAGTTATTTCTTTCGCTCTGAGTCGGTTAGTGGAAAACTCTGTTCTTGATCCTTCAGGAATGCCTGCAGTTTCTTTGAACCAAGGTGAGTGAGTTGATGTACATTTTTAACTTAGTTTAGGGCTTTCTGAAAATGCAAGCTGGGCTCAGTGAAGTTGAGGGTTTCAGTGTCAGTGTCCTTAGATGTTATCAAAAGCTTGCTGGTGCTCAGGGGTCCATTAGAATTGGGCATCTCTCTTTAACAGCGGGTATAAAGGAGCAGCTAAGGACGCAAACCCAGGTATCCATAAGCTGCATAAGCCAGCAGTCCCAAGAAACTCTCTGAGTTGTCTGCTGTTAGATGGGGGTGGTATCTGCTCAATGGATTGTTTTCTGGTCTCAGTGAGCCATCGCTTACTGCCCCTAAGGGAATAGTCCAGGAAGATTACTTCTTGCTGGCAAATTTGGGCTTTTTTGGCAGAAGCACTATACCAGAGTTGAGCAAGCTCGTATAATAATAATTGGGTTCCAGACTCACAGTTTTTCTTGGTGTTGGCTGCCAGTTGCAGGTCATCGACATATTGAAGCAGGGTGACGTCAGGGTGCATAGTTCTGAAGTTGTTGGGGTCTCTGTGGAGGGCTTCATCAAAGAGAGTGGGGGAGTTTTTGAACCCCTGTGGGAGTCTAGTCCATGTTAGTTGACCAGACGTCCCGGTTTCTGGGTCTACCCACTCGAAATCAAATAGCAACTGACTATCTTTATGCAGAGGCAAGCAAAAGAAAGCATCTTTTAAGTCCAGAACAGTATACCATTTCCGCTCATGGTTCAGAGTGCTAAGCAGATTGTACAGATTATGTACTGTGGGGTGAATGTCCTGCACTCTGTTGTAGATCTCTCTTTGGTCTTGAATGGTGCGATAGTCCCCGGTTCCTGGATTTTTATACTGGTAACAGGGCAGTGTTCCAGTTCAAATGACAGGGCCTTAGGACCCTTAAGGCCAGATATTTCTGAATATGGGGCCTTATCCCATCTTTAGCTTTTTTGCTCAGAGGATATTTTTTGACATTGATGGGGGGGCTGAAGTTTTTAACTCCACTGTTATTGGAGGATGTTTCACGGCTACGTGTAACCCAGCAGTTTTTTTCCTAGGCATCTGCGTAATCTGTAATCCATTTCCGGGGTAGCTTGCCTGTTTGATCAGTCTTGGGGGGTTTGACAAGTTGATATTCACCTTCTACTGACATAGTAAAAGCCGTGACTGTAGGAGTTTTTACTGAAAAATTTAGAAATTTCACTTGGGGGCCTTCAGGGTTAAAAGTTATTCTGGCCTGGAGCTTTTTGAGCAGATGTGTGCCCATCAATGGGGTCGGGCATTCTAGGATTACTAGGAACGAGTGATGGATTTTTTCTTTCCCCAGGTCCATGGTCCTCTTAGTTGTCTAAGCCCCATATTTACTGCCATTAGCCCCTTGAACTAGAGTCCTTTTTGTTTGATAGATGGCCCAATGGGGCCTTCAGGGCTGAGTATACTTACCCTGTATCCACTTCAAAGTTTAACCCCCCCGGCGAGTACTTTGTGTTCTTTTGGCCGGGCCAGCTACCTCCAAGGAAGGAGGGGCTGTGTGTGCCGTGGGGTAATCACCTGGAGGGCGCTGGGCTGGCCTATATTCCTCCAATGGTGGAGAGTCTGAGTCAGCAGCAGGGGAATCACTTAGAGGGTGTTTGGGGTTGGAGGACAAGGGCAGGGCATAAGAAGGGGGAAGAGAGTCCAGTAGAGTCTTGAGACTCAGGGACAACAGAGGGTGGAGGAGGGGGAGCAGAGGGTTTGAGAGATAGAAAAGTGGGAGAACCAGTAGGAGCGGGGACAGGGACAAGGAAAGGCTTCAACCATGGAAGAGGAGATTTGCAGAGGTCCTGCAAACTAAAGATATATTGCTGTTGATCTGGATGGCTATGTGGCCCCGGCTGAAAGACAATATCTCTGAGTTTTTGAATTAGTGTGAAGTAGAAAGATCCTTCTGGGGGCCATCCGACTCCAAAGGTGGGTCATTCTGAGACACATAGAGTCTTCCAGATCTGACGTTTTACTGAAAAAAAGAAGATTCTGAGCCTTTAAGGAGACTTTGGTCCAGTGATCAAGGTTCAGGGACAGAGGCATTGAAGTGCTCTGTCCCATATGAAAGATACACAAATAGTGAAAGCAATGACACACGACACAGACAAGACAAGAAAATAAAGACAGGCAATGGACGTCCAATACTGAGAACAGGACTGAGTAGCCAGGAAAACCTGATGGGCTGACAATACCGAATCCAAAACAAAATATCACTGAGTTTAGGAGACTATTGTTACTCGGTTTCCCGAGTTCTCTGGGGCGTCCCCCAGAGACGTGGCCTGTGGCTCTGTGACACTTCTGTCAGCCACCGTCAGAGAGAGCTCATGCTCATCACCAATAGCCATTTTGCCCATCCCTAACCTGAAACCTGAAACAAGAAAGTGGCGCCTTACTTAACCTGAGATGAGCCTATTGGGGGTCTTTTGTCCAACGCTGCTGGAACTCGCTGGGGCCCTCAGATGTAATGGTCAGGCGACCATTGGAGGAAGAGACCACCAAGACCCTGTCTCATGCAACAGCAAAGCGTCCAAAATTCTGGGGCTCAGACCTCACTTGAATAGAGCAGAGAGCACTGAGAACAGCTTAAGCAGAGCTTATATACTTTTCTTGAAGAGGGCAGGGAGGGAAGTTTATTGATGGGTCAGGGCAAGTGGGCGGTTTGCATGTAAACGGGTGAGGGTGTACATTCTGCAGTTTGGCAGTTGGGGACAGCACATTCTGGGAACAAGATTAGCAAAAAGTTTTCAAGATTTCAAGAGTGTTTTCTTAAGCATACAGAAAAACAGGAAGAGACAAGTAGCTATTTTATTTATTTTCAACAAAGCCTAAATGGAAAGTGAGCATGAATTACTAAAAACATTCATGTCCAGGTTGCCTAATGCTCTCAAATGTCAATTCTATTGGTGACTACATATTTCTTTCTTCCTAAGGTTATATATTCAACCTCAACCCTGTTGAAAATGCCTAATCCTATGACTCACTTAATAATTTGCCTGATTTCCTAAGGTCTCTATTGATACCTCCTTTCCTACATATTTTCCCAAATTCATTATTGTGACTGACACTTAACATGGGCTGACATTAATATTCACTCTCTAACCGAAACCCTATTGGTAAAGAACTTTTTTCCAAATCTTATTCTCACCCTTCTTTCTAAACCTACCTACTATCTTCCTAATTCCACCGACTATCCCTTTTTGACTGGAGGTTCTCTTCGACATTCAATCATCCAAGGTACAACGTCCTATGCCATTGTGTATGGATTTATCTGAAACATTTTTGCAGAAAGTATAACATTGCTAAGTATCCCAATCAAGGTCTCAATGCCCTTCTGGGATGCAAATCTTACCTAGATTTCTGTTTCCATACTTTTAACTCACGTCTATATTCTTATAAATATCACAGATTCCCAATACCATTATTCATCCTGCAGAATGATTCCTAACCCAAATCGAAACTGTTATTAACCGTAAAAACACAGTGATCTCTCAATCTAACTTTAGAGAAGAGCAGGGACAGAGTTGGCCTTAAAATATAGGGATGTAGGGGATCTTCCACTTGCTGAGAACCTCAAACGTCCATGCAGAAATGATCCCTGAAGAAGATGTAGGCAGCTATGAAGGACCTGAGAGAGCAAAAGTCATCTTCCATTGCCAAAATACCTGGTCAGGATGAAGGGATGTGGCTGAATCAGCCTCTCTCTTAATGTACAGGAGACAGACCAAACCAGGCCTTTGTGGAGCGCTGTTTCTTGGTGCCTTTGATTTATATATCATTCTAACTTGTGAAAATGTCACAGGAAATAGGGGCAGCCTCCATCTCATGGAACCCTTGGAAGCAATTGTTAGGACAATGTGTTTGCCAAGGCAGTGACCTCATTAAATTCCTGAAGGAAGTAACCTACCTCACTTCCTTGGTGATGGAACACTTTAAACTTGGGATCCAGGAAGCCAGGCACTGAGAGCCAATCCAAGTCCCAGTCCCAGTGGGCTCACTTGTTTGGTGTTACTAATAACAGAGTCAGTCTTTCTTGGTACCTACTGATGTGAGGATGGCCACATGCCAGGGACCTTTCCTGAGAAAGTAGGTAGTGGCTCTCCACATGCTCCTGACAACGTCACAGAGTTGGCCAAGGAGACCAGATCTGAGAATGGATAGGCCATATCAGGGGAACATAGTATGACCCAACAGTAAAAGGACACTCTGGATAGTTACAAACCTACTTGGGGGAAGGAGGTGCCTTTGTGGGTGTGGGTGTGAGTTTGTGGTTTTGTCTCATGTTCTGAGAATAGGTAGGAAAGGTGGTTTGTTTGGATTGGAATGGACTTTTTCTAGTAAATTGTTTGACAAGGCGAGTGTTTCTATGTCTGTTTCTCCCACTGTGTCCGTGGTTGTAGACATTAGAAAAGAAAATGCATCAATGGATGTTTCCTGTCTTGTAGAAAGCTTCCCAGCATTCATCCTGCCCAATTAACGCATGGACTGTGACTTGCCTTATGGATGGGCAACACCTACTATCTTACTACGTTTCTGTTTTCTTCCTGAATTCTGGCCACTCTCAAGAATTGGCTCATGGTTTTGTGTCCAAGATATGTACCACCTCCAAGCACTGTGACATGGCCATGTACATAATAACTGAAGGGAATGGGAGGATCTCAGAAAACTCAGATATCAATGTGACCAGTAAAGTCTCAGTGGAGAATCCTTGCTTTGGGCCATTTGCTTACCTATTGCTTCATTGCCCTGAATGTCAGGAAGGTCTTTGCCTCAGGCCACCCCTTTGTGAAGCCTTAAGAAAACAGTTTTCAAATGGAAATGAATGGGCATCACCTGTGGCTCTTTGCTTAATTGCTTCCAAAAGGGATGTGTCTGAATCAGCCTCATGAACCTGTGTGAGGCTGCTGCTTAGATTCTTAACACCTGATGGATCTAAGGTAAGATTCCATGTGTGCTACAAATACAAAATGGTCAAAATAGCAGTCATTGTGTATGAAGTCTCTCGCCATCTTCTGTAAGGTTCCTGACCTCCATCCTGGCCTGCAAAGGCTAGACCATAGATGCTTGGGTTTTTTCATGACTCCCATTCATATAAAGAATTTATACCTGGCAGTCAGTAGGCCTCAAATTGGAGAAGTGGAGCAGTAATAAGGTCAGGCCTATTTGATCACTCCTGGTTCACAGGAAAGGTGTTTAGGCCACACTGACCTTAGGCAAAATAGGGGCGAGGGAGCATATTTTGGACAGGGTCTTGGACTTCACCCCTTTTGGAAACGTCCAGCCAGAGGATTTGATGAGTGTCTACATGGAAGAAGACGAGGGCTATGTGAAAGTGTTTTTTTTTTAATTGTGGTCATTTGTGTGGCACTTGGAAGACATAACTGTGTCCACCATGGCTTGAACTTTGGTGTGATTCCCCTTAGAGACTGCGTTCTGGACCTGACCTCAGAGAAGAATTGCCATGAATTGTGTTGGGATTTCAGGAGGCCACGCATGAGAGTCCCCATTGGAAACTGAGATATAGGCCCAGGTGGCTCTCCACAGAACACTGGGAATCTCAGCTACAATATCACATGATTTTATTCTGAAAGACTTGGCAACCATAGTTGAGATTCAAAACACACATGGACCTAGCATTGTAGACCTCAATGGGCCTGGCTTCATGTGACCTTTTGGCCACTCCATGGGAAGCCTTGCCTGTGAGAGTCCTCCAGAGCTTTCATTGAAATGAAATTCCTCACCATTTAATGGTTCCTGAAAGAATTGAAACTCACAGTGCCTCCAACTTCATCCTTGAAAAATGGCTAGATAAATACCATGAAATTTTTGAAATTCTTATGACCAAGTGGCACTGAAGAACATTTGGATGTCCAGTTGCTGATCATGAGTGTACCAGAGAGTGCCTTGATTGACTGGGTTTCATGAAAATGGTGTAGAAGAAAGAATCCTGTATGTTGGCGCCTGCTGAGTAGTGACCCAGAGCTGTGGTGTGCAGTTGTGTCATAAAATATCTCTGGTGGGGCCATTTGGATCTGCCATTGACTTCCAAATGTCTTGTGGCAGACATGGTGCAGCCAGTAATTTCTATATGTCTGATCTCTTCATATAAAGGCATCTTGTTATATGGAGAGGTTTCAGGGCCGTGTTCAGAATCAGGTTGCAATGGTTGAGGGGGCAAGCTATGTGGGATATAAGCCTCATTGGTGGATTCTCCTGGAGACCCTGACCCACCACACGTGTGAGAAATCCCTCCAGCACTGAGTCCCTGTTGATCTCCTTGTATTTCATGAAGCAAATACTAAACCCCCAGTGCAGCAGCAAGAAACACCATGAAATGTGGAAGATGCGAAAATGGCTTCACATACAACATGGGGAGACACTTAGCCTTCAGTGACAACAGTTTCCCTACAAAGAGAGAATTCTGCACTCCTGCCTCATGTTCATTGGAAAATAAGAAACCATGTCCTCCAGGTCACATAGATGCAGACCCAGCTCTGATGGTCTCACTACAAAGAAGCTAAAGCTCCTGACAACAACATATATTTCAAGTGCCCAAGGTCAGGGAGAGTTTCTCAATAAGTTTTAGGCCGGCAGAGCTCCATGTTTGTGGAGTGTTTACCTGTTTGACCAGGACAGGAGAAAAGACCACTGACTCCAATTAAAATCAAATTAAAGCAAGCTTATTATTTTTCCACTGGCTGAGCTGCCTATCCCTCTCAAAATGGCAGAAACAAGACAGCAACCCCACCTTTCCTACAGCCCAGCTTTATAGTCCAGTAAGTTACACAAAAGGGGGGTTACAGATAACAGAACTCGGAGAAGCATCACGCTATTGCTAGTTTACAATTTTTTTTTTTGCTTGCCCCATCATCAGAATTTATGAGGACCATTAGAGACTCACGAGAGTCGTTGTCTGGCCAGAGAAGGCCAATATTTATGAGGTGTCACTAAATTTTCAGAGAGGGCTGCTATCTGGTCAGAGCGCCAGGCATGGGTGAGTTCAAGGCACGGACAGGCATTCCAAGCAGATTCAGAATTTGCAGTAATTTATAGGAAAGCAAAATTATCTTTTCATGACTTTGTGGCAAGATGGCTCCCAATTTTAATAAATGATCAGGTTGGGTTTATCATTCCCCCCCATTTTTTTTGCTTTTTAATATTTTTAAATTAATTTTTATTGTAGGTTGTTCAAAACATTACATAGTTCTTGATATATCATATTTCACACTTTGATTCAAGTGGGATATGAGCTCCCATTTTTACCCCATATACAGATTGCAAAATCACATCAGTTGCAGAACCATTGATTTACATATTGCCATTATGGTGTCTGTTGTATTCTGCTGCCTTTCCTATCCTCTACTATCCCACCTCCCCCCTCCCCTCCCCTCTTCTCTCTCTACCCCCTCTACTGTAGTTCATTTCTCCCCCTTATATTTTTCTCCTTTCCCCTCACTTCCTCTTTTATGTAATTTTGTATACCCCTGAGGGTCTCCTTCCATTTACATGCAATTTCCCTTCTCTCTCCCTTTCCCTTTCACCTCTCATCCCTGTTTAATGTTAATCTTCTTCTCATGCTCTTCGTCCCTACTCTGTTCTTAGTTACTCTCCTTATATCAAAGAAGACATTTGTCATTTGTTTTTAAGGGATTGGCTAGCTTCACTTAGCATAATCTGCTCTAATGCCATCCATTTCCCTCCAAATTCTATGATTTTGTCATTTCTTAATGCAGAGTAATACTCCATTGTGTATAAATGCCAAATTTTTTTTATCCATTCGTCTATTGAAGGGCATCTAGGTTGGTTCCAGTCTTGCTATTGTGAATTGTGCTGCTATGAACATGGATGTAGCAGTGTCCCTATTGTGTGCTCTTTTTAGGTCTTTAGGGAATAGACCGAGTAGGGGAATAGCTGGATCAAATGGTGGTTCCATTCCGAGCTTTCCAAGAAATCTCCATACTGCTTTCCAAATTGGCCGCACCAATTTTCAGTCCCACCAGCAATGTACAAGAGTACCCTTTTCCCCACATCCTCGCCAGCACTTGTTGCTGTTTGACTTACTAATGGCTGCCAATCTTACTGGAGTGAGATTTGCAACAAAATGAAACTGAATCCCTTACTCTCACCATGCACAAAAGTTAACTCAAAGTGGATCAAGGAACTTGATATCAAATCAGAGACATGGCGTTTGATAGAAGAAAAAGTTGGCTATGATCTACATACTGTGGGGTCGGGCTCCAAATTCCTCAATAGGACACCCATAGCACAACAGTTAATAACTAGAATCAACAAATGGGACTTACTCAAACTAAAAAGTTTTTTCTCAGCAAAAGAAACAATAAGAGAGGTAAATAGGGAGCCTACGTCCTGGGAACAAATCTTTACTCCTCACACTTCAGACAGAGCGCTAATATTCAGAATATACAAAGAACTAAAAAAATTAGACAATGAGATAACGAATAACCCAATCAACAAATGGGCCAAGGACCTGAACAGAAATTTCTCAGAGGAGGACATACAATCAATCAACAAGTATATGAAAAAATGCTCACCATCTCTATCAGTCAGAGAAATGCAAATCATTCCCCCTTTTTTAATGTGTCCCTTCCAAATTTTTGATAGGGTAGGGAAAGAGCAATAAGGGAATTTTAATCCCTCAGGTAACAGTCTCCAAATTTTTAGAACTCACCCAAAATTGGATTCCTGGTTTTACCTGACTTAATTAATTACTTATATTGATATTCTATTTATTTTTGGCTCCATAGTTGTAAGACGAGAGGCGTCACTCATTTTGGCTTCTTCTGAGCTGAGAGAGAGTGACGTGAGTGGGCACAGTATAAGGGACATGAGTTGCCTTTTAGAAGTCAGTTGAGGGACATGAGTTGCCTTTTAGAAATCAGTTCGTTTTGAAGTCTGTTTGGGGAAGAACAGGTTGTAAATTCATCTGGGGATGGGTTCTTCTGTGTGAGAAACAAGAACCATGAGTACTGAAAAAATGTTGCAGCAGCTGGAACATGTCACTGTATAAAAGTTCCCTCAGCAGGCTTTAATATTCCCAGTTATCAGGACTGTCAACTTAATATTTAACATTTAGTGTTACAGTTATCCCTCTCCATAAGATACAGTTTAATGATTTAATATCATCTGATCTTGCAAAATCATTTTACTACTATGACCTCTGTGTGTAATAGAGAAACCTTTAATTCTGTTACTCAGGGCTGGATAATCGTACTAGCAAACACCAACCCTACCTGTAGGTTAGGAATATCTGTAGGCCTTAAACTAAAAATTTCTGCCTCTGGCAGCTCCTCTTGATAGTCTCTTTTTATAGTTATCAGGCATTCCTTTCTGGGAATCCTTCTTTGTAGCCTCCAGTCTTACTTATTTTGGGAGGCTAACATAATGTGTATAAAAAATTATTATTATTATTATTAATATTATTATTTAAAATGCCCAGGAATGGCTGTATTTTGGTTTTAACTGTCTTTCCTAAGTGTTTATCATGAAACAGTCAAACTGACTTTTGTTTCTATCTATTGTTAACAGTCAGCTGAGCTTTTATGGGAGTCATTCCTGGGTAAACTTGAGAGCAGCTTCTCAGTTCTGCTAGTGCCATTTGCGCTAGGTGGGTCCAGGTCTTGCTTGACCATGTGGCTACCCTTGGAAGCATCAGGGATGTCTCCTTTCTCTGATGACTCTCCTCTTCTTAGCAAATGCACTAATTGGCTTTCTGTTCTCCAGGGGTCTCATTAATCTCCCTAATTGGGAAGATATGAGGCCCAGAGTTGCAAAGCTCTTTGAGAAGTCCCTTGTTCCCTGGATTCAGACTGACTCAGAGGGCAAGAGCCAAATATTGGTTTTCTTGTCCCTTTTCATGGAACTTTAATATAAATCCTAATCTTAATCATCCAGCAAATAAATTTTAACAGCCTTATATTAAGAGTACTGGGCTTTAATGTCTATAACTTTATAATTATTTATCTTTTTTATTAACTGGGATCTGTATTATTCTGTCTGTCTTGTAGGTGATGACTTATTATCTTAAATTAACCCATGTTGTGTTCTTAAAGCAACACTTCTGTAAAACACTAACAAGGAATCTTTAGATCACTTATAAGGAAATTACAAAATAAAATTTTTTAACAAGAGTAAAAATACTTAGTTCGTGTAATAGCTACCCTGAAGTTTTAAGCTGAGTTATACATTATATCCCCTGTTTGAGATCCTAGAAATCTTGACAGAAAAAAAACAACTTTTGAACATAACTTTAAATGAAATAATATCTGACCTACTGCTTTCGTAGTCATTCTCACATATAGTAAGATGGGACACAGAGCCTTATCTCAGGTAAGGCAGGGCTCTTTATAATACTTAAGTGTTTTACTTCTAAAGATGATCTTTGTTTTTTTAAATATCATTTTACAAAGATTACATATATTATTTGAGGTCACATGAACATTAGTTAACACCATATGATATCACATTTAAAACATGAATTTAAGAAAGGCTGAAACTTTTTAACCTTTATATAGATTAGACTCTCATTAACATAAAAATACATTTAAATTGTTCCCCAATGTAAAAAGTAACATACAACTTTACATATCTTATTGATAAGAAGTAAATGAATGCCCAATATATTTTTTTTACCATACAACTTCAGAATACCAGCTTGAAATAATGCTCTTTTAAAGTTTCTACCTTACAGGTTCGTATACCTGAAAGATATGAGCACATTAATAGCATCACAATTACATTGAAGTTTCTACATTAACCAAGTTTAGCTTTTAAATAAATGGCAGTACAGTGCTCTAAAATAACAGTTCTTATTTAATCAGTTGTTTAATTTTTATGGTTGCTTGCTCTAGAAAAAATAAAACTTAATAAACACAATGTTATGGGTAAACTTATGTTTTAAGAAATTTTTGTCTCTTTAACACATGACTGATTATTACAATCTTATACAGACATTAGTACAAACTTATACAGTCCTTAGTAAATCAATCAGATATCTAACAAAAGTACTCATGAATGAGTAATCCCATATCAAATTTACTTTACTTATTTATCAATATATTAGACAAATATATTGAACAGTGTAAACCATTTTTTTGTTGAAGGAAAAGTCTTAGAACCAAGGCATATTAGAACATTTGTAGACATTAATATTTTATTAGATTTTTGAACACCTAGAAAAACTTGTAAGCTTAAATTTAAAGACATTTATTTTTATCTCTTTATCCAATTTAAATTCAACTATTTAAATCACTTGAATTAAAGATCTTTGGATCCACTTTTTAAAATTTGTTTTTATGAGCGTTTTTGTTTTCATGAGTGCTCTTTATAAATGTTAATTTGTGTATCATATATATGATATACGGACATATGAATATATAGACATACAACACATAACAAAATTGTGCACACATAATAATAGTAAAGGCCTTGTAGCTTTTCCAGGTGAAATATCCATTGCAATGTTTCAAAAACTACACAGTTAGTCAAAGATAGAACTGGTCAGAAAAACATCATCCTAGGTCTTTAGGATCAAAATCATGAGCTCAAAAAAAAAAAAAAATAAAGAGTCTAAGGAAAAAATAAGAGTCCTAGAAAAATTGACTGGCCATTAATTAGTAAATACCATACAATTTAATTTTTTTTAGGCCTCAGATCACTCTCCTACTGAGCTTGCAGGCCTCTTTCATTTGCCATTCAACATAAGTCCTGGCTGAGGTCTGGAAGGAGCAGGAAAAAGCTGCTATTCTGAGCAGACACCTCAGGCCATAGGCATTTCAACCATAATTTTCAGGTTCAGATGTTGAAAATTATAATACAATATTAAGACAAAATTCACAAAATTTTATGATACAAGTTTAAGACACAGTTTACAAAATTTTACATCTTTATATCTTGTTTTGTCAACAGATACCATACTATGATTTACTATCCTTGTCCAAATTAATGCACTGGTAGACACAGTGACATTTTCCCAGGCTACCCAATTAAAAATTGGTGAAAAAAAAGCCTGAATGATTGGGAAGTTACTTGCCAACTTGGAAGTAGAGTTCTCTAGTTTTCCATCCTAAGTATTTAAGTTCTCTGGCATGAATTATCTGAAATCATAAACTAAACAATTTCCTAAACCCGACTTTTAACTGCAAGATTGTGCAATGCTTCAAAAACCCATTCAGATGCCAGATTGTTACAATAAAACATCATCATTTAGATACACATTCAGCTAAGATCATTCCCAAGAAATGATTTATAATATCAACACATTATTGCACATGTCTTAAAGGGCCAGAAACAAAGACACAAGACAGACTGAAAGGAGCTCCAGACTATGGCTTACAGACAGAAGCATTTAAACCAGAGCAGATAAGAGAAAAATCTCCTACACCAGTGGCACCATAGATTTTCCCACAAGGGAACCAGATGTTTTCACAGAGGGACAACCTGAAATGTAAAATCAAGGGTCTCCATGGTGACTTTACTGTATTTAGTGTCCCCTTTTTCTTTTTCTCTTTTTTAAGAAAACAGAGATGGCAAAATCCTTACAGTGCAGGGAAGGAAGTAGGTAATTCTCTGAAGCAACAGGGCTTGGGCAGCTGCTGGAAGTCCCTCAGTCCCTCCTTTCACTTACAGGATTAGCTCCTCTTTTTCGGTTCCACCCCAAGCACGCTCCGTCTCCTAACATTTCAGTAGTCAGCTCTCAAAGAGTTCCGGGGTGTGGGGGGTACCAAAAATTGTAACTTAAAGTTTGGTTCCTGATTTTGAAGCCAATTAATACCAATTTAATAATGAGGACAGGGTTTGAGAAAAAGAAAAAGGGAGATTTACTGCTTTGCTAACAAAGGAGAAAAACAGGGGTCTCTGCCCAATGGTTGTGATTCTATCGATCTGAAGGGACAAGGGGTTTTAAGGAGTTTTACGTGTTAACCTGGGAGATACTCAGTTCTTAGGTCCCCAACAGGCATTGCCCTCTGCAGTGGGTGTGCTCCAGGCAGCCAGCTAGGGGCTTCTCTCATCCTGCTTAACAAAGGGTATTAAAGTTCATCACAGTTCTTTAAAACACAGTCCAAATGGGTGTCAATTTACTTGCTTTATTACCCATTTTCAGTTAAGTTTTACCACAGAAATCACACAACAAAACACACTAAAACAAACCAAAAAAAAAAAAACATATGAAACACAGAACAAAACACACAAAAAAACAGAAAACCAGCGCAGAAACAGAAAAACAGAGGAACTATGCAACGTCTTGCTAAAGCTCTGGGATAGGAGCTCCTGCGTGCCCATTGGCACCTCTCTATGCTTTCAGAGGAATTCCCTACAGAACATAACAGAGGACAGAATGATTCTCGTTACTGTACCAGACAGGAGTATATGTGTGTCTCCCCAGGACACCACTCTGTCATCAGAAGAGATCTCCCTTAACCGGATATCAGATGTTATATAGGCGCCACTTACCTATGGAGGCCTCCTCCACCATGTGCTTGCTAATAGTTTTAGGGCGGTGGTTCACTGCAGTGCTCCCTGGACCAAAATCTCACACCAAGGCCTTGGAAATTGCCTCTCCATGCCGGAGCCCTGGAGGGAAGGCCAGCTTCAGAATTTCCAGTAGTCTGGTCTTGTGATCTATTGGGGCAGGGTCATCTCGATGGGAAACTACAAAATATTACACCAGGATGCAAGAAAAGACCACTGACTCCAATTAAAATCAAATTAAGGCAAGCTTACTATTTCAAAGTGGATCCAAAGATCTTTAATTCACGTGATTTAAATGGTTCAATTTAAATTGGATAAACAGATAAATATAAATGTCTTTAAATTTAAACTTACAAATTTTTCTAGGTGTTTAAAAATCTTATAAAATATTAATGTCTACAAAAGGTCTAATATACCTTTGTTCTAGGACTTTTTCTTCAACAACAACAACAAAAAATGGTTTAAACAGTCTCCTACTCTAAGCCATTTTCTACCATCAATGGACCCTTCAGGGGGAAACCATGGACACAATTCTCCTATGTATGAAAAGAATAATTTTAAGTCCTTTTTCTTAACATGTGCCCCCTATGTCTTGAGGGCCTCCTTGAGGCCTGACAAGAACAAATCATGTGACGAAACTGCTTGTCCCATGGTGGGTCACTCACCATGTGTCATCCCCACTCTCCTCCTGGATCTGTCTTTCGGTGGTGTCTGCTGAGGCAATCGCAAGCTCCGCTTTTTTAAGTCTTCCCTGAGGACAGGTTTCCCCCTCAGTCAAAGGCTCGAGCCCCAGTAGGTAGGTGCCAGATATCCCGGCCGGCAGGACACATCAACGGGGGTGGTGAACCTAGATGGGGAGTAATGAAGGGACAAGAGACACGAGAGTTGACAGCAAGACAGGAGTTTTAATCAAGCTGCAAATTTTTATTGTTCACACAGGGGTATTTATATACTTTGTATGGGAAAGCTCTCTTATTGGCAGTTCCTGGATGTCTTCACAAGGTGAGATAACCTCAGGATGTTTCAGTAAGACAGATGGCCCCATGATGTCTCAGGGAGACAGATGGTTACAGGATATCTCCTAGGCAGGATGTCTCCCAGGGGGCTGTTTCTTGTAAGTGTCAGGCTACTCAATGAAGGAGAAATTCCTTCTACCCCTGACAGTCAGGGATTTAGTATTTTAAATGGAAATTTGGAAAATGAATCCAAAGTGTATGCAAATATGTGCTACACAAAAATCTTCCCACTCTCATTCAGAACAATTCCTTGACATTACCTTCACACCAAGTAAGACACAATTAGAGAAGAAAAGTTAGAAAATCTGTGAATACATATCTGCAATGGAAAATGTTCAGGAGTTCACATCTTTGGAGGTTGTAGAGGAGATTCCAAAAGTAAGAAACAGGGTAAAAATACCACAAACATGGAACTCTGCAATCCTAAAGACTGCTTGAGAAACTTCCTCTGAGGTTGGCACTTGAAATATATGTTGTTGTCAGGAGCTTTGGCTTCCTTTGTCGTGAGACCATCAGACCTGGGTCTGCATATATGTGACCTGGAGGACATGGTTTTTTATTTTCCAGTGGACATGAGGCAGAAGTGCTGAAATCTCTGTTTGTAGGTAAACTGTTGCCACTGGGGGCTAAAACTCTCCCAGTGTAGACTGTGAAGCCATTTGGTCATCCTCAAATTTTCGTCGTGTTTCTAGCTGCTGCACTAGGAGTTTGGTATTTGCTTCATGAAATACAAGGAGTTCAACTGGGACACAGTGCTGGAGGGAGTTCTGTCACGTGTTGTGAGTCAGGGTCTGCAGGAGAATGCACCAACCAGACTTCTATCCCACATAGCTTGCCCGCTTGACCAAAGCAACCTGATTCTGAACATTGCCCTGAATACTCTCCAGGTAACAAGATGCCTTTAAATGCAAGGGTCTGCTGGCTGCACCATGTCAGTCACAAGCCATTTGGAAGCCAATGGCAGATTTACATGGCCCCACCACACATGTTTCATCACACACCTGCACACCACAGCTTTGGCCCCACTACTCAGCAGACTCCAACTAACTAGCATCTCTGTTATACACCATTTTTATGAAACCCAGTCAATCAAGGCACTGTCTGGTACACTTTTGATCCGCAACAGGACATCAAAAGTTTCTCCCATGCCACATGGTCATGGGAATTAAAAAAATTTCATGGTATTTTTCTAGTCATTTTTCAACGATGAAGTTGGAGGCACTGTGGGTTTCAATTCTTTCAGGAACCATTAAATGGTGAGGAAGTTCATTTCAATGAAATCTCTGGAGAACTCTCACTGGCAAGGCATCCAAAAGAATGGCCAAAAGGTCCCATGAAACAAGGCCCATTGAGATCTACAATGTGAGGTCCATGTGTGTTTTGACTCTCAACTATTGCTGCCAAGTCTATCAGAATAAAATCATGTGATATCCTGGCTGAGATTCCCAGTGCTCTCTAGAAAACCAACCAGTGCTTAGATCTCAGTTTCCAAGGGGGAGTCTCTTGTGTGGCCTCCTAAAATTCCAACACAATTCATGGCAATACTTCTCTGAGGTCACTTCCAGAAATCAGTCTCTAAGAGGAATCACACCAGAGTTCAAGCCCAGGTGGACACAGTCATTTCTTCCAACCGCCAAACAAATGACCACAATTAAAACCAAAACACTCCCACATGGTCTTCAACTTCTTCCATAAAGACACTCATCATAACTTCTGGATGGAGGTTTCAATGAGGGGCGCAGCCCAAGAGAGGGTCCAAATAAGCTCCCTTGCCCCTCATTTGCCTAAAGTCAGGGTGGCCTGCACACCGTTTCTGTGAACCAGGAGTGATCAAATAGACATACCGTTAATACTGCTCTGCTTCTCCAATTTGAGGCCTATGACAGTCAGGTATAGATTCTTTATGTGAATTGGAGTCATGAGAAACCCCAAGCACCTATTAGCTAGCCTCTGCAGGGCTTTTAAGAACTAATTTGACACAAAGTTTCCCTATTCTCACTTGATGGAAGTCAGGAACCTTACAGAGGAAGGTGAGAGACTTCATCCACAATGACTGCTCTTTTGGCCATTTTGGTTTTGGATGCACACATGGGATCTTTCTTTAGATCCATCAGATGCTGAGAATCTAAGCTGCAGCCACTCACATGGCTAAGAGACTTATTAAGACATACTCCTTTCCCAAGCAATTAACCAAAGAGCCACAGGTGATGCCCATTCATTTCCATTTGAAAACTGTTTTCTTCAGGCTTCACTAAGGTGTTGCCTGAGGTAAATACCTTCCTGACATTCAGGGCAACAGAACCATAGGTAAGCAAATAGCCAAAAAAGGGTTTCTCCACTGAGACTTTCCTGGTCACACTGATATCTGAGTTTTCTGAGATGCTCGCCATTTCCTTCAGCTATCCAGTACAAGGCCATTTCACAGAGCTTGGAGGTGGTACATACCTTGGACACAAAACCATGAACTTATTCTGGTGAGTGGCCAGAATTCAGGAAGAAAACAGGAACCTTGGAATAAGAGGTGTTGCCCATCCATAAGTTAAGCCAATGTCCATTCATAAATTGGGCAGGTTGAATGCTGGGAAGCTTTGTACTAGACAGGACACATCTATTGATGCATTCTCTTTTCCAATGTCTAGAACCACGGACACAGTGGGATACACAGACATAGAAACACTTGCCTTGTGAAATGACGTACAAGAAACTGTTCACTCCAAACCAAACAAACTGCCTTTCTTACAAATACTCAGAACATGAGACAAAACCACAAACCCACACCCACACCCACAAAGGCACCTCCTTCCCCCAAGTAGGTCTGTGACTATTTGGAGTGTGCTCTGACTGGTGGGCCATACTATGTTCCCTCGTAGTAGCCTGTCCTGTCTCAGATCTGGTCTCCTTGGCCAACTCTGTGAATTTGTCAGGAGACTGCAGTGAGCAACTGACTTTTTCTCAGGAAAGGCCTGTCTTCAGAGCTCTCCTAGCATTAGGCCAACCTCACATCAGTAGGCACCAAGAAAGACTGACTCTGTCCTTGGTAAATCCAAACAAGTGAGCCTACAGGGACTGGTACTGGGACTGGCTCTGGGTACCTGGCTTCCGGGATCCCAATTTCAGAGAGTTCCATCACCAAGGAAGAGACGTGATGTGTCTTCCTTCAGTAAGTGAATGAGGTCACTGCCGGGGCAACCACTTTGTCCTAACAGCTGCTTCCAAGAGTCCCATGAGATGGAGGCTGCCCCTACTACCTGGGACAGTTTCACAAGTTAGAATGGTATATCAACCATTGGCACCCTGGAACAGCTCTCCACACTGGCCTCCTTTGGTCCATCTTCTCTACATTAAGAAGAGAGAGGCTGATTCAGACACAACCCTTCATCCTGATCAGGTTGTTTGCAATGGAAGAAGACTTTTGCTCTCTCAGGTCATTCATAGATGCCTACATCTTCTCCAGGGATCATTTCTGCATGGACCTTTGAGGTTCTCAACAGGTGGAAGATACCCTACATTTCTGTATTTTAAGAACACTCTGTCCCTGTTCTTCTGTAAAGTTAGATTGAGGGAACAGTGTATGGTTAGGGTTAATAACATGTTCGATTTTGGTTAGGAATCATTCTGAAAGATGAATGTCGAAGAGAACATCCATTCAAAGTAGGATAGTCTGTAGGATTTTGAAGAAAGATGGTAGCTTCAGAAAGAAGAGTGAGTATAGGATTTGTAGGAAAAGTTCTTTAGCAATAGGGTTTCGGCTAGAGTGAATGTAAATGTCAGCACATGTGAAGAGTCAGTCACAATATTGAACTGGGGTAAATATGTAGGAAAGCAGATATCAGTAGAGACATTAGGAAATCAGGCAAAGTATAAATTGAGTAATAGGATTAGACATTTTCAACAGGGTTGAGGTTGAATATATAATCTTAGGAAGAAACAAATATGTAGTCACTAATAGGATTGACATTTGAGAGCATTAGGCAACCTGGACATGGATGTTTTTAGTAATGCATGCTCATTTCCGTTTAGGCTTTGGTACAATCAGAAGAGTGACCTTTGCATTTTGTGTCCTGAATATTACTGTGACAAAATGTATATGTAGATCAAATGACATGAGTATTTCTTCCACCATTTCTGAGAGCAGTATTTTGAAGACGTATAAATTAGTATTGGGGGTACAAAGAGGTGTACCCTGTGTCTATGAATATAGAGATAATGTATGAATAGACCATTGTGTGAATAAATAATATAACTGGTTCCCCTTTAAATAATAGATGGAATTGATATCTGAAAATATATAAGGAATCTTATATTGATATACAATCATTCATTGTAATCAGTTATACATCTATTGGTTATATTAGGATTATTGTTTATCATGAATGATGTGTGAGTTTTGCTTCAAAAGTGATTATGGAATTTGAAAATAATATGTATGGAAAGAGTTCTTATGAAAATACCAGGCAAGAAACATGGAGGAATTCATGGGTTCTAAAGCAGGACGTGATTGAAAGTGAAACAAATGCCTATAAATTTGCTAACTTGTGAATAAAATATACATCCTATGATGTGCATAAACTGCAGAAATAGCAATGTACCCGTGTTGAATAAAAATGAACATCAAAATACACATCATGTCCCATAGGAATCTACTTGCATTGATGTGAAACTGGGTCAGTTATGATAGAAATATTAGGATTTGTATGCACCATTCACTGAAGTTAGTTTTCAGTACTAAGAAACAAATATGTACTTCAGGTGGATGAATATTTCTGAGAATAACCATGTGAAAGTTGATTATAAATCCATATACATGAATATGAATGAATTTATGGATTGTATAATAAGACACATATATTTCATATTTTGAAAAATCTGTAGAGTGTATATTTATACACACACACACACACAAACACACAGACATTAAAAAGTAGCAATATATACACCAATCGAAATTCATCATGAAATATATATAATCCACAGATCCAAAAGTATTCATTTTTGTGAAAATGGATTTACGTATAATGTTGTTCAACTAGGAAGCTAACCCATAGGCTGAATATTCAATTCCAACAGCGTTTTGTAGGAGTGGTCTCTTATCACAATTTGTATCTGCCAAGTCAGCCACCTCACCAGAATGTACGTGTGGCACCAGGTAGGATTCTATATGTTCATATTAAAATACATGTGCTGAATAGGCTACAGAGAAAGGGAGACAGGTATTCACATATTTGTTAAGTTTAAAAACACATGGAAATCTATTTCAAGAAATACTTGAGTAGATTTTTAACTCCTACGCTATATCATGAAAAAGGCAACTCCAACTATACAACATGCCTCCTCTGAACTGCTTGTATTTCTATTTTGTTTGGTTTATTTTTCTCCATCATATTATGATTTGTAGTTGGAACCCTGGGCTTGTTCTGCCGGTCGGTCACAGGTCTGGCTACCTTGCAGGCACGTTCGGCCTCTCTGCTCTGCCCTTACTTTAATTGGGGTGACGTGTCTACCACGCCAGCGGGTCGCTGGGCCTGTTCCGGGCGTGGGCGACGACTCTGCTCTGCCACTACTCCAATTGGGGTGACGTGTCTACCATGCCGGCAGGCCGCCTGGCCTGTTCTGCCAGTCAGTCGCAGGTCTGCCTACCTTGCGGGCACGGGCAGCGGCTCTGCTCTGCCCCTACTCCAATTGGGGTGATGTGTCTACCATGCCGGCAGGCTGCTGGGCCTGTTCCGCAGGTCCGTTGCAGGTCTGACTACTTCGCGGGCTCGGGCTGTGGCTCTGCTCTGCCCCTACTCCAATTGGGGTGACGTGACAACCACGCCTGCGGGTCACTAGGCCTGTTCTGGGCACAGGCAGCGGCAATGCTCTGCCCCTACGAGAATTGTGGTGACGTGACTACCACGCTGGTGGGTCGCTGGGCCTCTTCCAGGCGCAGGCGGCAGCTCTGCTCTGCCCCTCTGGCTTGATGACAAAGTGAGAGAGACTTGGGTTTTTGTGAGTCACTTTCTTTACCAACAGACCAACTGTTTCTGTCGTCACTGGTATTGATGAAGTTATCTCCTTCACCGCTTTGTGATGACATCAGATCTCTGCCATGTTGGTATCCCATGCGAACGGCAGCATTTAGTTCCATTTGCCGGGTGACCAAAGCAACGGGTGAGTCCTGACTGGCCCTCACAAGCCCCATCTCAATACTGTTGCCACTGCCTATGAAGGATTGGTTGGTATTTACCTCCACAGTATTCAGCAGGACCCGGACCGAGAAGCAGTTTCTGCGGGTTCTTTAGCCCTCGGCCAGAGCAGTTCCAGGAGCTGGAATTTGGCCTCTCCGTGCTCGGTGTATGTTTTGATAGGAGCAGGCTCTAAGAAGAAATTTCTGTGGGTTCTTTAGCACTGAGCCTGA
The DNA here is from genome assembly GCF_048772815.1 of Callospermophilus lateralis. NCBI lineage: Eukaryota > Metazoa > Chordata > Mammalia > Rodentia > Sciuridae > Callospermophilus > Callospermophilus lateralis. The sequence continues at coordinate 465,974 of NW_027513832.1, read as the reverse complement.
GTAATTTGTCTGCGAGATGCAGGTGAATGGCAGCCTGAAATTACCTGTTCTATAGCTGAATGAGATGCGATCAGTCGAAAAAAGCGATGGTGATGTCAGCTCTCCAAGATGGTGGCCGCTGGCTTCCTCTGTGGTATGACCGGTGTGGAGAACCAAATTGGACTGCTTCCTTCCCCCGTCTCAAACCCAGAATTCAGCACTGACCACAGTGATTGCACAGCTGGCAGGAGCCCACAGAATTTTCAGTGCTGTATCTTTGCGTTGCTATCTGGTCATTTCCCGGTGCGCACAGCAGATTCTAGCCGCAGGGTGATTTGCTGAATAAGCAGCGTGACCCTCCCTGTGGACAAATCACTCAAGTTTGAGCGCCCGTAGCTGATTGGCCAGTGATGGAAATCCTTCCTCTAGGTTTTGGAGCACCTCAATTTTTCTGAAAATTCCTAACAAGATAGCTTTTAGCCTTTCTAACTCGTCATTCTCCACACAGTGATGTGGTACACGGGGATGATGAACTCCCATTGGGGCCATCATATGATCCCCTGAAGTTAGTTGTCAGTACTAGGAAAAAACAAATGTGTATTTCAGGTGGATGAATATTTCTGAGAATAATCTTGTGAAATGATGATTATAAATCCACATACGTGAATATGAATGAATTTAGGGAGTGTATAATAAAACACATATACTTCATATTTCAAAAAATCTGGAGAGTGAATACATATATATATACATATATATATATATATATATGTATATATATATATATATATATATATATATATATATATATATATATATATAAATACACACACACAGAGACATTAAAAAGTAGCATTATGTATGCCAATCGAAATTCACCATGAAATATATATCATCCACAGATGCAAAAATATTCATTTTACTGAACATGGATTTATGTTGTTCAAATAGGAAGCTCACCCATAGTTTGAATTTTCAGTTCGAACAGCATTTAGGAGGAGTGATCTCGTCTAACAGTTTGCATCTGCCAAGTCAGCCAACTCACAAATATGTATGTGTGATACCAGGAAGGATTCTATATGTGCATATAAAAATACATGTGCTGAATAGGCTACAGAGAAAGGAAGACAGGAATTCACATATTTGTTAAATTTAAAAACACATAGAGAACTATTTCAATAAAAAATTGACTAGATTTATAACACCAAGCCTTCATCACGCAAAAGGCAAGTCCAACTATACACCATGCCTGCTCTGAACTGCATGTATTTCTATTCTGTTTGGGTTATTTTTCTCCATCATATTAGGATTAGTAGTCAGAGTCTAGTAGGGTATGGTTTAGTGTCAGGGATTCAGTATTACGAATAGAAAATAGGAAAATGAATTCAATGTGTATGCATATATGTGCTACACAAGAAACTTCCCACTCTCATCCAGAACAATGCCTTCACATTACCTTGTCCCAAAGTAAGACATAATTAGAGGAGAAGAATTAGAAAATCTGTGAATACATATCTGGAATGGAAAATGCTCAGGAGTTCAAAACCTTGGGGGTGGTAGAGGAGTTTCCAAAAGTAAGGGACAGGGTAAACCCTCCACAAACATGGAGTTCTGCTGGCCTAAAGACTTCTTGAGTAACTGCCTCTGAGGTTGGGCACTTGAAATATATGTTGTTGTCAGGAGCTTTAGTTTCCTTTGTAGTGAGACCATCAAAGCTGGATCTACATCTATGTGACCTGGAGGACATGTTTTCTTATTTTCCAATGAACATGGCACAGCAGAGATTAATTCTCTTTTTGTAGGTAAATAAGGCCATTGGGGCTAAATGTCTCTCCGTGTGGACTGTGAAGCCCTTTGGTCATCCTCCACTTTTCATGGTCTTTCTTGCTGATACACTGGGAGTTTGGTATTTGTTTCATGAAATAGAAGGAGTTGAAATCGTCCCCGTGTTGGAGGGAATTCTGTTACGTTTGGTGGATCAGTGTCTACAGGAGAATGCACCAGTCAGGCTTCTATCCCACATAGCTTGCCCCCTTGTCCACAGCAACCTGATTCTCAACATTGCCCAGAATTGTCTCCATATAACAAGATGCCTTTTCATATAAAGGTCTGCTGGCTGCACCATGTCAGTCACAAGCCATTTGAAAGCCAATGGCAGATCCAGATGGCCACAACACAGATGTATTATCACACACCCGCACACCACTGCTCTTGGCCCACTACTCAGAAGGCTCCAACTTACTGGCATCTCTGTTCTACACCATTTTCTTGAAACCCAGTCAATCAAGGCACTGTCTGGTACACTCATGATCAGCAATAGAACATCAAAAGGTTTTCTAGTGCCCCCTGGTCATGGGAATGTCCAAAATTTCATGATATTTATCTAGCCATTTTCAAGGATGAAGTTGGAGCCACTGTGGGTTTCCCATTCATCCAGGAACCATAAAATTTTGAGAAATCTCATTTGAAAGAAAGCTCTGGAGAACTCTCACAGGCAAGGATTCCCAAATAGGGGCCAAAAGGTCACATGAAGCCAGGCCCATTGAGGTCAACAATGTGAGATCCATGTGTGTTTTCTCTCTTAACTATGGCTGCCAACTATTTAGGAATAAAATCATATGATATCCTGGATGAGATTCCAAGTGTGATTTTGAAATCCATCATGGGCCTAGAACTCAGTTTACAAGGGTGACTCTCATGTGTGGCCTCCTAAAATCCCAACACAATTCATGGAAATACTAGTCTGAAGTCAGTTTCAGAACTCAGACTTATGGGGAATCACACCAGTGTCCAAGCCCAGTTGGAACAAGTCATCTTTTCCAACCACCACACAAATGACCACAATTAAAACCAAAACACTCCCACATGACACTGAACTTCTTCCATATAGACATTCATCATAACCTTTGGCTGGAGTATTCCATGAGGGGCACAGCCCAAGACAGTGTCCAAAATGAGCTCCCATGCACCTCATTTGCCAAACTTCAGGGTTGCCTGGACATACTTCCTGTGAACCAGGAGTGGTCAAATAGGCCTGCCCTTAATACTGATCTGCTTCTCAAATTTGAGGCCTTCTGACTGTGGGGTTTAGATTCTTTATGTGAATTGGAGTCATGAGAAAACCCCAGCAGCTCTGCAGGGCTTTGAATAACACATTTGACCCATAGGATCCCTATTCTCACTTGATGGAGGTCAGGAACCTAACAGAGGAAAGCAAGAGACTTCATCCACAATGACCGATATTTTTACCATTTTGGTTTTAGATACACACGTGGGAACTTTCTTTAGATCCATCAGGTGCTGAGAATCTAAGCCATAGCCTGACAGAGGGTCAAGAGGCTTATTCAGACACATCCCTTTCCAAAGCAATTAAGCAAAGAACCACAGGTGATGCCCATTCATTTCCAATTGAAAATGGTTTTCTTCAGGTTTCACAAAGGGGTGGCCTGAGGCAAAGACCTTCCTAACATTCAGGGCAATAGAACAATAGGTAAGCAAAAGGTCCAAAGTAGGGTTTCTCCACTGAGACTTTCCTGGTCACACTGATATCTGCGTTTTCTGTGATGCTCGCCATTCCATTCTGCTATCCATTACATGGGCATGTCAAAGAGCTTGGAGGTGGTACATATATTGGACACAAAACCATAAGCCTATTCTGAATAGTGGCCAGAATGTGGGAAGAAAACCAAAACTTAGGAAGATAGTAGGGGTTGCTCATCTATAGGGCAAGCTGCAATCCTTTCACAAATTGGGTAGGATGAATGCTGGGAAGCTTTCTACTAGATAGGACATATCCATTGTTGCATTCTCTTTCACATGTCTACAACCACGGACAGTGTTGGATACATTTACATAGAAACACTCGCCTTGTCAAATGACTTTCTAGAAACAGTCCACTCCAAACCAAACAAACCGCCTTTCCTACCTATTCTCAAAACATGAGATAAAACCACAAACCCACACCCACACACACAAAGGCACCTCCTTCCCCAAGTAGGTCTCTGACGATCCAGAGTGTCTTCTGACTGGTGGGCCATTCTATGTTTCAATGAAATGGCCTGTCCTGTCTCAGATCTGGTCTCCTTGGCCATCTCTGTGAAGTTGTGAGGATCCAGTAGTGAACCACTTCCTGCTTTCTCAGGATAGGCCCCCTCTTCATAGCTCTCTTGGCATTTGGCCTTCCTCACATCTGTAGGTACCAAGAAAGATTGACTCTGTCCTTGGTAAATCAAAACAAGTGAGCCCACTGGGACTGGGACTTGGAATGGCTCTTGGTGCCTGGTTTCCTGGATTCCAAGTTCAGAGAGTTTCCTCACCAAAGAAGTGGGGTAGGTCACTTCTTTAAGGAACTGAATGAGGTCACTGCCTTGACAACCACTTTGTCTTAACAGTTGCTTCCAAGGGTCCCATGAGATGGAGGCTGCCCCTACTTTCTCTGACACTTTCACAAGTTAGAATGGTATATCAAACATAGGCTCCTGGGAGCAGCTCTCCACACAGGCCTGGTTTTGACCATCCTCTCTACATTAAGAAGAGAGAGGCTGATTCAGACACATCCTTTCATCCTGACATCTTTGTTTGCCATAGAAGATAACTTTTGCTCTCTCAGGTCCTTCATAGCTGCCTATGTCTTCACCAGGGATCATTTCTGCTTGGACATTTGAGATTTTCAGCAGGTGGTAGATACCCTACATTGCTGTATTGTAAGATAAACTCTGTCCCTGCTCATCTGTAAAATTAGATTGAGTGAACAGTGTATTGTTAGGGTTAATAACATGTTCCATTTGTGTTAGGAATCATTCTGTGGGATGAATAATGGTATTTGGAACCTGGTATATTTATAAGAGTATGTAGTGGAAATATAAATATGAAAACAGAAGTCTAGGTAAGATTTGAATCCCAGAAGGGCATTGGGCCCTTGATTTAAATACTTAGCTTTGAATTAAGTCCTGCACAGTTGTTTCAGATCAATTGGTATACAATGGCATAGGACCATGTACCTTGAATGATTGAATGTTGAAGAGCACATCCATTCAAAAAGGGATAGTAGGTAGGATTAGGAAGATAGTCATTAGGTTTAGAATCAAGAGTGAGTATAGGATTTGGACTAAAATTTCTTTAGCAATAGGGTTTCAGGTAGAGAATGAATGTAAATGTCAGCACATGTGAAGAGTCAGTCACAGTGATGAACTGGGGAAAATATGTAGGAAAGCAGATATCAATAGAGACATTAGGAAATCAGGCAAAGTATAAAGTGAGTGATAGGATTAGATATTTTCAACAGGGTTGAGGTTGAATATTTAATCTTCAGGAGAAACAAATATTTACTCACCAATAGGATTGACATTTGAGAGCATTAGTCAACCTGGACATGGATGTTTTTAGAAATACATGCTCACTTTCCATTTAGACTTTGGTACAATTATGTGTACACGGTGTCTATGAATATAGAGATAATGAATGAATAGATCATAATGTGAATATATAATATAACTGGTTTCAACTTTCAATAATGGACTGAATTGATATCTGAAAATATACAGGAAATCTTATATTGATATACAATAATTCATTCCATCCAGTTATACTTCTAATGGTAATATTAGGGTAATGAGTTTTCATGAAGAGTGTGTGAGTTTTGCTTCAAAAGTGATTATGTAAATCGAAAATAATGTGTTTGGAAAGAAATCTCATTAAAAGCCCAGTCACGAAACCTGGAGGTCTACATGTGTTTTGAAGCATGAATTGATTGAAAATGAAACAAATTCCTATAAATTTGTGAACTTGTGGATGAAATATATATCCTATGATGTGCAAAAACTGAATAAAATAGTAATGTACCAGTGTTGAATAAAAATAAACGTCAGAATACACATCATGTCCCATAGAAATCTACTTGCATTGAAGCTAAACTGGGTCAGTTACTGTAGAATTATTAGGATTTCTATGCACCATTCACTGAAGTTAATTTTCAGTACTAGAAAACAAATATGTATTTCAGGTGGATGAATCTTTCTGAGAATAATCTTGTGAAAAGTTGATTATTAATCCACATACATGAACATGAATGAATTTAGGGAGTGTATAATAAGACAAATATATTTCATATTTTTAATAATCTGTAGAGTATATATATATATATATATATATATATATATATATATATATACACACACACACACAAAACACACACAGACATTAAAAAGTAGCAATATATATGCCAATTGAAATTCACTATGAAATATATATTATCCACAGATCCAAAAATATTCATTTTACTGAACATGGATTTATGTATAATGTTTTGCAACTAGGAAGGTAACCCATATGTTGACTTTTCAGTTCCAAAATCGTTTAGGAGGAGGGATCTCTTCTCACAATTTTTATCTGCCAATTCAGCCAAACTCACAAGAATGTACGTGTGATACCATGTAGGATTCTATATGTGCATATAAAAATACATGTTCTGAATAGGCTACAGAGAAATGGAGACAGGAATTCACATATTTGTTAACTTTAAAAACACATTGAGAGGGTGAGGGGCAGAGCCACCGCCCATGCCTCCAAGGCAGATGGACCTCTGACCCACTCATAGAACAGGCCCAGCACCCGCAGAGTGGCAGAGCCACCGCCCACACCTGTAAGGTCGGCGGACCTGCTACTGACCTTCAGAACAAGCCCAGTGGCCTGCTGGGTTGGTAGGCACATTGCCCCTATTGTAGGAGGGGCAGACCCTCAACTGCACCTGCAAGGGAGACTTTGCAAGGATACAAGAGCAATATAAATATATGGGGGAATTTTCAATAACACAACAGTTTCAACAAGCAGAAAGAAATGCGAACAGTATGAAAAGACAAGGAAAGACAGGACCACAAGCAATGCAGCTCAACTCAAGGTTAGAAGAGGTTATATCTGCAGCATATGGAATGTCTTGAGTGGTCAACAGGTCACATGAAGCCAGGCCCATTGGGGTATACAGTATGAGGTCCATGTGTGTTTTGACTGTCAACTATGGCTGCCAAGTCTTTCAGAATAAAATCATGTGATATCCTGGCTGGATTCCCAGCACTCTGGGGAAAGCCACCCTGGGGCTAGCTCTCAGTTTCCAAGGCGACTCTCAGGCATGGCCTCCTAAAATCCTAACAAAATTCATGGCAATACTTCTCTGAGATCAGAATCAGAAATCAGTTTCAAAGGGGAATCACACCAGAGTTCAAGCCCAGGTGGACCCAGTCATCTCTTCCAACCACCACCCAAATGAACACAATTAAATCCAAAACACTCCCACATGTCACTCATCTTCTTCCATATACACACTCATCATTACCTCTGGCTGGAGGTGTCCATGAGGGTCCCAGCCCAAGACAGTGTGCCAAATAACCTCCCTTGCCCCTCATTGGCCTAAAGTCAGGGTGGCCTGGACACTCTTCCTGTGAACCAGGATGGATCAAATAGGCCTGCATTTAATACTGCTCCACTTCTCCAATTTGAGGCCTTCTGACTCTGGGGTTTAGAGTCTTTATGTGAATTGGCATCATGACAATATCCAAGCACCTATGGGCCAGGCTCTGCAGGGATTAGAAGAACTCATTTGATGCAAAGGATCCCTATTCTCACTTGATAGAAGTCATGAACCTTACAGAGGAAGGTGAGAGACTTCATCAACAATAACTGCTCTTTTGGCCATTATGGTTTAGGATGCACACATGGGATCTTTCTTTAGATCAATCAGGTGGTGGGAATATAAGCCAAAGCCTCACACAGGGCCAAGAGGCTGATTCAGACCCATCCCTTACCAAAGCAATTAAGCAAAGAGCCACAGGTGATGCCCATTCATTTCCATTTGAAAACTGTTTTCTTCAGGCTTCACAAAGTTTGGCCTGAGGCAAAGACCTACCTGACTTTCAGGACAACAGCAGGCCCAAAGCTGGGTTTCTCAATTGAGACTTTACTGGTCACAATGATATCTGAGTTTTCTGAGATACTCCCAATTAAATTCAGCTATCCAGTACATGGCCATGTCACAGAGCTTGAAGGTGGTACATATCTTGGACACAAAACCATGAGCCTATTCTGGAGAGTGGCCAGAATTCATGAAGAAAACAGGAACTTAAGAAGATAGCAGGTTTGGCCCAACCATAAGGCAAGCCACAGTCCATTATCAACTGGGCATGATGAATGCTGGGAAACTTTCTACTAGACAGGAGACATCCATTGATGCATTTTCTTTTCTAATGTCTACAACCACGGACACAGTGAGATACACAGACATAGAAACACTCGTCTTGTCAAACGACTTACTAGACACAGTCCACTCCAAACCAAACAAACTGCCTTACCTACCTATTCTCAGAACATGAGGCAAAACCTCAAACTCACACCCACACCCACAAAGGCACCTCCTTACCCCCAGTAGAACTGTAACTATCCGGAGAGGTCTCTGACTGGTGGGCCATACTATGTTCCCACAAAATTGCCTGTCCTGTCTCAGATCTGGTCTCCTTAGACAATTTGATGAAGTTGTCATGAGCCAGCAGTGAGACACTACCTGATTTCTCAAGAAAGGCCCCTCTTGAGAGCTCTCCTGGCATGTAGTCATCCTGACATCAGTAGGTACCAAGAAAGACTGACTCTGTCTGTGGTAAATCCAAACAAGTGAGCCCACTTGGACTGGGACTGCGTCTGGCTCTGGGTGCCTGGTTTCTTGGATTCAAAGTTCAGAGAGTTCCATCACCAAGGAAATGAGGTAGGACACTTCCTTCAGGAACTGAATGAGGTCACTGCCTTGGCAACAACTTGGTTCTAACTGTTGCTTCCAAGGGTCCCATGAACTGGAGGCTCCCCCTACTACCTGTGACACTTTCACAAGTTAGAATGGTATATCAACCATAAGCACCCGGGAACAGCTCTCCACACAGGCCTGGTTTTGTCCATCTTGTCTACATTAAGAAGAGAGAGGCTGATTCAGACGCATCCCTTCTTCCTGACCAGGTTGTTTACCATGGAAGTTGACTTTTGCTCTCTCAGGTCCTTCATAGCGGCCTACATCTTTTCCAAGGATCATATCTGCATGGACATTTGTGGTTCTCAGCAGGTGATAGATCTCCCACATTCCTGTATTCTAATACCAACTCTGTGCCTGCTCCTCTGTAAAGTTAGATTAAGGAAACAGTTTATGGTTAGGGTAAATAAGAGGTTTGATTTTGGTTAAGAAACAATCTGTGGGATGAATAATGATATGGGAACTTGTGATATTTATAAGAATATACAAGGGAAATATATGTATGAAAACAGAAATCTAGGTAAGATTTGAAGCCCAGAAGGGCATTCGGCCCTTGATTGGGATACTTAGCTTTGATTTACGTTCTGTACAGATATCTCAGATAAATCGATATACAATGACATAGGACATTGTACCTTGGATGATTGAATGTAGAAGAGAACATCCAGTAAAAAAGGGATAGTCAGTAGGATTAGGAAGAGTGTCAGTAGGTTTAGGAAGAAGAATGAGTATAGAATTTGGAACAAAAGTTCTTTAGTCATAGGATTTCGCTAAGAGATTGAATGTAAGTATCAGCACATGTGAAGAGTCTGTCACAATGATGAACTGGGAAAAATATGTAGGAAAGCAGATATCAATAGAGACCTTACGAAATCAGGCACAGTATAAAGTGAGTGATAGGATTAGACATTTTCAACAGGGTTGAGTTCGAATATATAATCTTAAAAAGAAACAAATATGTGGTCACAAATAGGATTGAAATTTGAGAGCATTAGACAACCTGGACATGGATGTTTTTATTAAACCATGTTCACTTTCCATTTAGGGTTTTGTACAATCAAAAGTGTGTAGTTTGCATTTTGTGTCCAGAATATTACTGTAATAAAATGTATATGTAGATCAGGTGATATAAGTATATCTTCCAGCATTTCTGAGAGCAATATTTTGAAGATGTATAAATTATTATTGGTGGTACAAAGAGGTGTACCCTCTGTCTATAAATATTGAGATAATGCATGAATAGTCAATTCTGTGAATAAATAATATAACTAGTTCCACTTTTAAAAATGGATTGAATTGATATCTGAAAATATCTTAAAAATCTTATAATGATATACAATCATTCATTCCAACCACTTATACTTCTAATGTAATGTTAGGGTTATGGTTTATCATGAAGGGTGTGTGAGTTTTGCTTCAAAAGTGATTATGGAATTCGAAAATAATGTGTTTAGAAAGAAGTCTCATGAAAAAACCAGTCAAGAAACATGGAGGAATACATTTGTTCTGAATCAGGAAGTGATGGAAAGTGAAACAAATGCCTATAAATTTGCGAACTTGTGGATGAAATATATATCCTAAGATGTGCATAAAGTGAAGAAATAATAATACCAGTGTTGAACAAAAATGAATGCCAAAATACACTTCACGTCCCATTGGAATCTACTTGCATTGATGTTCAACTGAGAAAGTTACTGTAGAAATATTAGGATTTGTAAGCACCAGTCTCTGAAGATAGTTGTCAGTACTAAGAAACAAATATGCAGTTCATGTGGATGAATATTTCTGAGAATAATCTTGTGAAAGTTTATTATAAATCCACATAGGGGAATATAATGAATTTTAGGAGTGAACAATAAGACACATATATTTCATATTTTGAAAAATCTGGAGACTCTCTCTCTCTCTCTCTCTCTCTCTCTCTATATATATATATATATATATATATATATATATATATATATATATATATATATATATATACAAACACACACAGAGACATTATAAAGCAGCAATATTATGCCAATCGAAATTCACCATGAAATATATATCATCCACTGATCCAAAAATATTCATTTTACTGAATATGGATTTATGTATAATGTTGTTCAACTAGGAAGCTCACCCATAGGTTGAATTTAAAGTTCCAAAAGCGTTTAGGAGGAGTGATCTCTTCTCACAATTTGTATCTGCCAAGTAAGCCACCTCACATGAATGTAAGTGTGGTACCAGGTATGATTCTATATGTGCATATAAAAATACATTTGCTGAATAGGCTACAAAGAAAGGGAGACAGGAATTCATATATGTGTTAACTTTAAAAACACACGGAGAACTATTTCAACGAAAAAATTGACTAGATTTATAACTCCTACCCTATATAATGCAAAAGGCAATCCAACTATACACCATGCGTCCTCTGAACTGCTTGTATTTAATTCTGTTTGGGTTATTTTTCTCCATCATATTAGGATTAGTAGTCAGAGTCTAGTAGGCTATCGGTTAGTGTCAGGGATTTAGTATTTCGAATGGAAAATTGGTAAATGAATCAAATGTGTATGTAAATATGTGCTACACAAAAAACCTTTCCAGCTCCTTGAGAACATTACCTTCGCCACAAGTAAGACACACTTAGAGGAGAAGAGTGAGAAAATCTGTGAATACATATCTGGAATGGAATATGCTCAGGAGTACACTTTAGAAGAGGTAGAGGAGTTTCCAAAAGTAAGGGACAGGGTAAATACTCCACAAACATGGAGCTCTTTGGCCTAAAGACTTCTTGAGAAACTGCCTCTGTGATTGAGCACTTGAAATATATGTAGTTGTCAGGATCTTTAGCTTCCTTTGTAGTTACATCATCAAAGCTGGGTCTGCATCTACGTGACCTGGACGACATGGTTTATTATTTTCCAATGAACATGAGGCAGCAGTGCTGAATTTTCTCTTTGTAGGTAAACTGTGGCCACTGGGCGCTAATTTTCTCCCCGTGTGGACTGTGAAGCCATATGGTCGTCCACCACTTTTCATGGTGTTTTTTGCTGCTGCACTGGAGTTTTGTATTTGCTTCATGAAATAAAAGGAGTTCAACTGGGATACAGTGCTGGAGGGAGTTCTGTCACGTGTAGTGGGTCAGGGTCTGCAGGAGAATGCACCAAGCAGGCTTCTATCCCACATAGCTTGCCCCCTTGACCATAGCAACCTGATTCTGAACATTGCCCTGAAACATCTCCATATAACAAGATGCCTTTACATATAAGGGTCTGCTGACTGCACCATGTCAGTAACATGCCTTTTGGAAGCCAATGGCAGATCCACATGGGCCCACCACAGACGTTTTATCACACACCTGCCCACCATTGCTCTAGACCCACTACTCAGGCTCCAACTTACTGGCATCTCTTTTCTACACCATTTTCATGAAACCCAGTCAATCAAGACACTGTCTGGCATACTCATGATCAGCAACAGGACAACCAAAGGTTCTCCAGTGCTACCTGGTCATGAGAATTTCAAACATTTCATGGTATTTATCTAGCTATTTTTCAAGTATGAAGTTGGAGTCATTGTGGGCTTCAGTTCATTCAGAAACCATTAAATGATTAGGAGGCTCATTTCAATAAACGCTCTGGAGAACTCTCACAGGTAAGTCTCCCCAAAGAGTGGCCAAAAGGTCACATGAAGCCAGGCCCATTGAGGTCTACAATGTGAGGTCCATGTGTGTTTAGACTCTCAACTATTTCTGCCAAGTTTTTCAGAATAAAATCATGTGATATGCTGGCAGATATTCCCAGTGCTCTGTGGAAAGCCAACCTGGGCATAGATCTCAGATTTCAAGGGCGACTCTCATGTGTGGCCTCCTAATATCCCAACACAATTCATGGCCATGCTTCTCTGAGGTCAGTTCCAGAACGCACTCTCTAAGGGGAATCACACCAGAGTTTAAGCCCAGGTGGACCCAGTCATCTCTTCCAACTGCCACAAAAATGACCACAATTAAAACTAAAACACTCCCACATGACCCTCATCTTCTTGCATATATACACTCATCATCACCTCTGGCTGGAGGTTTCCTTGAGTGGTGCAGCTCAAGACAGTGTCCAAAATAAGCTCCCTTGCCCCTCATTTGCCTAATGTCAGGGTGGCCTGGACACCCTTCCTGTGAACCAGGAGTGATCAAATAGGCCTGCCATTAATACTGCTCTGCTTCTACAATTTGGGGCCTACTGACTGTCGGGTATATATTCTTAATGTGATTTGGAGTCATGATAAAACTCAAGCACCTCTGCATGGCTTTGAATATCTTATTTGACCCAAAGGATCCCTATTCTCACTTGATGGAAGTCAGGAACCTTACAAAGGAAGGCGAGAGACTTCATCCAAAATGAGTGCTCTTTTGGCAATTTTAATTTTAGATGCACACATGGGAACTTTTCTAGATCCATCAGGTGCTGAGAATCTAAGCCACATCCTCAAACAGGGCCAGAGGCTGATTGAGACACATCTGTTTCCAATGCAATTAAGCAATTAGCAACAGGTGATGGCCATTCAATTCCATTTGAAAACTGTTTTCTTCAGGCATCACAAATGGGTGGCCTGAGGCCAAGACATTCCTGACATTTGGGCAACAGAATAATAGGTAAGAAAAAGGCCAAAAGCAGGGTTTCTCCACTGAGATTTTACTTGTCACACTGATATCTGTGTTTTGTGAGATGTTCGCCATTCCCTTCAGCTATGCAGTACATGGCCATGTCACAGAGCTTGGATGTGGTACATATCATAGACACAAAACCATAAGCCTATTCTGGAGAGTGGCCAGAATTCAGGAAGAAAACAGGAACTTAGGAAGATAGCAGGTGTTACCATTCAATAAGGCAACCAACAGTCCATTCATAAATTAGGCAGGATGAATAATGGGAAGCTTTCTACTAGACAGGACACATCCAATGATGCATTCTCTTTTTTAAAGTCTAAAACAATGGAAACAGTGGGAAACACAGACTTAGAAACACTCGCCTTGTCAAACGACTTACTAGAAACAGTTTACTCCAAACCAAACAAACCGCCTTTCCTACCTATTCTCAGAACATCAGACAAAACCACAAAAACACACCCAAACCCACAAAGGCACCTCCTTCCCCCAAGTAGGTCTGTGACTTTCCGGACTGTCCTCTGACTGGTGGGCCATATTATGTTCCGACATCATGGCCTGTCCTGTCTCAGATCTGGTCTCCTTGGCCAACTCTGTGAAGTTGTCAGGAGCCAGCGGTGAGCCACTTCCTACTTTCTCAGGAATGGCCTCTCTTCAGAGCTTTCCTGGCATTTGGCCATCCTCACATCAGTAGGTAATAAGAAAAACAGATTCTGTCCTTGGTAAATCCAAACAAGGGAGACCACTGGGTTGGGAGTGGGACTGCCTTTGTGTGCCTGGCTTCCTAAATCCCAAGTTCAGAGAGTTCCATTACCAAGGAAGTGAGGTAGGTCACTTCCTTCAGGAACTGAATGAGGTCACTGCCTTTTCAATGACTTTGTCCTAAGAGTTGCTTCAAAGGGTATCATTAGATGGAGGCTGCCTCTACTTCCTGTGACACTTTCACAAGTTAGAATGGTATATCAACATTAGGAACCCAGGAACAGCTCTCCACAAATGTCTGGTTTGGTCCATCTTCTCTACAATAAGAAGAGAGAGGCTGATTCAGACACAACCCTCGATCCTGACAGGGTTGTTTGCTATTGAAGATGACTTTTGCTCTTTCAGGTCCTTCATCGCTGCCTACATCTTCTCCAGATATAATTTCTGATCGGATCTTTGAGGTTCTCAGCAGGTGGAAGATCCCCTACTTTCCTGTATTATAAGACCAACTCTGTCCCTGTGCTTCAGTAAAGTTAGATTGAGGGAACAGTGTAGGGTTAGAGTTAATAACATGATAGATTTGGGTTAGGAATCATTCTTCTGGATGAATAATGGTATTGGGAACCTGCGATATTTATAAGAATATAGAGGTGAAATATATGTATGAAAACAGAAATCTATTTAAGATTTGAAGCCCAGAAGGGCATTGGGCCATTGATTGTGATACTTAGCATTGAATTATGTTCCTCATAGATGTCTCAGATAAATCGATATACAATGGCATAGGACCTGTACCTTGGTTGATTGAATGTAGAAGATAACATCCAGTCAAAAACGATAGTCTACAGGATTAGGATGATAGTCGGTAGGATTAGGAAGAAGAGTGAGTTTAGGATTTGGACCAAACGTTTTTTAGCAATAGGGTTTTGGGTAGAGAATGAAGGTAAATGTCAACACATGTGAAGAGTCAGTCGAATTATGACCTGGGAAAAATATATAGGAAAGCAGATATCAATAGCGACATTACGAAATCAGGCAAAGTATAAAGTGAGTGATAGGATTATTCATTTTCAACCGGGTTGAGTTTCAATATATAATCTTAGGAAGAAACAAATATGTAGTCACCAATAGCATTGACATTTGAGAGCATTAGGCAACCTGGAAATGGATGTTTTTATCAATCCATATTCACTTTCCATTTAGGCTTTGGTACAATCATAAGTGTGACCTTTGCACATTTTGTCCAGAATATTACTGTGATAAAATATATATGTAGATCAGGTGACATGAGTACTTCTTCCAACACTTCTGGGAGCAATATTTTGAAGATGAATAAATTAGTGGGAGTACAAATAGGTGGACCATGTGTATATGAATATAGAGATAATGCATGAATAGAACATACTGTGAATAAATAATATAACTGGTTCCAACTTTAAATAACGGTTTGAATTGATATCTGAAAATAAACAGGAAATCTTATATTGATATACAAACATTCATTCCAACCAGATATTCATCTAATGGTAATATTTGAGTTATGGTTTATCATGAAGAGTGTGTGTGTTTTGCTTCAATACCGATTATGGAAATCAAAATAAGGTGTTTGAAACAAAATCTCATGAAAAGACCAGTCAAGAATCATGAAGGAATACATGTGTTCTGAATCAGGAAGTGATTGAAAGTGAAACAAATGCCTATAAATTTGTGAACTTGTGGATGAAATATATATCCTCTCATGTGCAATCCTGAAGAAATAGTAATGCACCAGTGTTGAATAAAAATGAACGTCAAAAGACACATCATGTCCCATAGGAATCTACTTGCATTGATGTTAATCTGTGTCAGGTACTGTAGCATTATTAGGATTTGTATGCACCATTCACTGAAGTTAGTTTTCAGTACTAGGAAGATAATATAAATTTCAGGTGGATGAATATTTCTGAGAATAATCTAGTGAAAAGTTGATTATAAATCCACATAAATGAATATGAATGAATTTAGGGAGTGTATATAAGACACATATATAAAATATTTTGAGAAATCTGGAGATATATATATATATATATATATATATATATATATATATATATATATACAAAACGCAAACACAGGCATTGAAAAGTAGCAATATATGTGCCAAACAAAATTCATCATGAAATATATATCGTCCACAGATGCAAAAATATTTATTTTACTCAACATGGATATGAATAATACTGCATTACTAGGAAGTTAAAACATTGGTTGAATTTTCAGTTCCAACAGCGTTTAGGAGGAGTTTTCTCTTCTCACAATTTGTATCTGCCAAGTCAGCCATCTCACAATAGTATACGTGTGATGCCAGGTAGGATTCTATATGTGCATATAAAAATACATGTGCTAAATAGGCTACAGAGAAAGGGAGACAGGAATTCACATATTTGTTAACTTTAAAAACACATGGAGATCTATTTCAATTAAAAATTAAGTACATTTATAACACCTACCCTTTATCATGCAAAAGGCAAGTTCAACTATACACCATGCCCCCTCTGAACTGCTTGTATTTCTATTCAGCTTGGTTTATTTTTCTCCATCATATTAGGATTAGTAGTCAGAATCTAGTAGGTTTTGGGTTAGTATCAGGAATTCAGTATTTCTAATGGAAAATAAAAAAATGTATCCAATGTTTATGGAAATATGTTCCACACAAAAATCTTCCCACTCTCATTCAGAGCCATGCATTGACATTACCTTCACCCCAAGAAAGACACAATTAGAGGAGAAGAGATAGAAAATCTGTGAATACATATCTGGAATGGAATATGCTCAGGAGTTCAAAACCTTGGAGTTGGTAGATGAGTTTCCAAAAGTAAGGGACAGTGTAAACACTCCACAAACATGGAGCTCTGCTGGCCTAAAGACTTCTGCAGAAAATGCCTCTGAGGTTGGGCACTTGAAATATACGTTGTTTTCAGGAGCTTTAGTTTCCTTTGTAGTGAGACCATCAAAGCTAGATCTGCATCTACGTGACCTGGAGGACATGGTTTCTTATTTACCAATGAACATGAGGCAGCAGTGTTGAATTCTCTCTTCGTTGGTAAACTGTGGCAGCTGGGGCCTAAGTGTCTCCCCATTTGGACTGTGAAGCCTCTTGGTCATCCTATACTTTTCGTGGTGTTTCTTGTTGTTGCACTAGGAGTTTGGTATTTGCTCCATGAAATAAAAGGAGTTGAACTGGGACAAAGTGCTGGAGGGAGTTCTGTCACGTGTTGTGGGTCAGGGTCTGCAGGAGAATGCACTAACCAGGCTTATATCCCACAATGCTTTGCCCCTTGACCATAGCAAACTTATTCTGAACATTGCCCTGAAACCTCTCCATATAACAAGATGCCTTTTCATACAAGCGTCTGCTACCTGCACCATGTCACTCACAAGCAATTTGGTAGGCAATGGCAGATTCACATAGCCACAACACAGATGTTTTATCACACACCTGCACACCACTACTCTAGGGCCACTACTCAGCAGGCTCCAACTTACTGGCATCTCTGTGCTACATAATTTTCACCAAACCCTGTCAATCAAGACACTGTCTGGTATGCTCATGATCAGCAACAGGACATCCAAAGTTTCTCCAGTGCCAACTGGTCATGGGAATTTAAAAAATTTATGATATTTATGTATCCACTTTTCAAGGTTGAAGTTGGAGGCACTGTGGGTTTCAATTCATTCAGGAAACATGAAATGCTGAGGAAGCTCATTTCAATGAAAGATCTGAAGAACTCTCACAGGCAAGGCTTCCCAAAGAGTGGCCAAAAGGTCACAAGAAGCCAGGCCTATTGAGTTCTACAATGTGAGGTGTATGTGTGTTTTGACTCTAAACTATGGCTGCCAAGTCTTTCAGAATAAAATCATGTGATATGCTGGCTGAGATTTCCAGTGCTCTGTGGAAAGCCATCCTGGGCCTATATCTCAGTTTCCAAGGGCGACTCTCATGCGTGGTCTCCTAAAATTGCAACAAAATTCATGGCAGTACTTCTCTGAGGTCAGTTCCAGAACTCAGTCTCTAAGGGGAATCAC
Source organism: Callospermophilus lateralis (assembly GCF_048772815.1). Taxonomy (NCBI): domain Eukaryota; kingdom Metazoa; phylum Chordata; class Mammalia; order Rodentia; family Sciuridae; genus Callospermophilus; species Callospermophilus lateralis. Next base: position 447,798 of record NW_027513832.1, on the reverse strand, counting down.
ACCAGAGTTCAAGCCTATGTTGACCCACACATCTCTTCCAACACCCACACAACTGACCACATTTAAAACCAAAACACTCCAACATGACCCTCATCTTATTCCATCTAGACACTCATTTTTATCTCTGGCTGGAGTTTTCCATGAAGGACGCAGGCCAAGGCAGTGTCCAAAATAAGCTCCTTGCCCCTCATTTGCCTAAAGTCAGGGTGCCCTGGACATCCTTCTTGTAATGCAGGAGTGAACAAAAGACCTGCTGTTAATACTGCTCTGCTTCTCCAAATTGAGGACTACTGACTCTGGGGTTTAGGTTTTTTATGTGAATTGGAGTCTTGAGAAAACCCAAGCACCTATGGGCTAGCCTCTGCAGGGATATGAAAAACTAATTTGAAACAAAGCATCCCTATTCTCACTTGATGGAGGTCAGGAGCCTTACAGAGGAAGGCGAAAGACTTCATCCACAATGACTACTCTTTTGCCCATTTTGGTTTTGGATGCACACATGGGATCTTTCTTTAGATATATCAGGTGCTGAGAATCTAAGCCACAGCCTCACACAGCGCCAAGTGGCTGATTCAGACACATCCCTTTCCAATGCAATTAAGCAAAGAGCCACAGGTGAGGCCCATTAATTTCTATTTAAAAAATGTTTTCTTCAGGCTTCACAAAGCTGTGGTCTGAGGCAAAGACTTTGCTGACATACATGGGAAGAGAACAAAAGGTAAGCAAAAGGCCCAAAGCAGGGTTTCTCCACTGAAACTTACTAGTCACACTGATATCTGAGTTTTCTGAGATGCTCGCCATTCCTTCAGCTATCCAGTACATGGCCATGTCACAGAGCTTGGACGTAGTACATATCTTGGACACACAACCATGAGCCTATTCTGGAGAGTGGCCAGTATTCAGGAAGAAAACAGCAACTTAGGAATATAGCAGGTGTTGCCCATTGATAAGGCAAGCTGCATTGCATTCATAAATTTGGCAGGATGAATGCTGGAACGCTTTCTACTAGACAGGACACATCCATTGATGCATTCTCTTTTCTAATGTCTACAACCACGGACACATTGGGATACACAGAAATAGAAACAGTCACCTTGTCAAATCACTTATTAGAAACAGTTCATTCCAAACCACACAAACCACCTTTCCTACCTATTCTCAGAACATGAGACAAAACCACAAACACACACCCACACCCACAAAGGCACCTCTTTTCCCCAAGTAGGTTTCTGACTATCCGGTGTGTCCTCTGACTGGTGGGCCATACAATGTTTTCCCAAAATGGCCTGTCCTTTCTCAGATCTGGTCTCCTTGGTGAACTCCATGAAGTTGTCAGGAGCCAACAGTGAGCCAATACATGCTTTCTCAGGAAAGGCCACTCTTCAGAGCTTTCCTGGCATTTGGCCATGCACACATCAGTAGGTAATAAGAAAGACTGACTCTGTCCTTGGTAAATCCAAAGAAGTGAGAACACAGGGACATGGACTGGGACTGGATTTGGGTGCCTGGCTTCCTGAATCCCAAGTTCAGAGATTTTCATCACCAAGGATGTGAGGTGAGGTCACTTCCATCAGGAACTGAATGAGGTCACTGCCTTGGCAACCATGTTGTCCTAACAGTTGCTTCCAAGGGTACCATGAAATGGAGGCTACCCATACTTCCTGTGACACTTTCACAAGTTAGAATGGTATATCAACCATAGGCAACTGGAAACAGCTCTCCACACAGGCCTGGTTTGGTCCTTCTTCTCTACATTAAGAAGAGAGTGGCTGATTCAGACACATCCCTTCATCCTGACCAGGTTGTTTGCAATGGAAGATGACTTTTGCTCTCTCAGTTCCTTCATAGTTACCCAGTTAGCCACTACTTCTTCAGGGATCATTTTTGCATGGACCTTTGAGTTTCTCGGCAGTTAGAACATCCCCTACATTCCTGTATTGTAAGACCAACTCTGTCTCTGCTCTTCTGTAAATTTAGATTGTGGGAACAGTGTATGGTTACGGTTAATAACAGGTTTGACTTGGATTAGGAATCATTCTGCTGGATGTATAATGGTATTGGTAACCTGCAATATTTACAAGAATATATAGGTAAAATATAAGTATGAAAAGAGAAATCGAGGTAAGATTTGAAGCCCAGATGGGCATTGGGCCCTTGATTGTGATACTTAGCTTTGTTTTATTTTCTGCACTGATGTCTCAGATAAATCGATATACAATTGCATAGGACCTTGTACCTTGGATGATTGATTGTCAAAAAGAACTTTCAGTTAAAAAGGGATAGTCGGTAGGATTAGAAAGATAGTCGGTAGGTTTAGAAAGGAGAGTGAGTATAATATTTGGACCAAAAGTTATTTAGCTATAGGGTTTTTTGTATAGAGTGAATGTAAATGTCCACACATGTGAAGAGTCAGTCACAATGATGAACTGTTGAAAATATGTAGGAAATATATCAGATATCAATAGAGACATTAGGAAATCTGGTAAAGTATATTCGGTAGTGAGTGTTTAACAAAATAGGTACTTGTCACTCCCTGTTATCCTGTATGCTTAATAAAACACTGTTGAAATCTTGAGAACTGTTTCCTAATCTTGTTTCCCGAATGTGCTGACCCCAACTGCCAAACTGCAGAATGTACTCCCTCGCTCGTTTGCACGCAAACATCTCACTCACCCGGACCCATCAATAAACTTCCCTCCCTGCCCTCTCCAATTAAAATATATAAGCTCTGCTTAAGCTGTTCTCAGGGCTCTCTGCTCTATTCAAGTGATCTCTGAGCCCCAGCATGCTGGACCCCCAATAAACCCTTTGCTTTTGCATGAGACAGTCTCTTGGTGGTCTCTTCCCGTGACACTCACCCGACCTTTACATATGGATGTTCCACCGAGATCCGGCAGCGGCGGACGAGAGACCCCAACAGGCTTCTCTTGGGGTATGTAAGGTGCCTCTTTCTGGTTTCAGGTTTCAGGTTATGGCTTGGCAAAATGGCTGTCAATGAAGAGTGTGAGCTCTCTCCGATGGTGGTTGACATACGTGTCACAGAGCCACAGGCCAAGTACCTGGGGGACGCCGCTGAGGATTCTGGAATCGAGGAACAATAGTCTCTTTGAATCAGTGATATTTAGTTTCAGATTCGGTATTGCCAGCCCATCGGGTTTTGCCGGCTACTCAGTCCTGCTCTCAGTGTTGGACGTCCATTGCGTGTCTTTATTTTCTTGTCTTGTCTGTGTCGTGTGTCGTTGCTTTTACTGTTTGTGTATCTTTCATTATGGCACAGAGCACTTCAATGCCTCTGTCCCTGACCCTTGATCACTGGACCAAAGTACACTTAAGGGCTCAGAGTCTTTCTTTTTCAGTAAAACCCTGGACCTAGCAGACTCTCTGTGACTCAGAATGGCCCACCTTTAGATTCGGATGGCCCCTAGAAGGATCTTTCTCCTTCCCACTAATTTAAAAAGTAAGAGATATTGTCTTTCAGCCAGGGAAACATAGCCATCCAGATCAACAGCCATATATCTTTACTTGGAAGGACCTCTGCAAATCTCCTCCTCCATGAGTGAGGCCTTTCCTTGCCCCTGCCCCTGCTCCTACTTCTTCCCCCATGATCTCTCAAACCCTCTGCTCCTCCTCCTCCTCCACCCTGTGTTCTCCCTGAGTCAAAGATTTGACTCTACTGGACTCTCCTCCCCCTCCTTATCTCCTGCTCACATCCCCCAACTCCCAACACCCTCTAAGTGATTCCTCTGCTGCTGACTCAGGGTCTCCACCATTGGAGGAAGCTAAGCCAGCCCAGGGCCCGCCAGATAACTCCCCCGCTGCACACACAGCCCCTCCTCTGCTGGAGGAAACTGGTCCAGCTAAAGGAACTCGCCGGCGGTGAATATTTGAAAATGCTGGAACTCCCGTGATGCTCCCCCTCTATCCCTACGGGCCAGTGACTGTCGACGTCTTTGGGGGAAAAATGCTAGACTATCAATATTGGCCTTTCTCCTCTTCAGACCTATATAACTGGAAAAATAACAATCCCCCTTTTACCGAGGACTCCACCCGGCTATCAGGTGTGGTTGAGTCATTGATGTTTTCACAAGACCCTAATTGGGATGACTGCCAACAACACCTAGGGACTCTCTTCATGACAGAGGAACAAAAGAGAATCCTCCTGGAAGCTAGAAAAAAATATTCTCGGACCAGATGGGTGACCGACACAACTTCCCAAAATATTCAACACGGCTTTCCCTTGAACCAACCCAACTGGGCCCCCAACACCTTTGAAGGTAGGGAGCATTTGTCCACTTATCACCGGGTTCTAATTGCGGGTATTTTAGTGGCCGCTAGGTGACCAACAAATTTGGCCAAGGTAAGAGAGATTATTCAAGGGCCAGATGAATCTCCCTCTATGTTTCTAGAGAGAATTATGGAGTCATATAGGACATATATTCCTTTCGATCCTCAGGCAGAGAATCAGAAGGCATCTGTCATGATGGGCAAACTGCAATCGATATTAAAACAAATTTACAAAGCTTAGATTGATTACAAGATATCACTTTGAGAGATTTCGTCAGAGAATCTGAGAAGATATACTATAAGAGAGAAACTGAGGAAGAGAAGGGAGCAAAGTGAGGTTAATGAAGCAAAAGGCAGACTAAGGTGTTGACTAAGGTCCTGGTCACAACAACAAATAGGCCAGAAATTAAGAAACAGGGAGACAAGAAGGGATAAGTTGGCCCACGACAGAGGCCACCCCTGGCCTCAGATCAATGTGCCTACTCTAAAGAAAAAGGACACTGGGTCAAAATTGCCTTAGAAAGTGACAGCCAGGCCAGCCAGCCATTCTGACTCTGGAGGATGACTAAGAAAGTCGGGTCTCATATCCCTTCCCCGAGCTCAGGGAAACTTTTGAAGTGGAGGAGACCCCAGTAAACTGGATACAGGGGCAATATACTCAGCCCTTAAAGCCACAATAGGCGCTCTATCTAATAAAAGGTCTCTAGTTCAAAAAACTAATGGCAGTAAATATCGGACTTGGACAACTAAGAGGACCATTGACTTGGGGAAAGGAAAAATCCATCATTTCTCCCTAGTAATCCCAGAATGCCTGGCCCCATTGATGGGCAGAGATCTGCTCACCAAGCTCTGGGCCAAAATAACTTTTAACCCTGAAGGCCCCCAAGTGGAATTTCTAAATCCTTCAGTAGAAATTCCAAGATCACGGCTCTAACTATGTCAGTAGAAAATGTACATCAACTCACTCACCATGGTTCAAAGAATCTGCAGGCATTCCTGAAGGATCAAGAACAGAGTTTTCCACTAACCGACTCACAGTGAAGGAAATAACTGAATGGGTAACAAAAGCCTGTCGGGTCCATCAATTAGTTAATGCTTACCCTTCCAAGCTTCCTGCAGGAAAGCACCTATGAGGTACCAAACCAGGACAATTCTGGGAAGTGAACTTTACTTAAATTAAGCCAGCAAGGTATAGACTTAAATATCTCCTAGTCTTTGTAGGTACATTTTAAGGATGGATTGAAGCCTTCCCCTAAAAATAAAAGAAAAAAGAAAAGAAAAGAAATAGCGCAAATTTTGGTCAAGAAGATCCTAGAAGATATTTTTCCAAGATATGGCCTGCCTAAGTTAAAAGGGTCTGATACTGGACCAGCGTTCGTGGGCCAGATAAGTAAGGGGTTAGCCAGGACCCTGGGGATTAATTGGAAGTTACATTGTGCTTATATACCCCAGAGTTTAGGACAGGTGGAAAGAATGAATATAACCATTAAACAGACCTTAAAAAATTAAGCTTAGAGACCGGAATAAAAGATTGTACTATGCTACTGCCTTATGCACTGTTTCATGAAGGAAATACTCACTCTGCTTTTTGTGTAACCTCACCCCCTATGAAATTCTCTATGGTGCCCCTCCTCCAGGAAGGGACCTAACCCCAACTCTAAGACCTAACGATCCCTTTCACACCCCTTGCTTGACAGATTTAAAGCTCTTGAAAGAACTCAGGGATACCTGTGAAAACGGCTGGCCACTGCCTACCAACCTGGGGACAAGGGGACTCCACATCGATATCAAGTAAGAGACTTTGTCTAGGTAAGATGACATCAGGTGTCATCCCTGGAACCCCACTGGAAAGGACCACACCAGGTGGTACTTATAACACCTACAGAAATAACAAAAAGAAAAAAAAATTGAAAATAAAGAAAGGAAGAAATTAAAAAAAATAATAATGATAATAAAAAAAGAAAATTAAAATTTAAAGAAATAATACTACTAATAATAAAATAAAAAAATTGAAAACATAAAATAAGTTAAAGAACAACTACACCAACAAAAAATAAAAATGAAAGAAAAAGAAAAAAAAAAACATAAATGCAGTCATAGATTTCGATTAACTTCTCTTAAAGTAGGTGGTGCTGTGCCCACTGGGCCAAGCTTCTCCTCTCAAAGGTGGGAACCATTAACTGTGCAGCAGCTCTAAGTCCCAGACTGGGTGGGTCTCCAATCCTGAGTGCCTAGGGCCTTCTCTTGTGTTTCCTCAAACCAGGCCCCGCTCACCACAATACTGGCTACATGCCAGTTCTGCTGCTCCCGGGAGCCCTGTTTTCATGAATACCTGGGCACACTCTCCCTGTTTGCCTCCCTCAGCCCCTAAGTTTGTAGAGCTTGGGGCTGAGAACCCTCAGCAAATTTGCTTGCCCTCCAGGAGCCACGCCCCTGGTAGCTGGTGCAAGAGACCTCAGTTGTCTGCACTGGTGGGAGCGGTAGCCAAGAGCTCCTGAACGCAAGTCCAATGCCACTCCTGATTCCCTCAGTCTGGCTATGGAGCTCACAGGAGAGCTAGGAGGGGCCCTTATGAAAGAGCTGGGAGGGGCTCTTAAGGTTTCTCCACTGTGTGGAGAGAGATGGCTAGGGGATTAAACACCTGTCACAAAGGTTTCAATGAAGATATCTCCTCCACTCGTGATGTCAGTTCTCTGCCATGGTGGTATCTCGTGCAAATGGTGACCGTTCTTTCCCTTTGCCGGGTGACTAATGCAACGGGTGAGTCCTGACTGACTTTCCCAAGCCCCATTTCAGTCCTTTGGCCACTGCCTATGAAGGCTCAGTTGGCTTTTACCTCTGTAAATTCAGAAGGGCCGACCAATTATTTCAGCGGGATCTTTAGTGCTGAGTCATGAGAAGCAGGCGAACTGGAGGTTGAATGCAGCATATCCGGACTCGGTGTGTGTGTTCTGAGGGGCCCAGATTGTACGCCCCAGATCCACATCAGCTGAGCATTGCCTAGTGATCCTGAGCAAACAGCATTTAGACAGTTTATGGCTCCCTATGCCCGCACATTTGAAGATGTCAGAGACTTGATCTCTCTGCACCTGCCACCATGTTAGATCTCCTCAATGATATTCATGTTACCCTTACAGCTTCCTGGCATAAGCAAGTTCTTGGGATTGTAACACTACTGCTTCTGTTTCCAGTCCAGATTTCTAGAAATGAATCCTTGCCGCCATTGCCTCTGCCTCTGGACCATGCTCACGTTAGCCACGCTCATGGGTGCTGCGCTCGACTGTGACTATAGCGGAACCACCGCGGCCTCCATTGCTCCTCAGCCCGGTGCCCATGCCCTGGGGCCCAAGCAGCTGCCACCATGGCTCTCCGGACCCCTCCTCCAGAGCACAGGTCCCTTAGCAGGGGAATGCAGAATGACCCCAGAGACAGGCTCTGCCCGAAGGTGCAGCGGCGAACAGGCGACCTAGGCGCTCGAGGCCACGGTCCAGCCTTCAGAGGACAGGACTCGGCCCTTAGCCCAGCTCCAACCTCTAGATGCGGCAGCCGGACAATTTAGACAGAGTCATCAAGACAGCCAGCAGAAAGCAAATGGTGGCTCCTGAGGAGTGGATTTTCAGCACAGAAACCACAGCCCAGCGAACAATCCCAGTCCATAAACTCTCCCTGTATATAAAAATATTTTTAAAAAGGGGGCGGAAGTAACTGAGCTTTCTTTGCATCAGGTACTTACAATCCACTGCTGATTACACATTCAGGTTCTCTGCCTGGAGCGAAGCGAAAGAAGAAGCAGATGCGCGCAAAGCGCCCATGGCTTTGAGCAGCCAAGCGTCTCTTTTTCCATCTCTTTGTTCTTCCTGCTGCTTGGCAAGTGGTCTACTACAGATTAACGGTAAAAGGAGCTCTAACCAACTGCACGAAATCTCAATTAAAGCCACTGCACTGAGCACCACACTCAGCATTTCAGCAACCCCCGTACGCAGCGGCCATCTTCCCTACCAGGTTTGGTTTTTCGGTTTTCAGTTTTTGTTGGCAGAGTGGCTGCCAGCAGAGAGCGTAAGTTCCCACTGGCGGTGGTGGACAGACGTGTCCTGAAGCCACAGACCACGTCCTTGCAAGGGACTCCTTGGACGATTCGGGGAGGGACGGATGTGTCCTAATTAGGTGACTCTGCTGCCAACCTGAGAGGTCTTGCTGGCTACTTATGTCTCTCAGGTTGAATTCACTGTCTGTCTTTGTGGTCTAACCCATCAGGTTTTGCCAGTTACTAGGTTCTAATCTCTCCTTCTGAACTCGTGTTAAACGTTAACTGTGTGTCCGTGTTTGTGTCACGTTTGTATTGTCGTTGTCTCTGTTTGAGTATCTCTCATTACGGGCCAAAGCCATTTCATGCCTCTGTCCTTGAAGCCTTTTCTGGTCCCTGGCTCCAACCTGACCCCTTTGCCCACGATCCTATCACTCAAACCTTCTGCACCTCCCCCTCTTCCCTCCATTCTCACTGAGTCACAAGTTTGAAGATCTTAGGGTTGTGAACAAACGGGAGCTGCATGATGGTCTTTGTGTGTCTTTTTGTCTGTGTTTCTGTTAAATGTGATGGCATTGTGTGGACCGATGCAGAGTCCCGTGTTCCAACCTGCCTTAGATGTGTGGAAGTAACTTTAGCTAAATTTTAACCTAATGCTTCTCCTGTGAGGGACCAAAAGTCAATAGAACCGCCAGCTTTTCTGTTCTCACCTTTTACACCTCTCTTAGCTGTGTTTTAAAGAACTTTGATGTACTTTACTCCCCTTGGTTAAGCGAGATTAGGGAAGCACTGTTTTCTTTTCTTTCCATAGTTGGGTTGAGCACGCCAACTGCAGAGGGAAATGCCTGGGGTCTAAGAACTTTGATATCTCGCATAAACTTTTCTCAAAACCCTGTCCTCATTATTAAATTGGCATTAATTGGATTTGGGGATGGGATCCAAACCTTCAGTCATAAATTTTGACACCCCAGAGTGGACTTTAAAGGAGTCCCCACTCTGCCCTCTTGGGGAAGCCTAGAACTCAAAAAACTGCAAGCAGAAAATGAACTATTTGGGAGCTGACTACTGAAATGTTGGGAGATATAGAATATGCCTGGTGCCTGGGGTCAAACCAAACCAGAGGAACTAATCCTGTAAGTAAAAAGTGAGGCTAAGGGACTCCCAGCAGCTGCCCGAGCCATTTTGCTGTGGGGAACTCCCTTATTCCTTACCTGCACTTTAAGAATTACTCCACCTCTGTTTGCTTAACAAAAGGGAGAATGAATGCAGTAATATGTTGATATTATAGATTGTTTCTTGGGGATGATCTTGGCTGAATGTGTATCTAAAAGATGATTTATTATTGTAACAATCTGGTATCTAAATGGGTTTCTAAAGCATTGCACTATCTTACAGTATAAAGTTGGGTTTAAACAATTGTTTAGTTTGATTTCAGATAGTTCATGCTAGAAACCTTAAATACTTAGGATTAAAAAAATATTAAAGAGTTTAAATTTTTAACTAGGTAGCCTGAGAAAATTCCACTAGATATACCAGTGCATTAACTTGGGCAAAGAAAATAAATTATGATATGGTATCTGTTCCCCTCAGTGTGTAAGATTTAAAAAAAATGATGCTAAATTAAAAGGTTTGTCTGGCTTATTGAAATGGCATTAATTAGCAACAATCTTGGAAATATTTAAAGCTTAATTTCGGATACCCATGGCAGTGTGTGGTTTTTTAAAAAATTTTTCAGCCAATTTAATGTAACTTAATACTACTTTTGAAACTTCAGAACAAAGAAAGTGGGTTATTATCTTATAGAAACTTTTTTGTGATGGTGCCATTTATATTATCAAAAAATGATCCAATTTTCAGTTTTGTGTGAGCAAATTTTTCTAGTGTAGAAAAATCTAAAGATATAAAATTTTGAGAATTACATCTTGAACTTGCATTATAATTTTCAACATTCAAACCTGGAAATTATGACATAGCTATAATGCCTTAGGCATGAGGTTTCTGCTCAAAATTCGCGTCTTTCCAGTTTTCGAGACCTCAGTCAGGACTTAAGTTGATATGCAATCAGGAAGAGACAGATAAAAAGGAGTAAAAGTTTATGTTTACCTGAACTCAAACTAGACTCAACGAATAAGTACATTATACGGTATTTACTAATTACTGAATAGTCATCTTTTTTAGGACTCTTGCTTTTTCTTAGATTCTGTATTTTTTTTTCTTTTTTTGAGCTCATAATCTTTATCCTGCAGATCGGTAAATGTTTTCGGATCAGATCTATTTTTGATCAACTGTGGAGTTTTTAAACATTGCAATGGAGATTTCACCTGAAAAAGCTACAAGGCCTTTACTATTGTGTTATGTGTTACATTTGTGTTATGTGTTGTATGTCGGTATGCCTGTATGTGTGTAAGTCAATATATAATGCAGTGATATGACAATTGATAGATGAGGAGCGCTCATGAGAAATTTAAAAATGGATTCAAATATCTTTGATTCACGTGATTCAAATGGTTCAATTCAAATTGGGTAAAAAGATAAAAATAAAGATGTCTTTAAAAATAGGCCTATAAGTTTTCTAGGTGTTCAAAAACCCCCTAGTATAATGTTGATGTCTATAAAATAATCTGCTTAAATTCAGAAATTTACATGTATTGTTTCAAAATGTGAACAGAAAGAGGTTAACAAATGGAAAAGAGAAACTAAAAGGTTCTAGATATAGATTTAATAGAGGGAAAATGTGTTTCTGGATAAGAGAGTCTATATGATTAAGTAATTAAAAGGTTTAATAATAAAAAAGTTTTGTGTAAGTTGGTTATATGTGTAAGTTTTGAGCAAGTAATCTTAAAAAATTAAACAGCTGGTTAAACTAGTACTGTTTTTACAAAATTGTGCCATGTTATTTCTTTAAAAAGCTAAACTTGGTTAATACAAAAACATCAATGTAATTGTGGTGTTAATGTGTTCATATCTTCCAGGTATACAAGTCTGTAAGGTAGAAGCTTCAAAAGAGCATTGTATCAAGCTGGTGTTCTAAGGTTGTATGGTAATTCTAGGCTTAAAAGTAAAACATGTTGGAGATTTATGTCTGTCATTTGTGTTCTATAATTGGACTTCTTTTCAATAAGATATTTACAGTTCCATCATACTTTCTACACTGATATACAATCTAAATGTATTTTTAAGTTTATGAGAGCCTAAACTCTGAAGGTATTATTGTAAAACACAAACGTAATTCCCATTCATTTCCATGTGAAAACTGTTTTCTTCTGGCTTCACAAAGGGGTGGCCTGAGGCAAAGACTTTCCTGATATTCAGGGCAACATAACAATAGGTAATCAAAAGGACCAAAGCAGGGTTTCTCCACTGAGACTTTACTGGTCACATTGATATCTGAGTTTTCTGAGATGCTTGCCATTCCCTTCAGGTATCCAAAACATGGCCATGTCACAGAGCTTGGAAGGGGTCCATATCTTGGACACAAAACCATGAGCCTATTCTGGAGAGTGGCCAGAATTCAGGAAGAATACAGGAACGTAGGAAGATAGTAGGTGTTTCCCAGTGATAAGGCAAGCCACAGTCCATTCATGAATTGGGCAGGATGAATGTTGGGAAGTTTTCTCCTTGACAGGACACGCCCACTGAGACATTCTCTTTTTTAATGTCTACAACTACGGACACACTGGGATACACAGACATAGAAACACTCACCTTTTCAAAGGACTAACTAGAAACAGTTCACTAGAAACCAAACAAACCACCTTTTCTAACTATTCTCAGGACATGAGAAAAAACCACAAACCCACACCCACACCCACAAAGGCACCTCCTTCCCCATGTTCGTTTGGAGCTATCCAGAGTGTCCTCTAACTGGAGCACCATACTATGTTCCCCAGAAATGGCCTGTCCTGTCTCAGATCTGGTCTCCTTGGACAACTCTGTGAAGTTGTCAGGAGCCAGCAGTGAGCCTCTATATGCTTTCTCCGAAAGGGCCCCCCTTCAGAACTTTCCTGACATTTGTCCATCCTCACATAAGTAGGTACCACGAAAGACTGATTCTGTCCTTGGTAAATCCAAACAATTGGGATTACTGGGACTGGGGCTGGGACTGGGTCTGGGTGCCTGGCTTCCTGGAACCCAAATTCGGAGAGTTCCATCAACAAGGATGTGAAGTGAGGTTACTTCCTTCAGGAACTGAATGACGTCACTGCCTTGGCAACCACTTTTTCCTAACATTTGCTTCCTAGGGTCTCATAAGATGGAGGATGCCCCATCTTCCTGTGACACTTTCACAAGTTAGAATGGTTTAAAAACCATAGGCAACTGGGAACACCTGTCTGCACAGGCCTAGTTTGGTCAATCTTCCGTACATTAAGAAGAGAGAGGATGATTCAGACACATCCTTTCATCCTGACTGGGTTGTTTGCCCTGGAAGAATACTTTTGCTCTCTCAGGTCTTTTATTGCTGCCTACATCTTCTCCAGGAATCATTTTTGCATGGACCTTTGATGTTCTCAGCAGTTGGAAGGTCCCCTACATTCCTGTATTGTAAGATCAACTCTGTCCCTGCTCTTCTGTAAAGTGAGATTGAGGGAATTGTGTATAGTTAGGATTAATAACATGTTCGATTTGTATTAGGAATCATTCTGCTGGATGAATAATGGTATTGGAAACCTGCAATATTTATAAGAATATATAGGTGAATATAAGTATGAAAACAGAAATCTAGGTAAGATTTGAAGCGCTGAGAGGTATTGGGCCCTTGATTGGGATACTTAGCTTTGAATTACATTCTGCACTGAGGTCTGAGATAAATTGATATAGAATGGAATAAAACACTATACCTCAGATGATTGAATGTAGAAGAGAACATCCAGTCAAGAAGTGGTAGTCGGGAGGATTAGGAAGATAGTAAGTTTTGGAAGAAGAGTGAGTCTAGGAGTTGGACCAAGACTTTTTTAGTAATAGGGTTTTTGTTAGAGAATGAATGTAAATGTCAGCAAATGTGAAGAATCAGTCACTATGATGAACTGGGCAAAATATGTAGGAAAATAGATATCAATAGTGACATTAAGAAATAAGGCAAAGTATAAAGTGAGTGAGAGGATTAGACATTTTCAACAGGGTTGAGGTTGAATATATAATCTTAGCATGAAACAAATATCTCCTCACCAATAGGATTGACATTTGAGAGCCTTAGGCATCCTGGACATGGATGTTTTTAGTAATTCTTACTCACATTCAATTTAGGCGTTGGTACAAACATAAGTGTGACCTTTGAATTTTTTATCCAGAATATTACTATGATAAAATATATATGTAGATCTGGTGACATGAGTATTTCTCCCACCATTAAAGGGAGCTATATTCTGAAAACTCATAAATTAGTATTTGGAATAAAAAAGTTGTACCCTGTGTCTATGAATATAGAGATAATGGATGAATAGTCCATACTGTGAATAAATAATATAACTGGTTTCAACTTTAGAAATTGGAATAAATTGATATCTGAAAATATACAGGAAATCTTATATTGATATACAATCATTCATTCCAACCAATTATACATCTAATGGTAATATTAGTGTTATGGTTTATCATAAAGAGTGTGTGAGTTTTGCTTCAAAATAATTATGGAAATCAAATATAATGCGTTAGGAAGAAGTATCATGAAAAGACCAGTCAAAAAAAAAGGAGGAATACGTGTGATCTGAAGCAGGAAGTGATTGAAAGTGTACCAAATGCCTTTAAATTTGTGAAATGTGGATGAAATGTATTTTCTAAGTTGTCCATAAATTGAAGAAATAGTAATGTACCAGTGTTGAATAAAAATGAACATTAAAATACACAACATTTCCCATAGGAATCTACTTGCATTGATGTTAAACTGGGTCAGTTACTTTAGAACTATAAAGATTTGTATGCACCTTTCACTGAAGTGAGTGTTCAGTATTAGGAAAAAAAAATATGTACTTGAGGTGGATGAATATTTCTGAAAATAATCTTGTGAAAATTTGATTATAAAACCACATACATGAACATGAATGAATTTAGGGAGTGTATAATAAGAGACATATATTTCATATTTTGAAAAATCTAGAGAGTGTAGATTTTTCACAAAACACACACAGAGATATTAAAAAGCAGCAATATATATGACAATCGAAATTCTTCATGAAATACATATCATACACAGATCCAAAAATATTTATTTTACTGAACATGGATTTATGTACAATGTTGTTCAACTAGGAAGCTCACCCATAGGTTGACTTCTTAGTTCCAACAGCGTTTAGGAGGAGTGATCTCTTCTCACAATCTTTATCTGCCACGTCAGCCATCTCACAAGAATTTACGTGTGGTACCAGGTAGGATTCTATATGTGCATATAAAAATACATGTGCTAAATAGGCAACAGATAAAGGGAGACAGGAATTCACATATTTGATACCTTTCAAAACACATGGAGAAATATTTCAATTAAAAATTTACCAGATTTATAACACCTACACTTTATCATGCAAAAGGCAAGTCCAACAATACACCATGCCTCCTCTGAACTGCTTGTATTTCTATTCTGCTTGGGTTATTTTTCTCCATCATATTAGGATTAGTGGGCAGACTCTAGTAGGGTATGGGTTGGTGTCAGATTTCAGTAATTCGAATGGAAAATAGGAAAATGAATCCATTGTGTATGCAAATATGTGCTACAAAAAATCTACCCATTCTCATTCAGAACAATGCCTTGACATTACCTTCACCCCAAGTAAGACACAGTTAGAGGAGAAGAATTAGTAAATCGGTGAATACATATCTGGAATAGAAAATGCTCAGGAGATCACAACCTTGGGGGTTGTAGAGGAGTTTTCAAAAGTACGGGACAGGATGAAGACTCCACAATCGTGGAACTTTGTTGGCCTAAAGACTTCTTGAGAAACTGCCCCTGAGGTTGGGCACTTGAAATATATGTTGTTGTCGGGAGCTTTAGCTTCCTTTGTAGTGATACCATCAAAGATGGGTCTGCATTTATGTGACCTGGAGGACTTGGTTTCTTATTATCCAAAGAACATGAGGCAGCAGTGCTGTATTCTCTCTTTGTAGGTAAACTGTGGACACTGGGGGCTAGGTGTCTCCCTTTCTTGACTGTGAAGCCAATTGTTCCTCCTACAATTTTCGTGATGTTTCTTGTTTCTGCACTGGTATTTTGGTATTTGCTTCATGAAATACAAGGAGTTCAACTGGGAAACAGTGCTGGAGGGAGTTATGTCCTGTGTAGAGGGTCAGGGTCTGCAGACGAATTCACCAACCAGCCTTCTATCCCACATAGCTTGGCCCCTTGTCCATAACAAAGTGATTCTGATCATTGCCCTAAAACCTCTCCATATAACAAGATGCCTTTACATATAAGGGTCTGCTGGCTGCACCATGTCAGCCAAAATCCATTTGGAAGTCAATGGCAGAACCACATGGCCCCACCACAGATGTTTTATCATACACCTGCTCACCACAGCTCTGGGCCCACTTCTCAGCAGGCTAAAACTTACTGGCATCTTTGTTCTACACAATTTTTAAGAAAACAAGTCAAACAAGGCACTGTCTGGTACACTCATGATCAGCAAGAAGACTTCCAAAGGTTCTCCAGTGACACCTGGTCATGGGAATTTCAAACATTTTATGGTATTTACTGAGCCATTTTTCAAGGATGACGTTGGAGGCACTGTGGGTTACAATTCATTCAGGAACCATTAAATGTTGAGGAAGCTCATTTCAATGAAAGCTCTACAGAACTCTCACAGGTAAGGCTTCCAAAAGAGTGGCCAAAAGACACATATATTTCATATTTAGTAAAATCAGGACAGTGTGTGTGTATACACACACACACACACACACACACACAGAGAGAGAGACATTAAAAACTAGCAATATATATGCCAATCGAAATTAATCGTGAAATATATATCATCCACGTATCCAAAAGTATTCATTCATTTTACTGAACATGGATTTATGTATAAGTTGTTCAACTAGGAAGCCCACCCATAGGTTGAATTTTCAGTTCCAACAGCATTTAGGAGTGATCTCTTCTCACAATTTGTATCTGCCAAGTCAGGCACCTCACAAGAAAATACGTGTGATACAAGGTATGATTCTATATGTGCATTTAAAAATACATGTACTGAATAGGATACAGAGAAATGGGGGAGACAGGAATTCACATATTTAATAAGTGTAAAAACACATGGAGAACTCTTTCAACAAAAAATTGACTAGATTTATAACTCCTACGCTATATAATAGAAAAGGCAAGTTCAACTATACAACACGACTCTTTGATTTGCTTGTATTTCTATTCTGTTTGGGTTATTTTTCTCCATCATGTTAGGATTAGTACTCAGAGTCTAGTAGGGTATGGGATAGTATCAGGGATTGAGTATTTCGAATGGAAAATTGGAAAATGAATCCAATGTGTATGCAAATATGTGCTACACAAAAATCTTCCCACTCTCATCCAGAACAATGCCTTGATATTACCTTCGCCCCAAATACCACATTTAGAGGAGATGAGTTAGAAAATCTGTGAATACATATCTGGAATTGAATATGCTCCGGAGTTCACAACCTTTGAGGTGGAAGAGGAGTTTCCAAAAGTAAGTGACATGGTAAACACTCCACAAACATGGAGCTCTGCTGGCCCAAAGACTTCTGGAGAAAATGCCTCTGAGGTTGGGCACTTGAAATATACGTTGTCAGGAGATTTAGCTTCCTTTGTAGTGAGACCATCAAAGCTGTGTCTACATCTATGTGACCTGGAGGTCATGGTATCTTATTTTCAAATGAACATGAGGCAGCAGTGCTGAATTCTCTCTTTGTAGGTCAACTGTGGCCACTGGTGTCTAAGTGTCTCCTCGTGTGGACTGTGAAGCCATTTGGTCATCCTCCAATTTTCGTGGTTTTTCTTCCTGATGCACTGGGAGTTCGGTAATTGCTTCACGAAATACAAGGAGTTCAACTGGGACACAGTGCTGGATGGAGTTTTGTCACGTGTGGTGGGACAGGGTCTGTAGGATTATGCACCAACCAGGCTTCTGTCCAACATAGCTTGCCCCCTTTACCAAAGCAACCTGATTCTGAACATTGCCCTGAAACCTATCCATACAACATGATGCCTTTACATATAAGGGTCTGCTGACTGCACAATGTTAGTCGAAGTCATTTGGAAGCCAATGGTAGATCCACATGAAACTACCATAGCTGTTTTATTTCACACCTGTACACCTTTGTTCTAGGCCCACTACTCAGCAGGGTCCAACTAATTGGCATCTCTGATCTTCACAATTTTCGTGAAACCCTGTCAATCAAGGCACTGTCTGGTACACTCATGATCAGCAACAGGATATCCAATGGTTCTCCAGTGCCACCTGGTCATGGGAATTACAAAAAGTTTATGTTATATATTGAGCCATATTTCAAGAATGAAGTTGGAGGCACTGAGTTTTTCAATTAATTCAATAACCATCAAATGGTGAGGAAGCTAATTTCAATGAAAGCTCTGGAGGACTATCACAGGAGAGGCTTCACAAAGAGTGGCCAAAAGTTCACATGAACCCAGGCCCATTGAGGTCTACAATGTGAAGTCCATGTGTGTTTTGACTCTCAACTATGGCTGTCAAATCTTTCACAATAAAATCATGTGATATCCTGGCTGAGATTCCCAGTGCTCTGTGGAAAGCCACTCTGGGCGTAGATCTCAGTTTCCAAGGGCCAATCTTATGTGTGGCCTCCTAATATGCCAACACAATTCATGGCAATACTTCTTTGAGGTCAATTCCAGGACTCAGTCTTTATGGGAATCACACCAGAGTTCAAGCCCAGGTGGACCCAGTCATCTCTTCCTACCACCACACAAATGACCACAATTAAAACCAAAAAACTCCCACATTGCCCTCATCTTCTTATATATAGACACTCATCATAACCTCTGGCTGGAGGTTTCCTTGAGGGGTGCAGCCCAAGGCAGTGTACAAAATAAGCTCCCGTGCCCCTGATTTGCCTAAAGTCATGGTGGCCTGGACATGCTTCCTGTGAACCAGGAGTGATCAAATAGGCCTGCCATTAATACTGCTCCGCTTCTCCAATTTGAGGCCTACTGACTGTGCGTTTTAGATTCTTTATGTGAATTAATGTCATGAGAAAACCCAAGCAACTATGAGCTAGCCTCTGTAGGATTTAAAGAATTCACTTGACGCAAAGGATCTCTATTCTCACTTAATTGAGATCAGGAACCTTACAGAGGAAGTCAAGAGACTCTATCCACAATGACTGTTCTTTTAGCCATTTTGGTTTTGGATGCACACATAGCAGGAGTTGGCCATCCATAAGGCAAGCGGCAGTCCATTGCTAAATTTGGTAGGATGAATGCTGGGGAGCTTTCTCATAGACAGGACACATCCACTGATGCATTATCTTTTCTAATGTCTACAACCACGGACAGTGAATTACAGACATAGAAACACTCACATTGTCAAAAGACTTACTAGAAATAGTTCACTCCAAACCAAACAAACCGCCTTTCCTACCTATTCTCAGAACATGAGACAAAACCCCAAACTCATACCCAAACCCACAAAGGCACCTCCTTCCCACAAGTAGGTCTGTGACTATTCGGAGTGTCCTCTGACTGGAGGGCCATACAATGTTCCTCCAAAATAGCCTGTCCTGTCTCAGATCTTGTGTCTTTGGCCAACTTTCTGAAGTTGTCAGGAGTCAGCGGTGAGGCACTACCTTCTTTCTCAGGAAAGTCCCCTCTTCAGAGCTTTTCTGCCATTTCGACATCCTAACATCAGTAGTTAGCAAGAAAGAATGACCCTGTCCTAGGGAAATCCAAAAAGTGAGAACACTGGGACTGGGACTAGGACTGGCACTGTTTAACTGGCTTCCTGGATCCCAAGATCAGAGAGTTCCATCACAAAGGAAGTGAGGTGAGGTCACTTCCTTCAGGAACAGAATGAGTTCACTGCCTTGGCAACCATTTTGTCTTAACAGTTGCTTCCAAGGGTCCCATGAGATGGAGGCTGCCCCTCGTTCCTGTGACACATTCACAAGTTAGAATGGTATATCAACCATAGGCACCTGGGAACAACTCTCCACACAGGTCTCATTTGGTCCATCTTCTCTACATTAAGAATAGAGAGGCTGATTCAGACACAACCCTTCATCCTGACCAGGTTGTTCGCCATGGAAGATGACTTTTGCTCAATCAGGTCCTTCAAAGCTGCCTACATCTTCTTCAGGGATCATTTTTGCATGGATCTTTGAGGTTCTCAGCAGGTGGAAGATCCCCTACATTCCTGGATTGTAAGACCAACTCTGTCCCTGCTCTTCTGAAAAGTTAGATTGAGGTAACAGTATATGGTTAGGGTTGATAACATGTTCGATTTGGGTTAGGAATCATTCTGCTGCATGAATAATGGTATTGGGGGATGCCACCGAGGACTCGAGAAATCGAGGAACAATTGTCTCCTCGACTCAGTGATTTTTTGTTTCAGATTCGGTATTGCCAGCCCATAGGGTTTTGCCTGCTATGCAGTCCTGGTCTCAGTTTTGGACGTCCATTGCCTGTCTTTATTGTCTTGTCTTGTCTGTGTTGTGTGTTGTTGCATTCACTGTTTGTGTATCTTTCAATATGGGAAAGAGCACTTCAATGTCTCTGTCCCTGACCCTTGATCACTGGAACAAAGTTCGCTTAAGGGCTCAGAATCTTTCTTTTTCAGTAAAACTCCAGACTTGCCAGACTGTCTGTGCCTCAGAATGTTTCACCTTTCAAGTCGGATTGCCCCTAGAAGCATCTTTCTTCTTCCCACTAATTTAAAAAGTCAGAGATATTGTCTTTCAGCTGCGCACACATAGCCATCCTGATCAACAGCCATGTATCTTAACTTTGCAGGACCTCTGCAAGTCTCCTCCTCCATGCGTGAAGCCTTTCCTTGTCCCTTTCCCTGCTCGTACTGCTTCCCCCATGATCTCTCAAACCCTCTGCTTCTCCTCCTCCACCACCCTCTGTTCTCCCTGAGTCACAAGATTTGACTCTACTGGACTCTCATCCCCCTCCTTATACCCTGCCCTCATCCCCCAACCACCAACCCCCTGTAAGTTATTCCCCTGCAGCTGACTCAGCCTCTCCGCCATTGGAGGAAGCTAAGCTGGCCCTACGCCCTCCAGATAACTCCCCCACAGCACACACAGCCTCACCTCCCAAGGAGGAAGCTGGCCCAGCTAAGGGAACTCGCTGGCTTCGAATGATTGAAAACCCTGGAACTCCCGTGATGCTTTCAGAACATGAGAGAAAACCACAAACTCACACCCACACCCACAAAGACACCTCCTTCCCACAAGTAGGTCTGTGACTATCCGGAGTGTACTGTGACTGGAGGGCCATACAATGTTCCCCCAAAATGGCCTGTGTGTCTCAGATCTTGTGTCTTTGGTCACCTCTCTGAAGTTGTCAGGAGCCAGCAGTGAGGCACTACCTTCTTTCTCTGGAAAGGCCCTTCTTCAGAGCTTTCCTGTTATTTGGCCATCCTAACATCAGTAGTTAGCAGGAAAGAATGACTCTGTCCTCGGGAAATCCAAAAAGTGAAAACACTGAGACTGGGACTAGGACTGGCACTGTTTAAGTGGCTTCCTGGATCCCAAGTTCAGAGAGTTCCATCACCAAGGAAGTGAGGTTAGGTCACTTCCTTCAGGAACAGAATGATTTCACTGCCTTGGCAACCATTTTGTCCTAACAGTTGCTTCCAAGAATCCCATGAGATGGAGGCCATGCGTGTTTTGAATCTTAATTATGGCTGCCAAGTCTTTAAGAATAAAAGCATATAATATCCTGGCTGAGATTCCCAGTGTCCTGTGGAAAGCCACCCTCGAACTAGATCTCAGTTTCCAAGGGCGACTCTCATGCGTGGCCTCTTAAATCCCAACACAATTCATGGCAATTCTCCTCTGAGGTCAGTTCCAGAACTCAGTCTCTAAGGGGAATCACAGCAAGTTCAAGCCCAGGTGGACCCAGTCCTCTCTTCCAACTGCCACACAAATGACCACAAATAAAATCAAAACACTCCCACATGGCCCTCATGTTCTGCCATATAGACACTCATCATAAACTCTGGCTGGAGGTTTACATGAGGGGCGCAGCCCAAGTCAGTATCCAAAATAAGCTCCCCAGCCCCTCATTTGACTAAAGTCTGGGTGGCCAGGACACCCTTCTTGTGAACCAGGAATGATCAAATAGGCCTGCCGTTAATACTGCTCTGCTTCTCCAAATTGAGGACTACCTACCTTGGGGATTAGATTGTTAATGTCAATTGGTGTCATGAGAAAGCCCTAGCAGCTATGGGCTGGCCTCTGCAGGGCTTGGAAGAACTCATTTGACCCAAAGATTCCTATTCTCACTTGATGGAAGTCAGGAACCTTACAGAGGAATGCGAGATACTTCACCCACAGTGACTGCTCTTTTGGCCATTTTGGTTTTGGATGCACACATAAAATTTTTCTGAGAATCTAAGCCATAGCCTCACACAGGCCAAGAGGCTGATTCAGACACATCCCTCTCCAAAGCAATTAAGCAAAGAGCCACAGATGTTGCCCATTCATTTCCATTTGAAAACTCTTTCTTCAGGCTTTCTAAAGGGTTGGCCTGAGGCAAAGACCTTACTGAAATTCAGGGCAACAGAACAATAGGTAATTAGAAGGAACAAACCAGGGTTTCTTCACTGAGAAATGTAAAATTCATTGGTGTGCCACTACCTGCTTTCTCAGGAAAGGCCCCTATTCAGAGCATCCCTGGCATTTGGCCATCCTCACATCTGTAGGTACCAAGATAGCTTGACTCTGTCCTTGGTAAATCCAACAAGTGAGACCAATTGGAGTGGAACTGGGACTGGCTCTGTGTGCCTGGCTTCCTGGATCCCACATTCCATCACCAAGGAAGTGAGGTCAGGTCACTTCCTTCAGGAACTGAATGAGGTCACTGCCTTGGCAACCATTTTGTCCTAACAGTTGCTTCCAAGGGTCCCTTTAGATGGAGGCTGCCCCTGCTTACTGTGACACATTCACAAGTTAGAATGGTATATCAACCATAGGCACCCGGGAACAGCTTTCCACACAGGTCTCATTTTTCCATCTTTTCTACATTAAGAATAGAGAGGCTGATTCAGACACAACCCTTCATCATGACCAGGTTGTTCGCCATGGAAGATGACTTTTTCTCAATCCGGTCCTTCAGAGGTGCCTACATCTTCTTCAGGGATCATTACTGCATATACCTTTGAGGTTCTCAGCACGTGGAAGATCCCCTACATCCCTGTATTGTAAGACCAACTCTGTCCCTGCTCTTCTCTAAAGTTAGATTGAGGTAACAGTGTATGGTTAGGATTGATAACATATTCGATTCGGGGTTAGGAATCATTCTGCTGAATGAATAATGGTATTGGGAACCTGCAATATGTATAAGAATGTACAGGGGAAATATATGTATGAAAACAGAAATCTAAGTAACATTTGAACCCCAGAAAAACATTGGGCCCTTGATTGGGATACTTAGCTTTGAATAAATCGATATACAATGACATAGAACCTTGTACCTTGGATAATTGAATGTAGAAGAGAACATCCAGTCCAAAAGGATAGTCGGTAGTGAAAGGTTATTAAAATAGTTAATTGTCACTTCCTGTTTTTCTGTATGCTTAACAACACACTGTTGAAATCTTGAGAACTGTTTGCTAATCTTGTTCCCAGAATGTACTGTTCCCAACTGCCAAACTGTAGAATATGCTCCCTCACCAGGTTGCATGTAAACCGCCCACTCGCCCTTACCCATCAGTATACTTCCTCCCTGCCCTCTCAAGGAAAGTAAATAATCCCTGCTTAAACTGTTGTCAGGGCTCTCTGCTCTATTCAAGTGAGCTCTGAGCCCCAGCATGCTGGACCCCAAATAAACCCTTTGCTGTTGCATGAGACAGTCTCTTGGTGGTCTCTTCCTCTGACACTCGCCGGACCTTTACATATTGATGTTCCACCGAGTTCCGTCACTGGCGGACGAGAGACCCCAAAGGGCTCCTCTCGGAGCAAGTAAGGCACGTCTTTCTGGTTTCAGGATTCATGTTAGGGCTTGGCAATATCGCTTGCGATGAAGAGCCTGAGTTCTCTCTGACTTTGGCTGAGAGACCTCTCACAGAGACACAGGGCACCTCCCTGGGGGACGCCGCAGAGGACTCAGGAAATCAAGGAACAATTGTCTCCTCGATTCAGTGATATTTTGTTTCGGATTCGGTATTGCCATTCCATCGGGTTTTGCTGTCTACTGATTCCTGGTCTCAGTGATGTACGTCCATTGCCTGTCTTTATGGTCTTGTTATATCTGTGTCGTGTGTCGTTGCATTTAGTTTGTGTATCGTTCATCATGGGACAGAGCACTTCAATGCCTCTGTCCCTGACCCTTGATCACTGGACCAAAATTCGCTTAAGGGCTCAGAATCTTTCTTTTTTTAGTAAAACGCTAGACCTGGAAGACTCTCTGTGCCTCAGAATGGCCCACCTTTAGAGTCGTATGGCCCCTAGAAGGATCTTTCTACTTACCACTAATTTAAGAAGTCAGAGATATTGTCTTTCAGCAGGGGCCACATAGTCATCCAGATCAACAGCCATATATCTTAACTTTTCAGGACCTCTGCAAATCTCCTCCTCCATAGGTGAAGCCTTTTTTTTCCCTTGCCTCTGCTCCTACTTTTTCCCCCATGATCTCTCAAACCCTCTACTCCTCCTCCTCCTGCAAACTCTGTTCTTCCTGAGTCACAAGATTTGACTCTACTGGACTCTTCTCCCCCTCCTTATCCGCTGCACTCGTCCTCTAACCCACAACACCCTCTAAGTGATTCCCGTGCTGCTGACTCAGCCTCTCTACCATTGGAGGAAGCTAAGCGGGTAATAGGGTCTGATAATGAACCCGTGTTCATGGTCCAGGTAAGTCAGGGGTTAGCCAGGAAACAGGGGATTAATTGGAAGTTATATTGTGCTTATAGACCCCAGAGTTCAGGACAGGTAGAAAGAATGAATAGAACCACTAAAGAGATTTAACGAAATTAAGCATAGAGACCAACATAAAAGATGGTATTATGCTCTTGCCTTATGCAATGTTTCATGCAGGAAATACTCCCTCTCTTTCTTTGAGTAACCTTACCCCCTGTGAAATTCTCTATGGTGGCCCTCCTCCAATAAGGGACCTAATCCCAACTCTAAGACCTAACCATCACTTTTATACCCCCTTGCTTGACAGACTTAAAGCTCTTAAAAGAACTCAGTGATACCTGTGAAAAAAGCTGGCCACTGCCTACCAAACTGGAAATGAGGGGACTCCACATCGATATCAAATAAGAGGGTTCATCTACTTAAGACGACATCAGGTGTCATCCCCGGAACCCCGCTGGAAAGGACCATACCAGGTGCTACTTATAACACCTACAGTGGTAAAGGTAGACAGAATCACTTCCTGGATCCATGCCTCTCATCCCAAGCCTGCGCCCTGTCCAGACTCTGGCTGGAAACTGGAAAAGACTGGTAATACTTTCAAATTGCATATTCGCCATGTGGATAAGGTTATAGACTCTCCCCTTGGCCACAAGTAGTCTTAACCCTCATCAGCCCATTCAGCAGCGATGGCTGATCACAAATTCTACTGGAAAAGAAGTATAATCAATCTCACAAAGAGTCAACTTAGGGACCTGGTCGCCATCTCTCCACCCAGACATTTGTCAGCTGGCTATATGTCATTCCTATTGAGATAACCCTGATGAAGAGGATCCCAATAAAATTCCATTAAATCCCTTCTGTATCATAGATAATGGAAACAAACATTATGGATGTAGGGACACGCGAACCAGATGCAGGTTGGCTAGGCTAGATTACTATGGTTGCCTGGCAGACTATCAAAAACACAAAATGTCACGGATGGGTGGGGAAAAGCCGACTTCTTCTGTATGTCATAGGGATGTTAGCATACAGGGGCTGCCTGATGGAATCCAAACTCCTCATCAAACTCAGTACACAGCATTGGCCATAGTACCAATTAGATAACCAAAACCGATGGCCCCCAGAGGGGTCTCTAGATCCTCAAATTCTGGGTGACCTTTTTAACTTCTGCAAGTGCTCAAAAGTGTGAAAGGAGATTCCCCTATGTGGAAGCCTTTTCCCTCCTTCACTCACATCCTGAACTATGCTTCTCCAATAGATCCTCACTCTCAGCCTTCTGCTCCAGACTCTCTGCTGTCACTCCCACTTCAGAAACCTGATTTCTCTCCTCGAATTAATAGATCAAAACCCCCTAACTTCGCCGGTTCTCAGGTAGCAGGTACTAAGGCACCCCTGTACCCACTCACTCCTCTCTTCTCCTGTCAGTGCCTGCACCGGGTCCCACCAGGACCTCTTACTAGCTAACCCAAAGCTCATACCAGCTGAGGAGAGCCCTCAGACCCCTATCCAAGATGTAATAAAAATGGCCTTTAAAGTTGCTTTGTCATCACTGAAAACAGTTTACTAAGAATTTGAAGTGTCTCACAGGGTTTTGGGATACTCACTCCCATCTTCCCCTCTACTCTACCTGTTCTACTGCTCATGTTTTTGTTGCTAAGAAATCCCAAACCCCTTTCCCATTATTCTTTTACATCTCTCCTTCCTCATTCTCAGATCCTCGGAGCTGCTCTCAGCCCCACCTTCCCCGTGTTTCCCCTCTGTGCCAGGCCCACAGAAAAGTATTAACTGACCTTCTCCAAAGTCTTCACCATGGCTGACTTTAGAACTTTCAGCAAAAGGCTCCATATAAAAGAGTTCAATGTAGATAAACTTTCACTTTTTGTATTGCCCTGTTCTACTTGGCCACTGGCTAAAAAACTCAGCACTTCTAAGCTAGAAAACCCCTTACTAGTTTTTCCCAAAATATGTGAACAATGCCTCTGGCCTTGAGCTGGTGCTTCACAGAGATGCCTACATTTGTAAGATTAAGAAGTTACCAACTAGGCTCCTTGGTAACAGCTGGCAGGGGGGGAAAAGAAAGGGAAGAAAAAGCTCTCACCCTCCCAGGCGTCCTTTAAAAGTAAACTTGCACAGAATAGAGAAAAAAACAGAAACAAAATTTGCTTTTTGTTAACTTCTGCAAACTGTGAACTTCTGAGCCCCTTCCCTTACATGTTGGGTACAAAATTCTGAAACTATCTAAACTTGGGGTTCAGGGGATGAATTGATTACAACAGAAGCAATGCCCTCTGAATCCGGTTGCACCCAATTAGGACTGTTTCCCTGTTTTTGGTGCTATCTTAGGTTGCCTTGCCTCGTCCGTCCCTACAACAGTATTATTCTATATACTTAAATATTGTTTATGTTTTCATGAAATGGTCAACAGATATGATTAATTATGTAATGGTGCAGATGTTTCCCAGAGTGCACTATCATAACACAGGTTCATTTGAAATCAAATAGGGGGGGCATAGAACCCGGTTCCCCTGGGAACATATACCCTCACTTTAGCCATCCTATTAGGAATAGGAGTTGCTGCAGGGGTGGGCACAGGAACCACTGCCCTGGTCCATGGGACACAACAAATGACCCAATTAGAAGCAGCAATAGACCAAAACTAAGATATTAGAAACCTCCATCAGAGCTTTGCAGGAATCTTTTACCTGTCTCTCTGAACTTATTTTACAGAACAGTCGAGGGTTGGACCTCCACTTCATGAGAGAAGGAGGCCTTTGTGCTGCATTGAGGGAAGAATGTTGTTTCTATGCCGACAATACTGGAGTTGTAAAAAAATCTATGAGTAAATTAAAAAGACAACTTGAAGAGAAACAACCAGAGATAGAGGCCCAAAAATGGTTGTTTGAGTCTTGGTTCACACAGTCTTCATGGTTAACTATGCTTTTATCAACCCTGGCCGGTCCAATAATACTCTTCATATTGTTGCTAACTATAAAACCATGTTTGCTCAACCGTGTAATTTCTTTTCTCCAAGCTCAAATTGGACAAGTTAAACTTATGGCAATACCCCACTAGCAGACATAGAATGTACACCCAAAAATGATCACTTTTATGACTAAAAGTAGCCAGAAGAAGAAGTGGAGAATAAAAGGTTAATAAAATTAGTACTTGTCACTTCCTGTTTTTCTGTATGCTTAACAAAACACTGTTGAAATATTGACAACTGTTTGCTAATCTTGTTCCCAGAATGTGCTGTCCCCAACTGCCAAATTGTAGAATGTACTCCCTCACCAGTTGCATGAAAACTGCCCACTCGCCCTGACCCATCAATAAACTTTCCTCCCTGCCCTCTCCAAGGAAAGTATATAAGATTTGCTTAAGCTGTTCTCAGGGCTCTCTGCTCTATTCAAGTGAGCACTGAGCCCCAGCATGCTGGACCCCCAATAAACCCTTTGCTGTTGCATGAGACAGTCTCTTGGTGGTATCTTCCTCTGCCGCTCACCCGACATTTATTGGATGATTGAATGTAGAAGAGAACATTCTGTCAAAAAGGTATAGTTCGTTGGATTAGGAAGATAGTTGGTAGGTTTAGGAAGAAGCATGAGTATAGGATTTGGAAAAAAAGTTCTTTAGCAATAGGGTTTCAGTTAGAGAGTGAAGTTAAATGTCAGCACACGTGAAGAGTCAGTCACAATGACAAACTGGACAAAATATGTAGGAAAGCAGATATCAATGGAAACATTACAAAATCAGGCAAAGTATAAAATGATTGACAGGATTAGAGATTTTCAAGAGGTTTGAGTTTGAATATATAATCTTGGGAAGAAACAAATATGTAGTCACCAATAGGATTGACATTTGAGAGCACTAGGAAACCTAGACATGGAAGTTTTTAGTAATACATGTTCACTTTACATTGTGGCTTTGGTACAATCATAAGCATGACATTTGCATTTTGTGTCCAGAATATTACTGTGATTAAATGTATATTTAGATCAGGGGCCATGAGTATTTCTTCCACCATATCTGGGAGCAATATTTGAAGACGTATAAATTCATATTGGGGAAACAAAGAGGTGTACCCTGTGACTATGAATATAGAGATAATGCATGAGTAGACATTACTGTGAATATATAATGAAACTGGTTCCACTTTTAATAATGATTTGAATTGATATCTGAAAACTTATAAGAAATCTTATATTGATATACAATCATTCATTCCAACCTGTTACACAAATAATGGTAATATTAGGGTTAAGGTTTATCATGAAGAATGTGTGAGTTTTGCTACAAAAGTGATTATGGAAATCAAAAATAATATGTGTGGAAATAAGTCTCATGAAAAGACAAGCCAAGAAAGATGGAGGAATACATGTGTTCTGAAGCAGGAAGTGATTGAAAGTGAAAAAAATTGTCTATAAATTTTCTAACTTGTGCTTGAAATATATATATCCTATGATATGTATGAACTGAAGAAATAGTAATGTACCAGTGTTGAATAAAAATGAATGTTAAACTACACATCATGTCCCATCAGAATCTACTCGCATTGATGTTAAACTTACTGTAGAAATATTAGGATTTGTATGCACCATTCACTGAAATTAGTTTTCAGTAATAGGAAACAAATATGTATTTCAGGTGGATGAATATTTCTGAGAATAATTTTGTGAAAAGTTGATTATAAATCCACATACAAGAATATGAATGAATTTAGGGAGTGTATAGTAAAACCCATTTTTCATAATTTGAAAAATCTGGAGAGTATTATATATATATATATATATATATATATATATATATATATATATATATATACAGAGAGACATTAAAAATAGCAATATATATTCCAATGGACAATCACCATGAAATATACATCATCCACAGATGCAAAAATATTCATTTTGCTGAACATGGATTTATGTATAATGTTGTTAAACCAGGAAGCTCACCCATAGTTTGAATTTTCAGTTCAAACAGCATTTAGGAGGAGTGATCTCTTCTCACAATTTGTACCTGCAAAGTCAGCCAGCTGAAAAGAATGTAGTTGTGATACCAGGTAGGATTCTATATGTGCATATAAAATTGCATGTGCTTAACAGGCTACAGAGAAATGGAGACAGGAATTCACATATTTTTTAACTTTACATACACATGGTGAACTATTTCAACAAATAATTGACTAGATTTATAACTCCTACCCTATATAACACAAAAGGCAAGTGCAAAAATACAACATGCCTCCTCTGAACTGCTTGCATTTCTATTCTGTTTTGGTTAATTTTCTCCATCATATTAGAATTAGTAGTCAGAGACTATTAGGTAATGGGTTTGTGTCAGGGTTTCAGTATTTAGAATGGAAAATTGGAAAATGAATCCAACGTGTATGTTAATATGTGCTACCAAAAATCTTCCCACTCTCATCCAGAACAACGCCTTGACATTACCATCAATCCCAAGTAAGACACAATTAGAGAAAAGTTAGAAAATCTGTGAATATATTTATGGAATGGAAAATGCTGAGGATTTCACAACCTTGGAGGTGGTAGAGGAGTCTCCAAAAGTAAGGGACAGGGTAAACACTCCACAAACATGGAGTGCTGCTGGCCTAAAGTCTTCTAGAGAAACTGCATCTGAGGGTGGGTACTTGAAATATATGTTGTTGTCAGGAGCTTTAGCTTCCTTTGTAGTGAGACCAACAAAGCTGTGTCTGCATCTATGTGACCTGGAGGACATGGTATGTTATTTTCCAATGAACCTGAGGCAGCAATGCTGAATTCTCTCTTTGTGGCCAGTGGGTCTAAGTGTTTCCCCGTGTGGACTATGAAGCCATTTGGTCATCCTCCACTTTTCCTGGTTTTTTTTTTTGCTGCTGCACTGGGAGTTAAGTATTTTCTTCATGAAATACAAGGAGTTCAACTGGCACACAGTGCTGGAGGGAGTTCTGTCACTTGTGGTGGATCAGGGTATGCAGGAGAAAGGACAAACCAGGCTTCTATCTCACATAGCAACCTGAACCACCTTGAACATAGCAACCTGATTCTGAACATTGCCCTGAAAACTCTCCATATAACAAGATGCCTTTGCATAGAAGGGTCTGCTAGCTGCACCATGTCAGTCAAAAGCCATTTGGAAGCCAATGGCAGATCCACATGGCCCCACCACAGATGTTTTACCACACTCCTGCCCACCAATTCTCTAGGCCCACTAGTCAACAGGCTCCAAGTTACTGACATCTCTCTTCTTCACCATTTTCATGAAACCCAGTCAATCTAGGCACTGTCTGGTATACTCATGATCAGAAACAGGACATCCAAAGTTTCTCCAGTGCCACCTGGGTATGGGAATTTCAAAAATTTCAAGGTATTTATCTAACCATTTTTCAAGGATGAAGTTGGAGGCACTGTGGGTTTCAATTCATTCAGGAACCATTACATGGTGAGGAAGCTCATTTCAATGAAATCTCTGGAGAACTCTCACAGGCAAGGCTTCCCAAAGAGTTCCAAAAGGTGACATGAAGCCAGGCACATTGAGGTCTACTATGTGAGGTCCATGTGTGTTTTGGGGTGTGTTTAAGGCTGCCAAGTCTTTAAGAATAAAAGCATATAATATCCTGGCAGAGATTCCCAGTGTCCTGTGGAAAGCTACCCTCGAACTAGATCTCAGTTTCCAAGGGCGACTCTCATGCGTGGCCTCTTAAATCCCAACACAATTCATGGCAATACTCCTCTGAGGTCAGTTCCAGAACTCAGTCTCTAAGGGGAATCAGAGCAAGCCCATGTGGACGCAGTCATCTCTTCCAACTGCCACACAAATGACCACAAATAAAATCAAAACACTCCCACATGGCCCTCATGTTCTGCCATATAGACACTCATCATAAACTCTGGCTGGAGGTTTCCAAGAGGGGCGCAGCCCAAGTCAGTATCCAAAATAAGCTCCCCAGCCCCTCATTTGCCTAACATCTAGGTGGCCTGGACACCCTTCCTGTGAACCAGGAATGATCAAATAGGCCTGCCGTTAATACTGCTCTGCTTCTCCAAATTGAGGACTACCTACCGTGGGGATTAGATTCTGTATGTGAATTGGTGTCATGAGAAAACCCTAGCAGCTATGGGCTAGCCTCTGCAGGGCTTGGAAGAACTCATTTGACCCAAAGATCCCTAATCTCACTTGATGAAAGTCAGGAACCTTACAGAGAAATGCGAGATACTTCATCCACAGTGACTGCTCTTTTGGCCATTTTGGTTTCGGATGCGCACATGGGATCTTTCTTTAGATCCATCAGGTGCTGAGAATCTAAGCCACAGCCTCACACAGGGCCAAGAGGCTGATTCAGACACATCCCTTTCCAAAGAAATTAAGCAAAGAGCCACAGATGATGCCCATTCATTTTCTTTTTTTTTTAATTAATTTTTATTGTAGGTTGTTCAAAACATTACATAGTTCTTGATATATCATATTTCACACTTTGATTCAAGTGGGATATGAGCTCCCATTTTTACCCCATATACAGATTGCAGAATCACTTCAGTTGCACAACCATTGATTTACATATTGCCATTCTGGAGCCCATTCATTTTCATTTGAAAACTTTTTCATCAGGCTTCATAAAGGGTTGGCCTGAGGCAAAGAACTTACTGACATTCAGGGCAAAAGAACAATAGGTAATTAGAAGGCACAAACCAGGGTTTCTTCACTGAGACTTTTCAAAATCTAGTGGTGTGCCACTACCTGCTTTCTCAGAAAAGGCCCCTCTTCAGAGCTTTCCTTCCGTTTGGCCATCCTCACATCTCTAGGTACCAAGATAGCCTGACTCAGCCTTTGGTAAATCCAAACAAGTGAGACCACTGGGAGTGGAACTGGGACTGGCTCTGTGTGCCTGGCTTCCTGGATCCCACATTCCATCACCAAGGAAGTGAGGTCAGGTCACTTCCTTCAGGAACTGAATGAGGTCACTGCCTTGGCAACCACTTTGTCCTCACAGTTGCTTCCAAGGGTCCCATGAGATGGAGGCTTCCCCTACGTCCTGTGACACTTTCACAAGTTAGAATGGTATATCAACCATAGGCAACCGGAATCAGCTCTCCACACAGGCCTCCTTTGGTCCATCTTCTCTACATTAAGAAGAGAGAGGCTGATTCAGACACAACCCTTCATCCTGACCAGGTTGTTTGCCATGGAAGATGACTTTTGGTCTCTCAGGTCCTTCATAGCTGCCTACATCTTGGACCTTTGACGTTCTCAGCAGGTAGAAGATCGCCTACATTCCAGTATTATAAGACCAACTCTGTCCCTGCTCTTCTGTAAAGTAAGATTGAGGGAACACTGTATGATTAGGGTTAATAACAGGTTCGATTTGGGTTAGGAATCATTTTGCTGGATGAATAATGGTATTGGGAACCTGCAATATTGATAAGAATATAGAGGTGAAATGTACTCATGAAAACAGAAGTCTAAGTAAGATTTGATGCCCAGAAGGGTATTGGGCCCTTGATTGGGTTACTTACCATTGAATTACGTTCTGCACAGATGTCTCAGATAAATCCATATACAATGGCAAAGGACCTTGTACCTTGGATGACTAAATGTCGAAAAGAACATCCAGTCAAAAAGGGATAGTCGGTAGGATTAGGAAGATAGTAGGTAGGTTTAGGAAGACGAGTGAGTGTAGGATTTGGAACACATGTTATTTAGCAATAGTTACAGAATGAATTTAAATGTCAGCACATGTGAAGAGTCAATCACAATGATGAACTTGGGAAAATATTTAGGTAAGCAGATATCAATAGAGACATTATGAAATGAAGCAAAGTATAAAGTGAGAGATAGGCTTAGATATTTTCAACAGGGTTGAGTTTGAATATATAATCTTAGGAAGAAACAAATATGTAGTCACCAATAGGTTTGCCATTTGAGAGCATTAGGCAACTTGGACATGGATGTTTTTAGTAATCTATGTTCACTTTCCATTTAGGCTTTGGTACAGTAAAAAATATGAACTTTGAATTTTGTGTCCAGAATATTTTTGTGATTAAATGTACATGTAGATCTGGTGACATGAGTATTTCTTCCACCATTTCTGGGAGCAATATTGACTGACTACTACTGACTGATAGGTATAGATTCTTTATGTGATTTGGAGTCATGAGAAAACCCAAGCACCTCTTCAGGGTTTCAAGAACTCATTTGACCCAAAGGATCCCTATTCTCTCTTGATGGAGGTCAGGAACCTAACAGAGGAAGGAAAGAGACTTCATTCACAATTACTGAACTTTTTGCCATTTTGGTTTTGGATGCACACATGGAATCTTTCTTTAGATCCATCAGGTGCTGAGAATCTAAGTCACACAGGGCCAAGAGGCTGATTCAGACACATCCTGTTCCAAAGCAATTAAGCAAAGAGCCACAGGTGATGCTCATTCATTTCCATTTGAAAACGGTTTTGTTCAGGCTTCACAAAGGGGTGGCCTGAGGCAAAGACCTTCCAGACATTCAGGACAACAGAACAATAGGTAAGCAAAAGGTCCAAAGCAGGGTTTCTCCACTGAGACTTTCCTGGTCACGGTGTCCCTGCTCTTCTGTAAAGTTAGATTGAGGGAACATTGTATGGTTAGAATTAATAGCACATTCGATTTGGGTTAGGAATCATTCTGCAGGATGAATAATGGTATCAGGAACCTGCAATATTTACAAGAATATATAGATGAAATATGAGTATGAAAACAAAAATCTACGTAAGATTTGAAGCCCAGAAGGACATTGGGCCCTTTAGTGGGTTACTTAGCTTTGAATTATGTTCTTCACAGATGTCTCAGATAAATCGATACACAATGGCATAATACCTTGTACCTTGGATGACTGAATGTCAAAGAGAACATCCAGTCAAAAAGGGAAAGTCAGTAGAATTAGGAAGATAGTTGCTAGGTTTAGAAACAACAGTGAGTATAGAATTTTGACCAAAAGTTCTTTAGCAATAGCTTTTCAATAAGAGAGTGAATGTAAATGTCAGGACATGTGAAGAGTCAGTTACAATGATGAACTGGGGAAAACATGTAGGTTAGCAGATATCAATAGAGACATTAAAAATCAGGCAAAGTATAAAGTGAGGGATAGAATTAGACATTTTCAACAGGCTTGAGGTTGAATACATAATCTTAGGAAGAAACAAATATATAGCGACCAATAGGAATTACATTTGAGACAATTTGGCAACCTGGACATGGATGTTTTTAGTAATCCATGCTCACTTTTCATTAAGGCTTTGGTACAAACATAAGAGTGACCTTTGCTTTCTGTGTCCAGAGTATTACTGTGGTATAATGTATATGTAGATCAGGTGACATAAGTATTTCTTTCACCATTACTGGGAGCAATATTTTGAAGACATATAAATTCATATTGGGGGAACAAAGCGGTGTACTCTGTGTCAATGAATATAGAAATAATTCATGAATAGACCATACTGTGAATAAATAATAAAAATGATTCCAACATTAAATAATGAATTGATTTGATATCTGAAAATATACAGAAAATCTTTAATTGATATACATACATTCATTACAACCAGTTATACATCTAACAGTAATATGAGGGTTATGGTTTATTATGAAGAGTGTGTGAGTTTTGCTTCAAAAATGATTATGGAAATCGAAAATAATGTGTTTTGAAAGAAGTCTCATGAAAAGACCAGTCAAGAAACCTGGAGGAATATATGAGTTCTGAAGCAGGAGGTGATTGAAATTGAAATAAATGTCTATAAATTTGTGAATTTGTGGAAGAAATATATATGCTATGATGTGCATAAACTGAAGAAATATTAATATACCACTGTTTAATAAAAATGAACTGCAAAATACACATCATGTCCCATAGGAAACTGCATGCATTGATGTTAAACTGGGTATTACTGTAGAAATATTAGGATTTGTATGCACCATTCTCTCAAGTTAGTTTTCAGTACTAGGAAACAAATATGTATTTCAGGTGGATGTATATTTCTGAGAATAATCTTGTGAATAGTTGATCATAAATTCACATACATGAATATGAATGATTTTAAGGAATGTATAATAAGACTCATATATTTGATAATTAGAAAAATTTGGAGAGTGTGTGTATACACACACACACACACACACACATATACATATATATACACACACACAGACACACACACAGAGAAATTAAAATCTAGCAATATATATGCCAATCGAAATTCATCATAAAATATATACCATCCACAGATGCAAAAATAATTATTTCACTAAAAATGTTACTATGTATAATGGTGTTCTACTAGGAAGCTCACCCATAGGTTGAATTTTCACTTCCAACAGCGTTTAGGAAGAGTGATCTCTTCTCATAACTTCTATTGGCCAAGTCACAAACCTCACTAAAACGTACGTGTGATAACAGGTAGGATTCTACATGTGCATATAAAAATACATGTGTTGAATAGGCTACAGAGAAAGGAGACAGGAATTTGTTGAGAGCCACATATGAAGGGGCCCCAGCAAACTTCCAGCTGGCAGCAAATTTCCAGCTGTTGGATGATTATTGGCTAACAGTGGCCCCAGCAACATCTAGCTCATTGGAGATTCTCATTGAACTGTTTCCCCGCCCTTTCAGACTGCAAGCTGATGATTGGCTCACAGCGGCCCCAGCAACATCTAGCTGATTGGCTCCTCTGTGGTGATGCTCATTGGACAGTTTCCCTGCCCTTTCAGACCACGGAGCTGCTCATTGGGGGACTTTTTGGCTCCACCGACGCAACCCAACCAATCGGCCTCAAGAGCAGGAGAATTGTGGAAGGTGGAGAGGCTTGTGGGAGTGACAGAGACTTTATAAGGAAGCCAGTGGTGGCAGTTGGGCTCTGAGGGTTTTTCCTGAGGAGCTGTTTTGTATGGCGTGTGTTTTTCTAAAAATAAAGCTCATTTCTTTTGACAAGTGGCTCCTAACTCTTCCCAGCCAGACTGCAGCATTTCCTCGCTTGCAAAGGGAACGACTGAGGGTAAGTGATAAGGTAAACTGCTCGCCCCTGAGGGCAGGGCAAGAGGATGGGTAGCCATTTTAAGATTCCTCTTTAGTTTTGCTTCACTTTTGTTTTAAGCTGCCTGTCCATGGAGATGATTGAGACGGAAGAAAAACCACTCACATATGAGGAAAAACTATTCACGTCTGAGGAACAGATAGGGAGAAAGTACGGACACACATGTCAGGAGGAAAGAAAGGCTATAATGACTTTTTGTTGTTCCCTTTTTATTTCAGTCTGTCTCTGTTTTGTTTGGAGTCATCTTGTTGGGTTTTATTATAGTAGAAATACGGGATCAGAAATTAGTAAAAAACAAACTGAAAGAGTGTTAAGTAAATTGTTAGAGGAAGGAGGTGTATCAGTAAAATCAAGAACAGTCAGGGCATACAGTGATAAAATACAAAAATGTACCCCATGGCCTTTTAAGGAGGAGTTGTTAAGTATATCATAATGGAACCATCATGGTGAAGATTTCAAAAGAGTAGAAAAGAACAGCCCAGGGACTCAGCCAGTTGGCACATTGCCATTGTGGACGTTCATATCTGCTTTGCTTAGTCCAAAGCATTCAGTTAAGACACAGATAGAGGAATAAAGCTTAGAGCAGAAAAAGCCATCAGGGGCAAAGTTACAAAAGGAGACTGCTACTAACATCTTTCTATCACCAGAGGGCATAAGTGTCCAACCACAGAGCCACCTCTACAGGAAACTGTTACTAACACCTTTCTATCACCAGAGGATGTAAATGTCCAACTAACAAGGACACCTCCATATGCTGGGAGGCCCCCAACCCCCGCAGTTGATAGTTCGGTTCCTGAGACAGGATCTCAAGTATTTACATGCCCGGTATTTTAGGTAGGAGGGCAGAGAATTCACCTTGCTTTAAATTTTAAAATAGTGAAGCAGCTAAAAGAGGCTGTAACAACCTATGGTCCTCAAGCACCCTTCATTGTAAGCTTGGTCCAATCTATTAACAACTTAAATGTGATGCCAGTAGATTGGGCTAATATGTGTAAAGCTGTGCTAAAGGGAGGACAATACCTGTTATGGAAGGTTGCCAATGAGAAATTTTGCAAGGAGATGGCTAGGCGAAATGCAGCAGCTGGTTATCCTCAGAGAAATCTAGATATGTTGTTAGGAAAGGGACCTAATGAGGATCAGCAGCAACAAATTCCATATGATCATGGTATATACGAATTAATTGCTGTAGAAGTGGTTAGGGCATGGAAGACTTCACAAGGACTTGGAGGATTACAAGGTCAATTATCTAAGGTAATACAAGGAGCTAATGAATCTTATGCTGAATTTGTAGATAGGCTTATTAAAACAGCTACCAGAGTTTTTGGGAATACAGAACAAGCAATTCCATTAATAAAACAACTGGCTTATGACCAAGGGAATTGTTGTTGCAGAGATATCATTAGACCATGGAAACATGAAGATTTAAACACATATATTAAATTATGTAGAGACATTAATGAATAAGAGCAAGTCGTTGCAGCTACAGTAAAACAGGCTTTAGATGCCAGGCCAAGAACATGCTAGAATTGTGAAGAAAAGGACATTTTAAAAGGAATTGCCCCATAGGAGGAGGGTTTAACAAAACTAGGAATCAAAGGAGTAGAATACCGTGTATTTGCCCATGATGCCATAGAGGAAGACATTGGGCTAATGAATGTCATTCTCAAACAAACATAGAAGGTACTTCATTATCAAAAAATGAACAAAGACTAGGTGTTTATCCACAATATTATGGAGAAAGGCATCGGGCTCCACTGCCAAAAAATGGAGAGGTGGGCCCAATGCTCTGTGTCCCAAAACCACAAATATACGGAGCACTGGAGGAACCCAGCAACCCCATCAGGATAGTGCACAGGACACATTTTTTATCAGATCCCTCGTCAGACAAACCAGAGGGAGTACAGGGTTGGACATCAGCGCCTCCGCCAGATCAGTACTAATTCCAGAGATGAGAGTTCAAATAATTCCCACAGGGGTGAAAGTACCTCTTCCCAAAGGAACAGTAGGCTTATTATTAGGATGCAGCTCTTCTACTCTAAAAGGACTTAGGATAATTCCTTGGGTAATTGTTTCCGATTATGAAGGTGAAATAAAAATTATAGCCAGTTCTCCAAAGGATTTATCAGTAATTTCACCAGGAGATAGAATAGCACAGTTATTAATAATACTCAGCCTACATAATAAATTTTCTAGTCATTCTGTAGAAAGAGGTTCCATGGGATTAGACTACACAGGTGTAGATTGGGCTATGCTTTCTTTAAATTTAGATTCTCGCCCCATGCTAAAACTAAATATTCAAGGACATGAATTTAATGGGCTACTGGATACAGGTGCAAACTCTAGCATCATCTCTCATCAAGAATGGCCAAAACATTGGCCATTACAACAAGCCACTCAAATGCTTTGAGGCCTAGGAGTGGCGACTAATCCCCTTAAAGGTGCCATTGTATTAGATTGGAAGGATCCTGAAGGATGTGAAGGAACTATACAGCCATATGTATTGGATCATCCTCCCGTTAATTAATGGGGATGAGATGTCCTTGATCAATTAGGTTTGACATTAACAAATAAGGTCAACCAAAATGCACCCACTACTATGGCTAGACAAGGTTTTAGGAAAAAAAAATATTAGAAAAACAAGAAGAAGGTATAGGAGCACCAACACAAATAGATCAAGGAACAGACAAAAATGTGTTGGATTTTCAGAAAGGGCCACTGAGACAATAAAAATTACTTGGAAATCAGAAAGACCAGTATGGGTTCCTCAATGGCCCCTGACCAAAGAAAAGATACAAGCAGCCCATGACCTGATCAAACAACAATTAGCGGAAGGACATATACAACCTTCTGTATCTCCCCATAATACTCCCATTTTTGTCACCAAAAAGAAATCTGGTAAATGGAGATTATTGCAAGATTTAAGAACCATTAATAATGAGATGGTTATTACGGGACCTGCTCAATCAGGGATTCCTCAATTGTCTGCTTTGCCAAGAACTTGGTATGTTTTAGTTATACATATTAAAGATTGTTTTTTTTTTTCATTTCCAATTCATCCTCAGGATAGTCCACGTTTTGCATTTACTATCCCTGCACTGAATCATGAAGCTCCTTATCAGAGGTAAGAGTGGAAACTACTCCCTCAAGGGATGGCTAACAGCCCAACTACATGTCAAATTTATGTTAACAAAGTAATCCTGCCATTTAGCAATCAAAATCCTTAACTACAAATATTTCACTATATGGATGATGTATCATTTGCACACAAAGCTAAAAACACATTGCTAGAATGTTATGTCACACTTACAAACTGATTAAAAAAATTATAATCTAGAGATAGCAATAGATAAAGTATAATTAAAATTTCCAATAAATTATTTAGGAGTTCTATTATCCTCAACCATGGTCAGTCCACCAAAAATTCAAATAGGAGTAGATCAACTCCAATCAACTAATGACTTTCAAAGTTATTAGGAGACATAAATTGGATAAGGCCTTAACTAATTATACCAACAGGAGAGTTGGGACCTTTATTTGATATCCTAAAAGGTCTATTAGATCCAAATTCACCCAGAATGTTAACACCTGAAGCAAGAAACGCATTAAAAATCATTGAAACATAAATGGGAAATATGCATTTGGATAGAGTTGATATAATTTTGCCTTTATTATTTATTGTACTACCAACAAAAAAAAGTATTTCTACTGGAGTATTTTGGCAAGAAGGTCCATTATTATGGATTCATTTATCTTATTCTTCTCACACTATTATTACTAGGTATCCTGAGACTGAGGGACAATTAATACTCATAGGAATAAAAGCAGCAAAGTGAGTGTGTGGAATTTCACCCAATAAAATTATTACTCCATATTCTTTGAATCAAATTGATAAATTAGCTAATGAGTTAAATACTTGTGCAGTAATCATGTGTAAATCAAATGTTTCATTTGATAACCACTTACCATCTAATCTTTTATTGTCTTTTTGGTCATCGCATCCTGTAATTTTTCCAAAAATGACAAGAAAACAAGTATCATGAATGCTCCAAGTATATTCACTGATGAGACAAATCATGGCACAGCAGCAATAGTTACACCTGATCAAACTTTTACATTTTTACTACCCAAACAATCAGCTCAAAAGGTAGAGCTTAATGCAGTATTACAAGCTTTTGTGATGTTT
The DNA here is from genome assembly GCF_048772815.1 of Callospermophilus lateralis. Taxonomy (NCBI): domain Eukaryota; kingdom Metazoa; phylum Chordata; class Mammalia; order Rodentia; family Sciuridae; genus Callospermophilus; species Callospermophilus lateralis. The sequence goes on along the minus strand of NW_027513832.1, from coordinate 407,238 downwards.
AAAGATTCTGTATTTAATTTATTTTCCCTTAGTCAGTATATAGTTAATGCTATAATATCCCTTGAAGATGCTGGTAGTATTTCCCCTTCCGCTACTGTTTTCTCTTTGCTTTCCAGTATACAATGTCTAATCTGGGACAGAAAAGATTCATTCTTTATAGGACATATCAGGGCACATACAGGATTTCCTGGAGCCCTTAGTTTTGGCAATGATTTAGCAGATTAAACTACACATGACTTACATACATATTTTCTCTACACTAGAAGAAGCTACAAATTTTCATAAAAAGTTTCATGTCAATGCTAATACTTTACAAAAGTGTTTTAAAATAACTAAGGAAAAAGATAGAAAAATAATAAAACAATGTCAAAATTGTGTGACCTTTTTACCACAAGTTAATCTTGGAGTCAATCCTAGAGGATTGATACCTAACCATATTTGGCAGATGAATGTCACACACTTGCCAGAATTTGGAAAATTAAAATATTTGCATGTTACAGTTGATACTTCTTCTAGATTTTTGATGGGCTCCCTTCATGCGGGGGAAAAAACTAAAGATGTTATAGCTCATTACTTACAAAATTTGCCACTTTGGACATTCCAAAACAGTTAAAAACAGATAATGCCCCTGATTATACTCCTACCTCTTTTAAACAATTTTTCTCATCATTTGGCATTACTCATATAACAGGAATCCCATACAATCCACAGGGACAATGCATAGTGAAAGAGCACATGAAACTATTAAAATGTACTTATTAAAGCAAAAAGACGCAATTGGGAAGGGGTATGAATTCCCCAAAGATAAACTTAAAATAACCCTTTTTACTCTAAACTTTTTAAATTTGGATTCATCAGGACTTAGTGCTGCGGAAAAGCATATGTGTCCAAAAAATGTGCATAAGTTCAAGGTACTTTGGAAGGATATTCTAACAGGACAGCAGAAATGTCCTGACCCAATTATTGTCTGGACTCGGGTGTCTTTTTCTGTGTTTCTACAGGGAGAACAGCAGCCAATTTAAATAACAGAGAGATTAACTAAGGTCCTGACCCAGAGATTGCCTGGAGTCGGGAGTCTCTTTATGTGTTTCCACAGGGAGAACAGCAGCCAAATTGGATTCCAGAGAGATTAACTAAAGTACTGACCCAGTGATTGTCTGGAGTCAGGGGTCTGTTTGTGTGTTTCCACAGGAAGAACAACAGCCGATTTGGATTTCAGAGAGATTAACTAAAGCGATTTCTATAGACCAAAATAAGATGATTTGGCTCAAATCCATAACAGCTGATATCCAAAACTCCAGTTTCACTATCCTTACATCTGTGACAGAACAGGGATGCTTTTTTCAATATCTATTTTATTATTGCCCTTTCCCGTATCATGAAGTTTTATTTGTTTTTTTGAGCTCATTGAGACCTAGGTTAATGTTTTGCTGATCAGTTCTATATTTTGACTATAGAGTTTTTAAACATTGCACTGGTGATTTCACCTGTGAAAAGTTATAAGGCCTTTACTATTATGTTATGTGTTGTATGTATTATATTTTGTGTGCACACTTGTGTTTTGTGTTATATGTTTGAATGTACGTATGTCCATATATCATATATGATGAGTGCTCATAAAAAAATGTATGCAAATATTTTTTTTATTCACGTGATCCAAATGGTTTAATTTAAATTGGGTAAACAACTGTTGAGCATTGTTTTAATATGTGAACAAAAAAGGAAGTTAACAGACCTGTTTGTTTACTTCATCTTTTCATTTCATTATATTTAATAATTCTCTTCAAAATAATGTAAATTTTTAAGAAAATTATTTTCTTTTAGTGCCTTCTGGAATGTTAAATAATTTTCCTTTACCCATTATTGCCAGAATTTCTATCTTCATACCAGTGCCGTTGAAGTCAAAGATAAAACCAATCTACAGCTTCTGCAATAGCCATCCCTGAAATTCTTGCAGAACTTGTCAGGACTATGTATCACTTTTATGCATTGTGAACTCTCTCTTGGTGAAGCCACTTGTGGTAGTGTTGGGGTATATACGCTGACGCTATCAGCAGTGGTACAATTTTTCCAAAAGTAGCCATCAATTGGCTTGGTGTGTCTTCCTTATTCTCACTTGATAGAGGTCAGAAACCTTACAGAGGAAGGGGAAAGACTTCATCCACAATGACTGCTCTTTTAGCCATTTTGGTTTGGATGCACACATGATATCTTTCTTTAGATCCATCCATCTAAGAATCTAAGCAACAGCCTCACACAGGGCCAAGAGGCTGATTCAGACACATCCCTTTCCAAAGCAATTAAGCAAAGAGCCACAGGTGATGCCCATTCATTTGCATTTGAAAACTGTTTTCTTCAGGTTTCACAAAGGGGTGGCATGTGGGAAAGACCTTCCTGACATTCAGGGCAACAGAACAATTGTTAAGCAAAAGGCCCAAACAGGGTTTCTCCACTGAGACATTAGTAGTCACACTGATATCTGAGTTTTCTGAGATGCTCGCCATTCCCTTCAGCTATCCACTACATGGCCATGTCACAGAGCTTGGAGGTGGCACATATCTTGGATACAAAACCATGAGCCTCTTCTGGAGAGTGGCCAGATTTCAGGAAGAAAACAGGAACTTAGGAAGATAGCAGGTGTTGCCCATCAATAAGGCAAGCTGCATTCCATTTATAAATTGGGCAGGATGAATGCTGGGAAGCTTTCTACTAGTCAGGACACATCCATTGATGCATTCTCTTTTCTAATATCTACAACCACGGACACAGTGGGGTACACAGACACAGAAACACTCGCATTGTCAAACGACTTACTAGAAACAGTTCACTCCAAACAAAACAAACCGCATTTCCTACCTATTCTCAGAACATGAGACAAAACCACAAACCCTCACCCACACCAAAAAAGCCCCCTTCTTCCCCCAAGTAGGTCTGTGAATATCTGGAGTGTTCTCTGACTGTGGGGCATTCTATGTTGCCCCGAAATGGCCTGTCCTGTCTCAGATCTGGTGTCCTTAACCAACTCTCTGAAGTTGTCAGGAGCCAGCGGTGAGTCACTACCTTCTTTCTCAGGAAAGGCCCCTCTTCAGAGCTTTCCTTCCATTTGGCCATGCAAACAGGATGGTCCAAAGAGGGTACCAAGAAAGACTGACTCTGTTATCTAGAATTCCAAAAATTGAGACCACTGGGACTGGGACATAGACTGGCACTGTTTGACTGGCTTTTTGTATCCCAAGATCAGAGAGTTTCTTCCCCAAGGAAGTGAGGTGAGGTTACTTCTATGAGGAACTGAATGAGTTCACTGCCTTGGAAACCACTTTGTACTAAGAGTTGCTTCCAAGGGTCCCATGAGATGGATGCTGTCCCTGCTTCCTGTGACACTTTCACAAGTTAGAATGGTATATCAACCATAGGCACCCGGGAACAGCTCTCCACACAGGTCTCATTTGGTCCATCTTCTCTACATTAACAATAGAAAGGTTGATTCAGATACAACCCTTCATCCTGACCAGGTTGTTTGCCATGGAAGATGAATTTTGCTGTCTCAGGTTTTTCAGAGGTGCCTATATCTAATTCAGTGATAATTTCTGCATAGAGCTTTGAGGTTCTTTGCAGGTGGAAGATCCCCAGCATTCCTGTATTGTAAGATGAACTCTGTCCCTGCTCTTCTGTAAAGTTAGATTGAGGTAACAGTGTATGGTTAGGGTTAATAACAGGTTTGATTTGGGTTAGGAATCGTTCTGCTGAATGAATAATGGTATTGGGAACCTGTGATGTGTATAAGAATACATAGGTGAAATATATGTATGAAAACAGAAATCTAAGTAACATTTGAAGCCCAGAAGGGCATTGGGCCCTTGATTGGGATACTTAGGTTTGAATAAATCGATATACAATGGCATAGGACCTTGTACCTTGGAAAATTGAATGTAGAAGAGAACATCCAGTCCAAAAGGATAGTCGGTAGTGAAAGGTTATTAAAATAGTTAATTGTCACTTCCTGTTTTTCTGTATGCTTAACAACACACTGTTGAAATCTTGAGAACTGTTTGCTAATCTTGTTCCCAGAATGTACTGTCCCCAACTGCCAAACTGTAGAATATGCTCCCTCACCAGGTTGCATGTAAACCGCCCACTCGCCCTTACCCATCAGTATACTTCCTCCCTGCCCTCTCAAGGAAAGTAAATAATCCCTGCTTAAACTGTTGTCAGGGCTCTCTGCTCTATTCAAGTGAGCTCTGAGCCCCAGCATGCTGGACCCCAAATAAACCCTTTGCTGTTGCATGAGACAGTCTCTTGGTGGTCTCTTCCTCTGACACTCGCCGGACCTTTACATATTGATGTTCCACCGAGTTCCGTCACTGGCGGACGAGAGACCCCAAAGGGCTCCTCTCGGAGCAAGCAAGGCACCTCTTTCTGGTTTCAGGATTCATGTTAGGGCTTGGCAATATCGCTTGCGATGAAGAGCCTGAGTTCTCTCTGACTTTGGCTGAGAGACCTCTCACAGAGACACAGGGCACCTCCATGGGGGACGCCGCAGAGGACTCAGGAAATCAAGGAACAATTGTCTCCTCGATTCAGTGATATTTTGTTTCGGATTCGGTATTGCCATCCCATCGGGTTTTGCTGTCTACTGATTCCTGGTCTCAGTGATGTACATCCATTGCCTGTCTTTATGGTCTTGTTATATCTGTGTCGTGTGTCGTTGCATTTAGTTTGTGTATCTTTCATCATGCGACAGAGCACTTCAATGCCTCTGTCACTGACCCTTAATCACTGGACCAAAGTTCGCTTAAGAGCTCAGAATCTTTCTTTTTCAGTAAAACTCCGGACCGGCCAGAATCTCTGAGCCTCAGAATGTCCCACCTTTGGAGTTGGATGGCCACTAGAAAGATCTTTCTACTTCCCACTAATTTAAAAAATCAGAGATATTGTCTTTCAGCTGGGCCCACATAGCCATCCAGATCAACAGCCATATACCTTAAATTGGTAGGACCTCTGCAAATCTCCTCCTCCATGGGTGAAGCCTTTCCTTGCCCCTTCCCCTACTCCTATTGCTTCCCCCACGATCTCTCAAACCCTCTGCTCATCCTCCTACTCCACCCTCTGTTCTCCCTGAGTCACAAGATTTGACTCTACTGGACTCTCCTCCCCCTCCTTATCCCCTCTCCTCTTCCCCCAACCACCAACACACTCTAAGTGATTCCCTTGCAGCTGACTCAGCCTCTTCACCATTGGAGGAAGCTAAGCTGGCCCAGGGCCCTCCAGATAACTCCCCCGTGGCACACACAGACCTCCTCCCCTGGAGGAAGATGGCCCGGATAAAGGAACTCGCTGGCTGTGAATCATTGAAAACCCTGTAACTCCCGTGACGCTCCCCCTATGTCCCTACGGGCCAATGATTGACGACAACAATGGGGGAAAATTGCAAGCCTACCAGTATGGGCCTTTCTCCTCTTCAGACCTATATAACTGAAAAAATAACAATCCCCCTTTTTCCGAGGACCCTACCCGGCTCACAGGTCTGGTTGAATTATTGATGTTTTCATACCCGCCTGCTTGGAATGACTGTCAACAATTTTTAGGGACTCTCTTCATGACAGAGGAACAAAAGAGAATCCTCCTGGAAGCTAGAAAAAATGTCCTCGGACCAGATGGGAGACCGACACATCTTCCCAACATAATCAAAGCCAGCTTTCCTCGAAGCGACCAAACTGGATCCTCAACACATTTGAAGGTAAGAAAGCATCTGTCCACTTTTCGCTGGGTTCCAAATAATTTGTCCAAGGTAAGAGAGATTATTCGAGGGCCTAATTAATCTCCCTCTATGTTTCTAGAGAGAATTATGGAGGCATATAGAAGATATACACCTTTCAATCCTCAGGCAGAGGATCAAAAAGCATCTGTCACAATGGCCTTTATTGGGCAAGCTGCCCTAAATATTAAAAGAAAGTTACAATACTTAGATGGATTACAAGATATGATTTTGGGAGATTTAGTCAGAGAAGCCGAGAAAGTATACTATAAGAGAGAAACTGAGGAAGAGAAGGGAGCAAAGGGAGGATAAAAGAAACAAAAGACAGACTACAGCGTTGACTAAGGTCCTGGTCAGAACACCAAAAGGGCCAGAAATTAAGAAATAGGGAGACAGGAAGAGATACCTGGTCCCATGCCCGAGGCCATCCCTGGCCTCAAATCAATGTGCCTATTCTAAAGAAAAAGGACACTGGGCCCACGAGTGCCCTAGAAAGAGACAGCCATGCCAGCCAGCCATTCTGACTCTGGAGGATGACTACAAAAGTTGGGGCTCAGATCCCCTCCCTGAGTTCGGGGTAACTTTTGAAGTGATGGGGACCCCAGTAAACTTTGAAGTGGATACAGGGGTAATATACTCAGCCCATAAGGCTCCATTGGGCCCTCTATCAAATAAAAGGTCTACTGGCTGCACCATGTCAGTCACAAGGCATTTGGAAGCCAATGGAAGATCCACATGGCCCACCACAGATGTTTTATCACACACTTTCATAACACTGCTCTAGTCCCACTACTCACCAGGCTCCAACTTACTGACATCTCTGTTCTACACCATTTTCTTGAAACCCAGTCAATCAAGGCACTGTCTGGTATACTCATGATGATCAAGAGGACATCCCAAGGTTCTCCAGTTTTAGCTGGTCATGGGAATTTCAAAAATTTTATGATAATTTTCCAGCAATATTTCACGGATGAAGTTGGAGGCACTGTGGGTTTCAATTCATTCAGGAACAATTAAATGCTGAGGAAGCTAATTTCAGTAAACTCTGGAGCACTCTCACAGGCAAGGCTTCCCAAAAAGTGCCCAAAAAGTAACATGAAACCAGGCCCATTGAGGTCTACAAAGCGAGGTCCATGTGTGTTTTCAATCTCAATTATGGCTGCCAAGTTTTTCAGAATTAAATCATGTGATATCTTGGCTGAGATTCCCAGTGTTCTTTGGAAAGCCAACCTGGGCCTAGACCTCGGGTTCCAAGGTTACCTCTCATGCCTGGCCTCCTAAAATCCCATCACAATTCATGGCAATACTTCTCTGAGTTCAGTTCCAGATCTCAGTCTGTAAGGGGAATCACACCAGAGTTCAAGCCCAGATGGACCCAGTCAACTCTTCCGTGACACAAATGAATACAATTAAAACCAAAATACTCCCACACGTCCCTCATCTTCTTCCATATAAACACTCATCATAAATTCTGCCTGAAGGTTTCCATGAGGGGCACAGCCCAAGACAGTGTCCAAAATAAGCATCCTTGCACCTCATTTGCATACCTTCAGGGTGGCCTGGACACCATTACTGTGAACCAGGAGTAAACAAATAGGCTTGCCGTTAATAAAATTCCAATTCTCCAATTTGAGGCCTACTGACTTAGGGGTTAGATTCTTTATGTGAATTGGAGTCATGAGAAAACACAAGCACCTATGGGCTAGCCTCTGCAGGTTGTGAAGAACTCATTTGACACAAAGGATCTCTATTCTCACTTGATGGAGGTCAGGAACCTTACAGAGAAAGGCGAGAGGCTTCATTCCAATGACTGCTCTTTTGGCCATTTTGGTTTTGGATTCACACATGGGATCTTTCTTTAGATACATCAGGTGCTGAGAATCTAAGCCACAGCCGCACACATGGCCAAGGGGCTGATTCAGACACATCCCTTTCCAAAGCAATTAAGAAAAGAGCCAAAGGTAATTCCCTTCATTTCCATTTGAAAACTGTTTTCTCCAGGCTTCACAAAGGTGTGGCCTGAGTCAAAGACCTTCCTGACATTCAGTGCAACACAACAATAAGTAAGCAAAAGGCAAAAAGCAGGGTTACTCCACTGAGACTTTCCTGGTCACCCTGATATCTGAGTTTTCTGAGATGCTCGCCATTCTCTTCAGCTCTCCAGTACATGGCCATGTCACAGAGCTTGGAGGTGGTACATATCTTGGACACAAAACCATGAGCCTATTCTGGAGAGTGGCCAGAATTCAGGAAGAAAACACCAACTTAGGAAGATAGCAGGTGTTGCCCATCGATAAGACAAGCTGCAGTCCATTCACAAATAGGGCAGGATAAATTTTGGGAAGATTTATACTAGACAGGACACATCCATTAATGCATTCTCTTTTCTAATGTCAACAACAACGGACACAGACATAGAAAGACTCGGCTTGTCAAAAACTTAGTAGAAACAGTCCAATCCAACCAAACAAACCACCTTTCTACCTATTCTCAGAACATGAGACAAAACCACAAACACACACCAACTCCCACAAAGGCACATCCTTTCCCCAAGTAGGTCTGTGACTATCCGGGGTGTCCTCTGAATGGTGGGCCATACTATGATTCCCGAAAATGGCCTGTCCTCTCTCAGATCTGGTTTTCTTGGCCAACTCTGTGAAGTTGTCAGGAAAAAGTGGTGAGGCACTACCTGCTTTCTCAAGAAAAGTCCCTCTCCAGAGCTCTCCTGGCATTTGCCTTCCTCACATCAGTAGGTACCAAGAAAGACTGACTCTGTCCTTGGAAAATCAAAACAATGAGCCCACTGGGACTGGGACTGGGACTACTTTTGGCTGCCTGGCTTCTTTGATACCAAGATCAGAGAGTTCCATCACCAAGGAAATGAGGTATGTCACTTTCTTGGAACTGAATGAAGTCACTGCCTTGGAAACCACTTTGTCCTAACCGTTGCTTCCAAGGCTACCATGAGATGGAGTTTGCCCCTACTTTCTGTGACACTTTCACAAGTTAGAATGGTATATCAACTATAGGCACCCGGGAACAGCTCTCCACACAGGCCTGGTCAGGTCAGTCTTCTCTACAATAAGAAGAGAGAGGCTGATTCAGACACATCCCGTCATCCTGACCAGGTTGCTCGCCATGGAAGATGAATTTTGCTCTCGCAGGACCTTCATACCTGCCTACAACTTCTCCAGGTATCATTTCTGAATGGACCTTTGAGGTTCTCAGCAGGTGGAAGGTCCCCTGCTTTCCTGTATTGTAAGAACCACTCTGTCCCTGCTCTTCTGTAAAATGAGATTGAAGGAACAGTGTATGTTTAGGGTTAATAACTGGTTTGATTTTTGTTAGGAATCATTCTGTGTGATGAATAATGGTATTGGGAACCTACAATATTTACAAGAATATAGAGGTGAAATAGAAGTATGAAAACAGAAATCTAGGTATGATTTGAAGCACAGAAGGTCATTGGGCCCTTGATTGGGATAGTTAGCTTTGAATTATGTTCTGCACAGTTGTCTAAGTTAAATCGATATACAATGGCATAGGACCTTGTACCTTGGATGACTGAATGTAGAAGAGAATATCTAGTCAAAAAGGGATAGTAGGTAGGATTAGGAAGATATTTGGTAGGTTTAGGAAGAAGAGTGAGTATAGGATTTGGACCAAAAGTTCTTTAGTAATAGGGTTTTATTTAGAGAGTGAATGTAAATGTCAGCACATATGACGAGTCAGTCACTATTATGAGCTGTGGAAAATATGTAGAAAAGCAGATATCAATAGTGACATTACGAATTCAGGCAAAGTATATAGCGAGTGATAGGATTAGACATTTTCAACAGGGTTGAGTTTGAATACATAATCCTTGCAAGAAACAAATATGTAGTCACCAATAGGATTGACATTTGAGAGCATTAGGCAACCTGGACATGGATGTTTTTAGTAATTCATGTTCACATTACATTTAGGCTTTGGTACAATCATAGTGTGACCTTTACATTTTTGTCCAGATTATTACTGTGATAAAATGTATATGTAGATCAGGTGACATGAGTATTTCTACCACCATTTCTGGGAGCAATATATTGAAGACATAAAATTCGTATTGGGGGTACAAAGAGGTGTACCCTGTGTCTATGAATATGGAGATAAAGCATGAATAGACCATACTTATATTGATATACAATCATTCATTACAACCAGTTATACATCTAATGATAATATTAGTTTTTTGGTTTATCATGAAGAGTTTGTGAGTTTTGCTACAAAAGTGATTAAGGAAATTGAAAATAATGTTTTTGGAAAGAATTCTCATGAAAAGACCTGTCAAGAAACCCTGACAATACATGCGTTCTGAAGCAGGAAGTGATTAAATTTGAAACAAATGCCTATCAATTTGTGAATTGTGGATGAAATTCATATCCTATGATGTGCAAAAACTGAATAAATAATATTGTACCAGTGTTGAATAAAAATGAACGTCCAATTACATATCATGTCCCATAGTAATCTACTTGCATTGATGTTAGACGGGGTCAGTTACTGTAGAATTATTAGGATTTGTATGCACCAGTCACTGAAGTTAGTTTTCCGTACTAGGAAACAAATATGTATTTCAGGTGGATGAATATTTCTGGGAATAATCTTGTATAAATTTCATTATAAATCCACATACATGAACATGAATGAATTTAGAGAGTGTATATAGGACACATATATTTTATATTTTGAAAAATCTGTGGAGTGTGTATATATATATATATATATATATATATATATATATATATATATATATATAGACACACACGCACAAAGAGAGACATTAAAAAGTAGCAATATATATTCCAATCCAAATTCATCATTAAATATATATCATTCACAGATGCAAAAATATTTATTTTACTGAACATAAGTTTATGTATAATGTTGTTCAAATAGGAAGCTACCCTATATGTTGAATTTTAGTTCCAACAGCGTTTAAGAGGAGTGATCTCTTCTCAGAATTTTTAACTTCCAAGTCAGCCACCTCACAAAAATGTACGTGTGATACCTGTTAGGATTCTATATGTGCATATAAATATACATGTGTGAATTGGCTACAGAGAAAGGGAAAAAATAAATCACATATTTCTTAACTTTAAAAACACATGGAAAATTATTTCAATTAAAAATTGAATAGATTTATAACTCTTACCTTATATAATGCAAAAGGCAATTCCAACTATACAACATGCCTCCTCTGAACTGCTTGTATTTCTATTCTGTTTGGGTTTTTTTCTCCATTATATTAGGAAGAGTATTCTGAGTCTAGTAGGTGTGTGTTAGTGTCAGGGATTCAGTATTTCAAAAGGAAAATTGGAAAAGTAATCCAATGTGTATGCAAATATGTGCTGCAAAAATATCCTAGCACTCTAATCCAGAACAATGCCTTCACATTACCTTCTCCCCAAGTAAGCCACAATTAGAGGAGAAGAGTTAGAAAATCAGTGAATGTATATCTGGAATGGAAAATGCTCTGGAGTTCACAACCTTGGAGGTGGTAGAGGAGTTTCCAAAAGTAAGGGACAGGGTAAACACTCCACAAACATGGACATATGCTGGCCTTCAAACTTTTTGAGAAACTGCCTCTGAGGTTGGGTACTTGAAATATATGTTGTTGTCAGGATATTTGGCTTCTTTTGTAGTGAGACCATCAAAGCTTGGTCTGCATCCCTGTGCCCTGGAGGACATGGTTTCTTCTTTTCCAATGAACATGAGGCAGCTATGCTGAATTCTCTCTTTATAGGTAAACTGTGTCCACTGGGGACTAAGTGTCTCCCCGTGTGAACTGTGAAGCCATTTGGTCCTCCTCACTTTTTGTGGTGTTTTTTGCAGCTGCACTGGGAGTTTGGTATTTGCCTTACAAAATACAAGGAGCTCAACTGGGACACAGTACTTGAGGGAGTTCTGTCACGTGTGGTGGGTCATGGTCTGCAGGAGAATGCACCAACCATGCTTCTATCCATCATAGCTTGCCCCATTGCCCCCTTGTTCATATCAACCTGATTCTGAACATTGGCCTGAATCCTCATCATATAACAAGATGTCTTCACATATAAGTGTCTGCTTGCTGCATCATGTAAGTCAAGAGCCATTTGGAATCCAATGGTAGATCCTCATGGCCCTACCACTGATGTTTTATCACACAACTGCCCACCACTGCTGTAGACCCACTGGTCAGCAGGCTCCAACTTACTGCCGTCTCTGTTCTACACCGTTTTCTTGTAACTCAGTCAATAAAGGCACTGTTTGCTATACTCATGATCAGCAACAGGACATCCAAAGGTTCTCCAGTGCCACCTGGTCACGGGAATTTCAAAAATTTCATGGTATTTATCTAGCCATTTTTCAAGCATGAAGTTGGAGGCACTGTGGGTTTCAATTCATTCAGTAACCATTAAAAGTTGAGGAAGCTCATTTCAATGAAAGCTCTGGAGAAATCTCAGAGCCAAGGCTTCCCAAAGAGTGGCTAAAATGTCACAGGAAGCCAGGCCCATTGAGGTCTACAATGTGAGGACCATGTGTGTTTTGACTCTCAACTATGGCTGCCTTGTCTTTAAGAATAAAATCATGTGATATCCTGGCTGAGATTCCCAGTGCTCTGTGGAAATCCACCCTGGGCCTAGATCTCAGTTTTCAAGGGTGACTCTCATGCGTGGCCTCCTAAAATCCCAACATATTTCATGGCAATACTTCTCTGAGGTGAGTTCCACAACTCAGTCTCTAAAGGGAATCACACCAGAGTTCAAGCCCTGGTGGACCCAGTCATTTCTTCCAACCGCTACACAAATGACCAAAATTAAAACCAAAACACTCCCACATGGCCCTCATCTTCTTCCATATAGTCAATTATCTTCACCTCTGACTGGAGTTTTCCATTTGGGGCGCAGCCTAAGACAATGTCCAAATTAAGCTCGCTTGCCCCTTATTGGCCTGAAGTCAGGGTGGCCTGGACATCCTTCCTGTAAACCAGAAGTGATCAAATAAGCCTGGCATTAATACTGCTCTGTTTCTCCCATTTGAGGACTACTAAATTCAGGAATATATTTTTTATGTGATTTGGAGTCATGCGAAAACCCAAGCACCTCTGCAGGGCTTTGAAGAACTCATTTGACCCAAAGAAAACCTATTCTCACTTAATGGAGGTCAGGAACCTCACAGAGGAAGGGGAGAGACTTCATCCACAATGACTGACTTTTTGCTATTATGGTTTTGGATGCACACATGAGATCATTCTATAGATCCATCAGGTGGTGAGAATCTATGCCACAGCCACACACAGGGCCAAGAGGCTAATTCAGACACATCCCTTTCCAAAGCAATTAAGCGAAGAGCCACAGTTGATGCCCATTCATTTCCATTTGAATATAGGATTTGGAAAGAAAACAGTTTTCTTCAGGCTTCACAAAGAGGTGGCCTGAGGCAAAGACCTTCCTGACATTCAGTGCAACACAACAATAAGTAAGCAAAAGGCACCAAGCAGGGTTTCTCCACTGAGACTTTCCTGATCACCATGATATCCAAGTTTTCTGAGATGCTCGCCATTCTCTTCAGCTCTCCAGTACATGGCCATGTCACAGAGCTTGGAGGTGGTACATATCTTGGACACAAAACCATGAGCCTATTCTGGAGAGTGGCCAGAATTCAGGAAGAAAACTTCAACTTAGGAAGATAGCAGGTGTTGCCCATCGATAAGACAAGCTGCAGTCCATTCATAAATTGGCCAGAAATAATTAGGGGAAGATTTATACTAGACAGGACACATCCATTAATGCATTCTCTTTTCTAATGTCTATAACAACGGACATACTGGGATACACAGACAAAGAAACACTCACCTTGTCAAACAACATACTAGAAACTGTCCACTCCAAACCAAACAAACCGCCTTTCCAACCTATTCTCAGAACATGAGACAAAACCACAAATCCACACCCACTCCCACAATGGCACCTCCTTCCCCCAAGTAGGTCTGTGACTATCTGGAGTGTCCTCTGAATGGTGGGCCATACTATGATCCCCTGAAATGGCCTGTCCTCTCTCACATCTGGTTTCCTTGGCCAACTCTGTGAAGTTGTCAGGAAAAAGTGGTGAGCCACTGCCTGCTTTCTCAGGAAAGGTCCCACTTCAGAGCTTTCCTGGCTTTTGGCCATCCTCAAATCAGTAGTTACCAAGAAAGACTCACACTGTCCTTGGTAAATCCTAACAAGTGAGCCCACTGGGACTGGGACTGGGACTGCCCCTCGGTGCCTGGCTTCTTGGATACCAAGTTCAGAGAGTTCCATCACCAAGAAAATGAGGTTTGCCACTTTCTTTGGAACTGAAGGAGGTCACTGCCTTGGCAACAACTTTGTCCCAACAGTTGCTTCCAAGGGTCCAATGAGATGGAGTCTGCCCCTACTTCCTGTGACAATTTCACAAGTTAGAATGGTATATCAACCATTGGCACCTGGGAACAGCTCTCCACACAGGCCTGGTTCGGTCCATTTTCTCTAAAATAAGAATAGAGAGGCTGATTCAGACACATCCCTCATCCAGACCAGGTTGTTTGCCATGGAAGATGAATTTTGCTCTCTCAGGTCCTACATACATACCTACAACTTCTCCAGGTATCATTTCTGCATGGACATTTGAGGTTCTCAGCAGGTGGAAAGTCCACTACTTTCCTGTATTGTAAGAACCACTCTGTCCCTGCTCTTCTGTAAAATGAGATTGAGGGAACAGTGTATGTTTAGGGATAGTAACAGGTTCATTTTGGGTTAGTAATCATTTCCTGCGATATTTACAAGTATACAGAGGTGAAATATAAGTATGAAAACAGAAATCTCGGTATGATTTGAATCCCAGAAGGGCATTGGGCCCTTGATTGGGATACTTGATTTGAATTATGTTCTGCAAAGATGTCTCAGATAACACGATATACAATGGCATAGAACCTTTTACCTTGGATGATTGAATGTAGAAGAGAACATCCAATCAAAAAGGGATAGTCAGTAGGATTAGGAAGATATTCCGTAGGTTTAAAAAGAAGAGTGAATATAGGATTTGGAACAAAAGGTCTTTAGCAATAGGGTTTCGGTTAGAGAGTGAATGTAAATGTCAGGACATATGAAGAGTCACTCAGTATGATGAACTGGGGAAAATATGTAGCAACGCAGATATCAATAGAGGCATTACAAAATCAGGCAAAGTATAAAGTGAGTGACTGGATTAGACACTTTCAACAGGGTTGAGTTTGAATACGTAATCTTCGGAAGAAACAAATATGTAGTCACCAATTGAATTGACATTTGAGAGCAAAAGGCAACCTATACATGGATGTTTTTAGTAATCCATGTTCACTTTCCATTTAGGCTTTGATACAGTCATAAGTGTGACCTTTACATTTTTTTCCAGAATATTTCTGTGATAAAATGTATATGTAGATCAGGTGACATGAGTATTTCTTCCACCATTTCTCGGAGCAATATATTAAAGATGTAAAATTAGTATTAGGGGTACAAAGAGGTGTACCCTGTGTCTATAAATATAGAGATAAAGCATGAATAGACCATACTGTGAATAAATAATAAAACTTGTTCCAACTTTAAGTAATGGATTGAGCTGATATCTGAATATGTACAGGAAATCTTATATTGATATACAATCATTCATTCCAACCAGTAATACATCTAATGGTAATATTAGCGTTATGGTGTATCATGAAGAATGTGTGAGTTTTGCTTCAAAAGTGTTTTTGGAAATCGAAAATAATGTGTTTTGAAAAAAGTCTCATGAAAAAAACAGTCAAGAAACCTGAAGGAATACATGTGTTCTGACGCAGGAAGTGATTAAAAGTGAAGCAAATGCCTATAAATTTGTGAATTTGTGAATAAGATATATATCCTACGATGTGCAACATCTGTAGGCTAAAACACTGTACCTCAGATGATTGAATGTAAAAGAGAACATCCAGTCAAAAAGTGGTAGTCAGGAGGATTAGGAAGTTAGTAAGTTTAGGAAGAAGAGTGAGTCTAGGAGTTGGACCAAGACTTTTTTAGTAATAGGATTTTCGTTAGAGAGTGAATGTAAATGTCAGCAAATCTGAAGAATCAGTCACTATGATGAACTGGGCAAAATATGTAGAAAAATAGATATCAA
This sequence comes from Callospermophilus lateralis, assembly GCF_048772815.1. Lineage (NCBI taxonomy): Eukaryota > Metazoa > Chordata > Mammalia > Rodentia > Sciuridae > Callospermophilus > Callospermophilus lateralis. The sequence continues at coordinate 391,307 of NW_027513832.1, read as the reverse complement.
TAGTGACATTAGGAAATCAGGCAAAGTATAAAGTGAGTGATAGGTTTAGACATTTTCAACAGGGTTGAGATTGAATATATAATCTTAGGATGAAACAGATATGTACTCACCAATAGAATTGACATTTGAGAGCCTTAGGCATCCTGGACATGGATGTTTTTAGTAATTCATACTCACATTCAAATTAGGAGTTGGTACAGACATAAGTGTGATCTTTGCATTTTTTTCCAAAATATTACTGTGATAAAATATATATGTAGTTCTGGTGACATGAGTATTTCTTCTACCATTAAGGGGAGCTATATTTTGAAAACTCATTAAATAGTATTGGGGATAAAAATAGGTGTACGCTTTTTCTATGAATATAGAGATAATGCATGAATAGTCCATACTGTGAATAAATAATATAACTGGTATCAAACTTGGAAATTGGAATAAATTGATATCTGAAAATATACAGGAAATCTTACATTGATATACAATCATTCATTCCATCCAATTATACATCTAATGGTAATGTAAGTGTTATGGTTTATCATAAAGAGAGTGGGAGTTTTGCTTCAAAAAGATTATGGAAATCAAAAATAATGCGTTAGGAAGAACTATCATGAAAAAACCAGTCAAAAAAAAGGAGGAATACGTGTGATCTTAAGCAGGAAGTGATAGAAAGTGTACCAAATGCATTTAAATTTGTGAAATGTGGATGAAATCTATTTTCTAAGATGTCCATAAACTGAAGAAATAGTAATGTACCAGTGTTGAATAAAAATGAACATCGAAATGCACAACATTTCCCATAGGAATCTACTTGTATTGATGTTAACCTGGGTCAGTTACTGTAGAAATATAAGGATTTTTATGCACCCTTCACTGAAGTGAGTTTTCAGTACTAGAAAACAAATATGTATTTGAGGTGGATGAATATATCTGAAAATAATCTTGTGAAAAGTTGATTATAAAACCACATACATGAACATGAATGAATTTAGGGAGTGTATAATAAGAGACATATATTTCATATTTTGAAAAATCTAGAGGGTGTAGATTTTTCACAAAACACATACAGAGATATAAAAAAGTAGCAATATATATGACAATCGAAATTCATCATGAAATACATATCATACACAGATCCAAAAATATTTATTTTACTGAATATGGATTTATGTATAATGTTGTTCAACTAGGAAGCTCACCCATAGGTTGAATTTTCAGTTCCAACAGCGTTTAGGAGGAGTGATCTCTTCTCACTATTTGTATCTGCCACGTCAGCCACCTCACAAGAATGTACGTGTGGTACCAGGTAGGATTCTATATGTCCATATAAAAATACATGTGCTGAATAGGCAACAGATAAGGGGAGACAGGAATTCACATAATTGATACCTTTCAAAACACATGAGGAACTATTTCAATTAATAATTGACCAGAATTATAACACCTACACTTTATCATGCAAAAGGCAAGTCCAACTATACACCATGCCTCCTCTGAACTGCTTGTATTTTTATTCTGTTTGGGTTATTTTTCTCCATCATATTAGGATTAGTAGTCAGAGTCTAGTAGGGTGTGGGTTAGTGTCAGGGTTTCAGTAATTCGAATGGAAAATAGGAAAATGAATCCATTGTGTATGAAATATGTGCTACAAAAAATCTTCCCACTCTCATTCAGAACAATGCCTTGACATTACCTTCACCCCAAGTAAGACACAATTAGAGGAGAAGAATTAGTAAATCTGTGAATACATATCTGGAATGGAAAATGCTCAGGAGACCACAACCTTGGGGGTTGTAAAGGAGTTTTCAAAAGTAAGCGACAGGATGAACACTCCACAATCTTGCAACTCTGCTGGCCTAAATACTTCTTGAGAAACTGCCTCTGAGGTTGGGCACTTGAACTACATTTTGTTCTCAGGAGATTTACTGTCCTTTGTAGTGATACTATCAAAGATGGGTCTGCATTTATGTGACCTGGAGGACTTGGTTTCTTATTCTCCAAAGAACATGAGCCAGCAGTGCTGTATTCTCTCTTTGTAGGTAATCTGTGGCCACTGGGGGCTAAGTGTCTCTTCGTATTGACTGTGAAGCCAATTGGTCATCCTACAATTGTCGTGGTGTTTCTTGGTTCTGCACTGGGGTTTTTGTATTTGCTTCATGAAATACAAGGAGTTCAACTGGGACACAGAGCAGGAGGGAGTTCTGTCATGTGTGGAGGGTTAGGGTCTTCAGGAGAATTCAACAACCAGGCTTCTACCCCACATAGCTTGCCCCCTTGTCCATTACAAACTGATTCTGAACATTGCCCTGAAACCTCTCCATATAAAAAGATGCCTTTACATATAAGGGTCTGCTGGCTGCACCATGTCAGCCAAAAGCCACTCGGAAGTCAATGGCAGATCCACATGGCCCCACCTCAGATGTTTTATCATACACCTGCACACCACAACTCTGGGCCCACTTCTCCTCAGCAGGCTCCAACTTACTGGCATCTCTGTTCTACACAATTTTCATGAAACAGAGTCAGTCAAGGCACTGTCTGGTACATTCATGATCAGCAAGAAGACATCCAAAGTTTCTCCAGTGACACTTGGTCATGGGAATTTCAAAAATTTCATGGTATTTATTAAGCCATGTTTCAAGGATGAAGTTTGTGGCACTGTGGGTTTCAATTCATTCAGGAACCATTAAATGTTGAGGAAGCTCATTTCAATGAAAGCTTTACAGAACTCTCACAGGTAAGGCTTCCCAAAGAGTGGCCAAAGACACATATATTTCATATGTTTAAAAATCTGGACAGTGTATGTATATATATATATATATATATATATATATATATATATATATATATATATATATATATATACATACACACACACACATACACAGAGACATTAAAAACTAGCAATATATATACCAATCAAAATTCATCGTGAAATATATATCATCCACGTATACAAAAATATTCATTTTACTGAACATGGATTTATGTATAAAGTTGTTCAACTAGGAAGCCCACCCATAAGTTGAATTTTCAGTTTCAACAGCGTTTAGGAGGAGTGATCTCTTCTCACAATTTGTATCTGACATGTCAGCCACCTCACAAGAAAGTACGTATGATACAAGATACGATTTTATATGTGCATATAAAAATACATGTACTGAATAGGATACAGAGAAATGGGGGAGAAAGGAATTCACATATTTGATAAATTTAAAAACACATGGAGAACTCTTTAAACAAAAAATTGACTAGATTTATAACTCCTACGCTATATAATGGAAAAGGCAAGTCCAAATGTACACCATGCCTCCTCTGATTTTCTTGTATTTCTATTCTGTTTGGGTTATTATTCTCCATCATGTCAGGAATAGTAGTCAGAGCCTAGTAGGGTATGGTATAGTGTCAGGGATTGAGTATTTTGAATGAAAAATTTGAAAATGAATCCAATGTGTATACAAATATGTGCTACACAAAAATCTTCCCACTCTCATCCAGAACAATGCCTTGACATTACCTTCGCACCAAATACGACATTTAGAGATGATGAGTTAGAAAATCTGTGAATACATATCAGGAATTGAATATGCTCAGGAGTTCACAAACTTGGAGGTGGAAGAGGAGTTTCCAAAAGTAAGTGACATGGTAAACACTCCACAAACATGAAGCTCTGCTGGCCTAAAGACTTCTGGAGAAAATGCCTCTGAGATTGGGCACTTGAAATATAAGTGGTTGTCAGGAGCTTTAGCTTCCTTTGTAGTAAGACCATCAAAGATGTGTCTTCATCTATGTGACCTGGAGGACATGGTATCTTATTTTCCAATGAACACGAGGCTGCAGTGCTGAAATCTCTCTTTGTAGGTCAACTGTGGCCACTGGGTTCTAAGTGTCTCCTCGTGTGGACTGTGAACCCATTTGCTCATCCTCCAATTTTTGTGGTTTTTCTTGATGCTGCACTGGGAGTTCGGTATTTGCTTCACAAAATACAAGGAGTTCAACTGAGACACAGTGCTGGAGGGCGTTCTGTCACGTGTGGTGGGACAGGGCCTGTAGGATTATGCACCAACCAGGCTTCTGTCGAACATAGCTTGCAACCTTGACCAAAGCATCCTGATTCTGAACATTGCCCTGAAACCTATCCATACAACATGATGCCTTTACATATAAGGGTCTGCTGACTGCACAATGTCAGTCAGAAGCCATTTGGATGCCAATGGTAGATCCACATGAAACCACCACAGCTGTTTTATCTCACACCTGCCCACCTTTGCTCTAGGCCCACCATTCAGCAGGCTCCAACTAACTGGCATCTCTGATCTACACCATTTTTGTGAAACCCAGTCAATCAAGGCAGTATCTGGCACACTCATGATCAGCAACAGGATATCCAGTGGTTCTCCAGTGCCACCTGGTCATGGGAATTTCAAAAATTTTACGGTATATATGGAGCCATTTTTCAAGAATGAAGTTGGAGGCACTGAGTGTTTCAATTATTTCAATAACCATTAAATGGTGAGGAAGCTAATTTCAATAAAATCTCTGGAGGACTCTCACAGTCAAGGCTTCCAAAAGAGTGGCCAAAATGTCACATGAAGCCAGACCCATTGAGGTCTACAATGTGAAGTCCATGTGTGTTTTGACTCTCAACTATGGCTGTCAAATCTTTCACAATAAAATCATGTGATATCCTGCCTGAGATTCCCAGTGCTCTGTGGAAAGCCACCCAGGGCCTAGATCTCAGTTTCCAAGGGGGAATCTTATGCGTGGCCTCCTAATATGCCAACACAATTCATGGCAATACTCCTTTGAGGTCAATTCCAGAACTCAGTCTTTATGGGGAATCACACCAGAGTTCAAGCCCAGGTGGACCCAGTCATCTTTTCCTACCACCACACAAATGACCACAATTAAAACCAAAAAACTCCCACATTGCCCTCATCTTATTATATATAGACACTCATCATAAAACCTGGCTGGAGGTTTCCATGAGGGGTGCAGCCCAAGGCAGTGTACAAAATAAGCTCCCGTGCGCCTCATTTGCCTAATGTCATGGTGGCCTGGACATGCTTCCTGTGAACCAGGAGTGATCAAATAGGCCTGCCATTAATACTGCTCCGCTTCTCCAATTTGAGGCCTACTGACTGTGCATTTTAGATTATTTATGTGAATTAATGTCATGAGAAAACCCAAGCAACTATGAGCTAGCCTCTGTAGGATTTAAAGAATTCACTTGACCCAAAGGATCTCTATTCTCACTTAATTGAGATCAGGAACCTTACAGAGGAAGTCAAGAGACTCTATCCACAATGACTGTTCTTTTAGCCATTTTGGTTTTGGATGCACACATAGCAGGAGTTGGCCATCCATATGGCAAGCGGCAGTCCATTCATAAATTTGGTAGGATGAATGCTGGGGAGCTTTCTCATAGACAGGACACATCCACTGATGCATTATCTTTTCTAATGTCTACAACCACGGACAGTGAGTTACAGACATAGAAACACTCACCTTGTCAAAAGACTTACTAGAAATAGTTCACTCCAAACCAAACAAACTACCTTTCCTACCTATTCTCAGAACATGAGACAAAACCAGAAACTCATACCCAAACCCACAAAGGCACCTTCTTCCCACAAGTAGGTCTGTGACTATCCGGAGTGTCTTCTGACTGGAGGGCCATACAATGTTCCTCCAAAATAGACTGTCCTGTCTCAGATCTTGTGTCTTTGGCCAACTCTCTGAAGTTGTCAGGAGTCAGCAGTGAGGCACTACCTTCTTTCTCAGGAAAGGCACCTCTTCAGAGCTTTTCTGCCATTTCGACATCCTAACATCAGTAGTTAGCAAGAAAGAATGACCCTGTCCTCGGGAAATCCAAAAAGTGAGAACACTGGGACTGGGACTAAAACTGGCACTGTTTAACTGGCTTCCTGGATCCCAAGATCAGAGAGTTCCATCACAAAGGAAGTGAGGTGAGGTCACTTCCTTCAGGAACAGAATGAGTTCACTGCCTTGGCAACCATTTTGTCTTAACAGTTGCTTCCAAGGGTCCCATGAGATGGAAGCTGCCCCTGGTTCCTGTGACACATTCACAACTTAGAATGGTATATCAACCATAGGCACCTGGGAACAACTCTCCACACAGGTCTCATTTGGTCCATCTTCTCTACATTAAGAATAGAGAGGCTGATTCAGACACAACCCTTTATCCTGACCAGGTTGTTCGCCATGGAAGATGACTTTTGCTCAATCAGGTCCTTCAAAGCTGCCTACATCTTCTTCAGGGATCATTTTTGCATGGATCTTTGAGGTTCTCAGCAGGTGGAAGATCCCCTACATTCCTGGATTGTAAGACCAACTCTGTCCGTGCTCTTCTGTAAAGTTAGAATGAGGTAACAATGTATGGTTAGGGTTGATAACATGTTCGATTTGGGTTAGGTATCAGTCTGCTGCATGAATAATGGTATTGGGGGATGCCACCGAGGACTCGAGAAATCGAGGAACAATTGTCTCCTCGACTCAGTGATTTTTTGTTTCAGATTCGGTATTGCCAGCCCATAGGGTTTTGCCTGCTACGCAGTCCTGGTCTCAGTTTTGGACGTCCATTGCCTGTCTTTATTGTCTTGTCTTTTCTGTGTTGTGTGTCGTTGCATTCACTGTTTGTGTATCTTTCAATATGGGACAGAGCACTTCAATGTCTCTGTCCCTGACCCTTGATCACTGGACCAAAGTTCGCTTACGGGCTCAGAATCTTTCTTTTTCTGTAAAACTGCAGACTTGCCAGACTGTCTGTGCCTCAGAATGTTTCACCTTTCAAGTCGGATTGCCCCTAGAAGCATCTTTATACTTCCCACTAATTTAAAAAGTCAGAGATATTGTCTTTCAGCTGCGCACACATAGCCATCCTGATCAACAGCCATGTATCTTAACTTTGCAGGACCTCTGCAAGTCTCCTCTTCCATGGGTGAAGCCTTTCCTTGTCCCTTTCCCTGCTGGTACTGCTTCCCCCATGATCTCTCAAACCCTCTGCTCCTCCTCCTCCACCACCCTCTGTTCTCCCTGAGTCACAAGATTTGACTCTACTGGACTCTCATCCCCCTCCTCATACCCTGCCCTCATCCCCCAACCACCAACCCCCTCTAAGTGATTCCCCTGCAGCTGACTCAGCCTCTCCGCCATTGGAGGAAGCTAAGCTGGCCCTGCGCCCTCCAGATAACTCCCCCACAGCACACACAGCCCCACCTCCCCAGGAGGAAGCTGGTCCGGCTGAGGGAACTCGCTGGCTTCGAATGATTGAAAACCCTGGAACTCCTGTGATGCTCCCCCTATGTCCCTATGGACCATTGATTGACGAAGGCCATGGGGGGAAAATGCAAGCTGACAAATATTGGTCTTTCTTCTCTTCAGACCTATATAACTGGAAAAATCACAATCCCTTTTTTTCCGAGGACCCCACCCGGCTCACAGGTCTGGTTGAGTCATTGATGTTTTCACACCTGAATACTTGGGATGACTGTCAACAATTCCTAGACACTCTCTTTATGACAGAGGAACAAAAGAGAATTCTCCTGGAAGCTAGAAAAAAAAATCCTCGGGCCAGATTGGAGACCAACACATCTTCCCAACTTAATCAAAGCTGGTTTTCCCTTGAAACAACCCAAATGGGACACCAACACCTTTGAAGTTAGAATGCATCTGTCCACTTATGGCCAGGTTCTAATAGTGGGCATCTGAGTGTCCGCTAGGCAACCAACTAATTTGGCCAAGGTAAGAGAGATTATTCAAAGGCCTGATGAATCTCCCTCTATGTTTCCAGAGAGAATTAGGGAGGCATATAGGAGATATACTCCTTTTGATGCTCAGGCAGAGGATCAAAAGACATCTGTCAGGATGGCCTCTATTGGGTAAGCTGCCCTGGATATTAAAAGAAAGTTACAATGCTTAGATGGATTACAAGATATGACTTTGAGAGACTTAGTCACAGAAGACAAGAAAGTATACCTTAAGAGAGAAACTGATGAAGACAAGGGAGCAAAGGGAGGATAAAAGAAACAAAAGACAGACTAAGGTGTTGACTAAGGTCCTGGTCACAACAACAGAAGGGCCAGAAATTAAGAAACAGGGAGACAGGAATGGATACCTGGTCCCATGCAAGAGGCCACCCCTGGCCTCAGAACAATGTGCCTACTGTAAAAAAAAAAAAGGACACTGGCCCAAAGAGTGCCGTAGAAAGAGAAAGCCACGCCAGTCAGCCATTCTGACTCTGGAGGATGACTAAGAAAGTCGCGGCTCAGATCCCCTCCCTGAGTTCAGGGCAACTTTTGAAGTGGAGGGGACCCCAGTAAACTTTGAAGTGGATACAGGGGCAATATACTCACCCCTAAGACCACTTTGGGCCCTCTATCAAATAAAAGGTCTCTAGTTCAAGGGGCTAATGGCAGTAAATATCTGGCTTGGACAACTAAGAGGATCATGGACCTGGGGAAAGGAAAAATAGATCACTCCTTCCTAGTAATCCCAGAATGCCGGGCCCCATTGATGGGCAGAGATCTGCTCACCAAGCACCGGGCCAAAATAACTTTTCACCCTGAAGGCCCCCAAGTGGAATTTCTAAATCTTTCAGTAAAAACTCCTATAATCACAGCTCTAACTATGTCAGTAGAAAATGCACATCAACTCACTCACCTTGGTTAAAAGAAACTGCAGGTATTTCTGAAGTATCAAGAACAGAGTTTTCCACTAACTGACTCACAGCAAAAAGAAATAGCTGAATGGGTAAAAAAAGCCTGTCAAGTCCATCAAATGGTTAATGCTTACCCTTCCAAGCTTCCTGCAGGAAAGCACCTATGAGGATCCAGACCAGGACAATTCTGGGAAGTTGACTTTACTAAAATTAAGCCAGCAAGGTATGGACATAAATATCTCCTAGTCTTTGTAGATACATTTTTAGGATGGATTGAATCTTTCCCCCCTAAAAAAGAAAAGAAAAAATAAAAGAAACAGCACAAAAGGTGGTCCAGAAGATCCTGGAAGATATTTTTCAAAGACACGGCCTGCCTAAGGTAATACCGTCTGATAATGCACCGGCGTTCGTGGCTCAGGTAAGTCAGGGGTTAGCCAGGAACCTGGGGATTAATTGGAAGTTATATTGTGCTAACAGACCCCAGAGTTCAGGACAGGTAGAAAGAATGAATAGAAGCATTAAAGAGGCCTTAATGAAATTAAGCTTAGAGACCAGCATAAAAGATTGGACTATGCTCCTGCCATATACAATGTTTCATGCAAGAAATACTCCCTCTGTTTTTTTGAGTAACCTCATCCCCTGTGAAATTCTCTAGGGTGCCTCTCCTCCAGTAAGTGACCTAAGCCCAACTGTAAGACCTAACGATCCCTTCCACACCCCCTTGCTTGACAGACTTAAACTCTTGAAAGAACTCAGTGATACCTGTGGAAACAGCTGGCCACTGCCTACCAAACTGGGGACAAGGGGACTCCACATCGATATCAAGTAAGAGACTTCATCTACGTAAGACGATATCAGGTGTCATCCCTGGAACCCTGCTGGAAAGGACAATACCAGGTGCTACTTATAACATCTACAGTGGTAAAGGTAGACAGAATCACTTCCTGGATCCATGCCTCTCATCTCAAGCATGCGCCCTGTCCACACTCTGGCTATAAACTGGAAAAGACTGGTAACACTTTCAAATTGCATATTCACCATGTGGATAAGGCTATAGAATCTCCCCTTGGCAACAAGTACTCCTAACCCTCATCAGCCCGTGCAGCAGCGATGGCTGATCACAAATTCTACTGGAAAAGATGTATAATCTATCTTGCATACAGCCCCCTTAGGTACCTGGTGACCATCACTTTACCCAGATATTTGTCAGCTGGCTATAGGTCTTTCCTATTGGGATATTCCTGATGAAGAGGATTCCACTAAAATTCCATGAAATCCCTTCCGTACCATAGATAATGGAAACAAACATTATGGATGTAGGGACACACGAGCCAGATGCAGGTTGGCTAGCCTAGATTACTATGTTTGCCCGACCGACCATCAAAGCCACAAACAGCCATGAGTGTGTGGGGGGAAAGCCGACTTCTTCTGTAAGTAATGGGGATGTGAGCATACAGGGGCTGCCTGATGGAACCCAAACTCCTCATCAAATTCAGTGCACAGCATTGGCCATATTACGAATTAGATAACAAAAACCAATGGCTCCCAGAGGGGTCTCTAGATCCTCAAATTCTGCATGACCTTTTTAACATCTGCAAGTGCTCAAAAGGGTGAAAGGAGATTCCCCTATGTGGAGGCCTTTTCCCTCCTTCACTCACATCCTGAACTCTGCTTATCCAATAGATCCTCACTTTCAGCCTTCTGTTCCAGAGTCTCTGCTGTCACTCCCATTTCAGAAACCTGATTTCTTCCCTCCAATTAATAGATCAAAAACCCAAACCTTCGCTGGTTCTCAGACCATTGCCCCCTTGCTGAGTTAGCAGCTACTGAAGTACCCCTCCACCCACTCACTCCTCTCTTCTCCTGTCAGTGCCCACACCGGGTCCCACCAGGTCCTCTTTTCAGCTAACCCAAAGCTCAAACCAGCTGAGGAGAGTCCTCAGACCCGTATTCAAGATGTAATAAAAATGGCCTTTAAAGTTGCTTTGTCATCACTGAAAACAGTTTACTAAGAATTTAAAGTCCCTCACATGCGTTTTGGGATACTCACTCCCGTCTTCCCCTCTGCTCTACCTGTTCTACTGCTCAAGTTTTTGTTGCTAGGAAAATCCCAAACCATTTCTCAAATTATTCTTTTACATCCCTCCTTCCTCATTCTCAGATCCTCGGAGCTGCTCTCAGCCCCACCTTCCCTGTCTTCCCCTTCTGTACCAGGCCCACTGAAAAGTCTTAACTGACATTCTCCAGAAGTCTTCACCATGGCTGAGTTTTGGACTTTCATGAAAAGAGTCCCTGTAAAAGAGTTCAATGTAGTTAAACTTCCTCTTTTCATATTGCCCTGTTCTACTTGGCCACTGGCTAAAAAAATCAGCAATCCTTAGCTAGACACCCTCTTTCTAGTTTTTCACAAAAATATGTGAAAAAAGCCTTGGGCCTTGACCTGGGGCTTCAGAGAGATGGCTACATTTCTAAGTTAAAGAAGTTAGCAACTGGGCTCCGTGGTAACAGCTGGCAGGGGGAAAATAAGAAAGGGAAGAAAAAGCTCTTACCTTCCCAGGTGTCCTTGAAAAGTTAACTTGCCCAGAACTGAGGAAAAAAACAGAAACAAAAACTGCTTTTTTCAACTTCTGCACACTGTGAACTTCTGAGCCCCTTCCCTTAAATGTTGGGTACAAAATTCTGAAACTACCTCAACTTGGGTTTCAGAGGATTACTTGATTACAACAGAATCAATGCCCTCTGAATCCGGTTGCAACCAAATAGGACAGTTTTCCTGTCTTCACTGCTATCTTAGGTGCCTTGCCTTGTCTGTCCCTACTACAGCATAATTCTATATACTTAAACATTGCTTATGTTTTCATGAAATGGTCAACAGATGTGATTAATTGTGTAATGGTGCAGATGTTTCCCAGAGTGCTCTATCACGACACAGGTTCATTTGAAGATCAAATAGGGGGGCATACAACCCTGTTCCACTGAAAATATATATCCCTCCCTTTAGCCATCCTATTAGGAATAGGAATTGCTGCACTGGTGGGCACGGGAACTACTGCCTTTTTCCATGGGACTCAACAAATGACAAAAAATATGACAGAAATAGACCAAAACGAAGATATTAGAAACCTCCATCAGAGCTTTGCATGAATCTTTAACCTCTCTCTCTGAAGTTGTTTTTCAGAACACTCGATGGTTGGACCTGCTCTTTATGAGAGAAGGGGGCCTTTGTGCTCCATTGAGGGAAGAATGTTGTTTGTATGCCGAGCATACTGGAGTTGTAATAAAATGTATGAGTAAATTAAAAAGACGTCTTGAAGAGCATCAACGATAGAGAGAGGCCCAAAAAGGGTGGTTTGAGTCTTGGTTCACACAGTCCCCCTGGTTAACTACGTTTTTATCAAGCCTGGCGGGTCCAAAAATAATCCTCATATTATTGCTAACTATGAAACCCTGTTTTCTCAACCGTGTAATTTCTTTTCTCCAGGCTCAAATTGGACGAGTTAAACTTAAGGTAATACCCCACTAGCAGACATAGAATGTGACACCCCCAATGATCATTTTTATGATTAAAAGTAGCCAGAAGAAGAATTGGGGAATAAAAGGTTAATAAAATAGGTACTTGTCACTTCCTGTTTTTCTGTATGCTTAACAAAACACTGTTGAAATCTTGAGAGATACTTGCAAATCTTGTTCCCAGTATGTGCTGTCCCCTACTGCCAAACTGCAGAATGTGCTCCCTGACCCAGTTCCACGCAAATCGCCCACTCGCCTTGATCCATCAATAAACTTCCCTCCCTGCCCTCTCCAGGTAAAGTATATAAGCTCTACTTAAGCTATTCTCAGGGCTGTCTGCTCTATTCAAGTGAGCTCTGAGCACCAGCATGCTGAACAGTCAATAAACTTTGGCTGTTGCATGAGATAGTCTATTGGTGGTCTCCTCCTGCAAAGCTCGCCTGACATTTACTAGGATGATTGAATGTAGAAGAGAACATTCAGTCAAATAGGGATAGTTGATAGAATTAGGAAGATGGTCAGTACGTTTAGGAAGAAGTGTGAGTATAGGATTTGGAACAAAAGTTCTTTAGCTATAGGGTTTCGATTAGAGAGTGAATGTTAATGTCTGCACAGGTGAAGAGTCGGTCACAATGATGAAGGGGGGAAAATATGTAGGAAAGCAGATATAAATAGAGATATTAGAAAATCAGGCAAAGTATAAAGTGAGTGATAGGATTATACATTTTGAACAGGGTTGAGTTTGAATATATAATCTTAGGAAAAAACCAATATGTAGTCAACAATCGGATTGATATTTGAGAGCATTAGGCAAATTTCAGGTGGATGAATATTTCTGAGAATAATCTTGTGAATAGTTGATTATAAATCCACATACATGATCATGAACATATTTAGGGAGTGTAGATAAGACACATATATTTCATATTTTGAAAAATCTGGAGAGTACACAAGACAAAAAAAGTAGCAATGTGTATGTCAATCAAAATTCATCATAAAATATATATCATCCACAGATCTAAAAATATTCATTTTACTGAACATGGATTTATGTAAAATGTTGTTCAACTAGGAATCTCACCCATAGTTTGAATATTCAGTACCAGCAGGGTTAAGTAGGAGTGATCTCGTCTCACAATTTGTATCTGCCAAGTCCACCAAATCACAAGAATGTACATGTGGTACCAAGTAGGATTCTATATGTGCATACAAAAATACACATGCTGAATAGGCTACAGAAAAAGGGAGACAGGAATTCACATATTTGTTAAATTTAAAAATACATGGAGAACTATTTCAACAATCAATTGACTAGATCTATAACTCCTGCTCTGTATCATGCAGAAGGCAAGCCCAACTATACAACATGCCTCCATTGAACTGCTTGTATATCTATTCTGTTTGGGTTATTTTTCTCCATCATATTAGGATTAGTAGTCAGAGTCTGGTAGGGTATGGGTTAGTGTCAGGGATTCAGTATTTTGAATGGAAAATAGGAAATTGAATCCAATGTGTATGCAAACATATGCTATAGAAAAATCTTCCGACTCTCATCCAGAACAATGCCTTGACATTACCTTCGCCTCAAGTAAGACACAATTAAAGGAGAAGAGTTAAAAAAATCTGTCAATACCTATATGGAATGGAAAATGCTCCAGATTTCACACCATTGGAGCTGCTAGAGGAGTTTCTAAATGTAATGGACAGAGTAAACCCTCCACAAACATGGAGCTCTGCTGGTCTAAAGTTTTTTGAGAATTTGCCTTTGAGGTTGGGCACTTGAAATATATGTTGTTGTCAGGAGCTTTAGCTTACTTTGTAGTGAGACCATCAAAGCTGGATTTGAATCTATGTGACCTGGATGACATGGTTACTTATTCTCCAATGTAATGAGGCAGCAGTGCTGAATTCTCTCTTTGTAGGTAAACTGTGGCCTCTAAGGGATAAGTGTCTCCCCGTGTTGACTGTGAAGCCATTTGGTCATCCTCTAATTTTCGTGGTGTTTTTGATGCTGCTCTGGGAGTTTGGTATTTGCTTCACAAAATACACCGAGTTCAAATGAGACACAGTACTGGAGAGAGTTCTGTCAGGTGTGGGGGGAAGGGTCTGCAGGAGAATGCACCAACCAGTTTTATCCCACGTATCTTGCCCCCTTGACAATAGCAACATGATTCAGAACATTGCCCTGAAACCTCTCCATATAACAAGATGCCTTTACATATAAGGGTTTCCTGGCTGCACCATGTCAGTCACAAGCCATTTGGAATCCAATGGTAGATCCTCATGGCACTACCACCGATGTTTTATCAAACACCTGCCCGCCACTGCTCTGGGCCACTACTCAGCAGGATCCAACTTACTGGCATCTCTGTTATACACCATTTTCATGAAACCCAGTCAATCAAGGCACTGTCTGGTATTCTCATGATCAGCAACAGGGCATCCAAAAGTTTTCCAGTGCCACCTGGTCATGGAAATTTCAAAAATTTCATGGTTTTTATCTAGCCATTTTTCAAAGATGAAGTTGGAGGCACTGTGGGTTTCTATTCATTCAGGAATCATTAAATGTTGAGGAAGCTCATTTCAATGAAAGCTCTGGAAAACTCTCACAGGCAAGGCTTCCCAAAGAGTGCCCAAAAAGGTCACATGAAGCCAGGCCCATTGAGGTCTAAATGTGAGGCCCATGTGTGTTTTGACTCTCAACTCAGCCTTCCAAGTCTTTATAATAAATTCATGTTATATACGGGCTGAGATTCCCAGTGCTCTTTCGAAAGCCACCCTGGGCCTAGATCTCAGTTTCCAAGGACGACTCTCATGCGTGTCCTCCTAAAATCCCAACAAAATTCATGGCAATACTTCTCTGAGTTCAGTTCCACAACTCAGTATCTAAGGGGAATCAAACCAGAGTTCAAGCCTAGGTGGACCCAGTCATTTCTTCCAACCGAGACACAAATGACCAAAATTATAACCAAAACACTCCCACATGATAGTAATCTTCTTCCATGTAGTCACTCATCATCACCTCTGGCTGAAGGTTTCCATCAGGGGCGCAGCCAAAGACAGTTTCCAAAATAAGCTTGCTTGCCCCTCATTTGCCTAAAGTCAGGATGTCCAGGACACCCTTCCTGTGAAACAGGAATGATCAAATAAGCATGCCTTTAATACTGCTCTGTTTCTCCAATTTGAGGCCTACTGACTTTCAGATATAGATTCTTTATGTGATTTGGAGTCATGCGAAACCCCAAGCACCTCTGCAGGGCTTGGAAGAACTCATTTGACCCAAAGAATCTCTATTTTTACTTGATGGAGGTCAGGAACCTAACAGAGGAAGGCATGTGACTTCATCCACAATGACTGATCTTTTGGCTATTTTGGTTTGGGATGCACACATGGGATCATTCTTTAGATCCATCAGGTGCTGAGAATCTAAGTCACAGCCACACACAAGGCCAAGAGGCTAATTCAGCCACATCCCTTTCCAAAGCAATTAAGCAAAAAGCCACAGGTGATGCCCATTAATTTCCATTTCAAAACTATATTCTTCAGGCTTCACAAAGGGGTGGCCTGAGGCAAAGACCTTCCAGACATTCATTGCAACAGAAAAATAGTTAAGCAAAAGACCCAATCATGGTCTCTCCACTGAGACTTTCCTGGTCACACTGATATCCTACATTCAGGGCAACAGAACAATATGTAAGAAAAGGTGCAAAACATGGTCTCTACACTGAGACTTTCCTGGTCACACTTATATCTGAGTTTTCTGAGAATCTCGCTATTATCTTCAGCTATCCAGTACATGGCCGTGTCACAGAGCTTGGAGGTGGTACATATCTTGGAAACAAAACCATGAGCCAATTCTGGAGAGTGGCCAGAATTCAGGAAGAAAACAGGAACTTAGGAAGATAGCAGGTGTTGCCCATGGATAAGACAAGTTGCAGTCCATTCACTAATTGGCTAGTATGAATTATGGGAAGATTTATACTAGACTAGACATCCATTAATGCATTATCTTTTCTAATGTCTACAACAACGAACACAGTGGGATACACAGACATAGGAATACTAGTCTTGTCAAACGACTTACTAGAAACAGTCCACTCCAAACCAAACAAAGCGACTTTCCTACCTATTCTCAGAAGATGAGACAAAATAACAAACACACACCCACTGCCCACAAAGATACCTCCTTCCCCCAAGTAGGTCTTTGACTATCCAGAGAGTCCTCTGACTGGTGGGCTAAACTATGTTCCCCAAAATGGCCTGTCTTCTATCAGATCTGGTTTCCTTGGCCAACTCTCTGAAGTTGTCAGAAAAAATTGGTGAGCCACTACCATCTTCCTCAGGAAAGGTCCCTCTTCAGAGCTCTCCTGGCATTTGTGCTTCCTCACATCAGTAGGTACCAAGAAAGACTGACTCTATTCTTGTTAAATCCAACCAAGTGAGCCCCCTGAGACTGGGACAGGGACTCCTTCTGGGTGCCTGGCTTCTTGGATACCAAGTTCAGAGAGTTGCATCAACAAGGAAATGACGTATGTCACTTTCTTTGGAACTGAATGAGGTCACTGCCCTGGCAACCACTTTATCCTAAAAGTTGCTTCCAAGGGTCCCATGAGATGGAGCTGGCCCCTACTTCCTGTGACACTTTAACAAGTTGGAATGGTATATCAACCATAGGAACCTGGGTAAAACTCTCCACCCAGGCCTGGTTTGGTCCATCTTCTCCACAATAAGAAGAGAGAGGCTGATTCAGACACATTCCTTCATTCTGACCAGGTTGTTTGCCATGGAAGATGACTTTTGCTCTCTCAGGTCTTTCATACCTGCCTAAAACTTCTCCAGGTATCATTTCTGCATGGACCTTTGAGATTCTCGGCAGGTAGAAGGTACACTACTTTCCTGTACTGTAAGAACAACTTTGTCCCTGCTCTTCTGTAAAATGAGATTGAGGGAACAGTGTATGTTTCGGGTTAATCACAGGTTCGATTTGGGTTATAAATCATTCTGTGCCATGAATAATGGTATTGGGAACCTACGATATGTACAAGAATATAGACGTGAAATAAAAGTATGAAAACAGAAATCTAGGTATGATTTGAAGCCCAGAAAACCATTGGGCCCTTGACTGGTATACTTAGCTTTGAATTATGTTCTGCAAATATGTCTCAGATAATTTGATATACAATGGCATAGGACCTTGTACCTTGGATGATTGAATGTAGAAGAGAACATCCAGTCAAAAAGGGATAGTAGGTAGGATTAGGAAGATATTTGGTATGTTTAGGAAGAAGAGTGAGTATAGGATTTGCACCAAAAGTTCTTTCCCAATAGGGATCTGGTTAGAGAATGAATGTAAATGTCAGCACATATGAAGAGTCAGTAACTATAATGAGCTGGGGAATATATGTAGAAAAGCAGATATCAATAGAGACATTATGAAATCAGGCAAAGTATAAAATGAGTGATAGGATTAGACAATTTCTACAGGGTTGAGTTTCAGTATATAATCTTAGGAAGAAACAAATATGTAGTCACCAATAGGATTGACATTTGAGAGCATTAGGCAACCTGGACATGGATGTTTTAGTAATCCATGTACACTTTCCATTTCGACTTTGGTACAATCATAAGTGTGACCTTTACATTTTTTGTTCAGAATATTACTGTGATAAAATGTATATGTAGATAAGGTCACATGAGTATTTCTACCACCATTTCTGGAAGCAATATATTGAAGACGTAATATTAGTATTGGGGGTACAAAGAGGTGTACCCTGTGTCTATGAATATAGAGATAAATCATGAATTGACCATAAGTGAATAAATAATATAACTTGTTCCAACTTTAAATAATGGATTGAACTGATATCTGAGAAATTATAAGAAATCTTATATTGATATATAATCATTCATTCCAAACAGACATACATCTAATGGTAATATTAGTGTTTTGGTTTATCATGGAGAGTATGTGTGTTTTGCTTCAATAGTGATTATGAAAATTAAAAATAATATGTTTGGAAAGAATTCTCATTTAAAGACCAGTCAAGACACCCTGACAATACACGTGTTCTGAAGCAAGAAGTGATTAAAGTTGCAACAAATGCCTATAAATTTGTGAACTTGTGGATGAAATGTAAATCCTATGTTGTGCAAACACTGAAGAAAAAGTAATGTACCAGTGTTGAATACAAATAAACGTCAAATTACATATCATGTCCCATAGGAATCTACTTGCATTGATGTTAGACTGGGTTAGTTACTGTAGAATTATTAGCATTTGTATGCACCATTCACTGAAGTTAGTTTTCAGTACTAGTAAACAAATATATATTTCAGGTAGATGAATATGTCTGAAAATAATCTTGTGAAAAGTTGATTATGAATCCACGTACATGAACATGAACAAATTTAGAGAGTGTATATAAGACACATATATTTTATATTTTGAAAATCTGGAGAGTGTATTTATAGATACAAAAAACACATACAGACATTAAAAAGAAGCAATATATATGCCAATCAAAATTCATCATTAAATATATATCATCCACAGATGCAAAATATTTATTTTACTGAACATGAGCTAATGTATAATGTTGTTCTACTAGGAAGCTTGTAGGTTAAATTTTCAGTTCCAACAGCGTTTAAGAGTAGTAAACTCTTCTCACAACTTGTATCTGCCAAGTCAGCCACCTCACAAAAATGTACATGTGATACCAGGTAGGATTCTATATGTGCATATGAGTATATATGGGTGAATAGGCTACAGAGAAAGGGGAACAAGAATACACATATCTGTTAACTTTCAAAAAACATGGAGGACTATTTCAATTAAAAATTGACTAAATTTATAACTCCTACCTTATATAATGCAAAAGGCAAGTCCAAGTATACAACATGCCTCCTCTGAACTGCTTGTATTTCTATTGTGTTTGGGTTATTTTTCTCCTTTATATTAGGATGAGTAGTCTGACTCTAGTAGGTAGGTATTAGTGTTAGGGATTCAGTATTTCGAAAGGAAAATTGGAAAATGAATTTAATGTGTATGCAAATATGTGCTGCACAAATATCCTTCCACTCTCATCCAATGCAATGCCTTGTCAATACCTTCGCCCCAATTAAGACACAAATAGAGGAAAAGAGTTAGAAAATCAGTGAATACATATCTGAAATGGAAATGCTCTGGAATTCACAACTTTGGAGGTGGTAGAGGAGTTTCCAAAAGTAAGGGACAGGGTAAACAATCCACAAACATGAAGCTCTGCTGGCCTAAAAACTTTTTGAGAAACTGCCTCTGAGTTTGGGCACTTGAAATATATGTTGTTGTCAGGAGATTTGACTTCCTTTGTAGTGAGACCATCAAAGCTGGGTCTGCATCTATGTGACCTGGAGGACATGTCTTCTTATTTTCCAATGAAGATGAGCAGCAGTGCTGAATTATCTCTTTGAAGGTAAACTGTGGCCACAGGGGACTAAGTGTCTCCCCGTGTTGACTGTGAAGCCATTTGGTCCTCGTCCACTTTTTGTGATGTTTTTGCTACTGAACTGGGAGTTTAGTATTTGCTTCATGACATACAAGGAGCTCAACTGGGACACAGTGCTGGAGGGAGTTCTGTCACGTGTGGTGGGCCACGGTCTGCAAGAGAATGCACCAACCATGCTTTTATTCCTCATAGCTTGACCCATTGCCCCCTTGTCCATATCAACCTGATTCTGAACATTGCCCTGAAACCTCTCCATATAACAAGATGCCTTTACATATAAGAGTCTGCTGGCTGCACCATGTCAGTAACATGCCATTTGGAATACAATGGTAGATCCTCATGGCCGTACCACTGAAGATTTATCACACACCTGTCCACCACTGCTCTTGGCCCACTACTCAGAAGGCTCCAACATACTGGAATCTCTGTTCTACACCATTTTCATGAAACCCAGTCATACAAGGATCTGTCTGGTATACTCATGATCAGCAATAGGACATCCAAAGGTTCTCCAGTGCCACCTGGTGATGGGAATTTCAAAAATTTCATGGTATTTATCTAGCCATTTTTCAATGATGAAGTTGGAGGCACTGTGGGTTTCAATTCATTCAGTAACCATTAAATGTTGAGGAAGCTCAATTCAATGAAAGCTCTGGAGAACTCTCACAGGCAAGGCTTCCGAAAGAGTGTCCAAAAGGTCACATGAAGCCAGGCCCATTGAAGTCTACAATGTGTGGCCTATGAGTGTTTCAACTCTCAAATATGGCTGCCATGTCTTTAAGAATAAAATCATGTGATATCCTGGCTGAGATTCCCAGGGCTCTGTGGAAAGCCACCCTGGGCCTAGATGTCAGTTTCCAAGGGCGACTCTCATGCATGGCCTCCTAAAATCCAAATAAAATTCATGGCAATACTTCTCTGAGGTCAGTTTCACAACTCAGTCTCTAAGGGGAATCACACCAGATTTCAAGCCCACGTGGACCCAGTCATTTCTTCCAACCGCCAAACAAATGACCAAAATTAAAACCAAAACATTTCCACATGTCCCTCATCTTCTTCCATATAGTCACCTCTGACTGGAGGTTTCCATTAGGGGTGCAAACAAAGACAGTGTCCAAAAAATGCTCCCTTGCCCCTCATTTGCCTAAAGTCAGGGTGTCCTTGACACCCTTCCTGTGAACCAGGAGTGATCAAATAAGCCTGCCGTAAATACTGCTGTGTTTCTCCAATTTGAGTCCTACTGACTTTCAGGTATAGATTCTATATGTGATTTGGAGTCATGCGAAAACCCAAGCCCCTCTGCAGGGCTTGGAAGAACTCATTTGACACAAAAAATCCATATTTTCACTTGATGGAGGTCAGGAACCTAACACAGGAAGGCAAGAGACTTCATCCACAAATACTGATTTTTTGTCATTATGGTTTTGAACGCGCACATGGAATCATTCTTTAGATCCATCATGTGCTTAGAATCTAAATCACAGCCACAAACAAGGCCAAGAGGCTAATTCAGCCACATCCCTTTCGAAAGCAATAAAGCAAAGAGCCACAGGTGATGCCCATTCATTTCCATTTCAAAACTATATTCTTCAGGCTTCACAAAGGGGTGGCCGGAAGCAAAATCATTCCAGATATTCAGTGCAAGAGAACAGTACTTAAACAAAAAGTCCAAAGCAGGGTCTCTCAACTGAGAGTTTCCTGGTCACACTGATATCTGAGTTTTATGAGATGCTCGCCATTCTCTTCAGCTCTCCAGTACATGGCCATGTCAGAGAGCTTGGAGGTGGTACATATCTTGTACACAAAACCATGAGCCTATTCTGCAGAATGGCCAGAATTTAGGAAGAAAACAGCAACTTAGGAAGAGAGCAGGTGTTTCCCATTGATAAGACAAGCTGCAGTTCATTCATATATTGGGCAGGATGAATTATGAGAAGATTTATACTAGACAGGACACATCCATTAATGCATTTACTTTTCTAATGTGTACAACACCAGACACAGTGGGATACACAGACAAAGAAACACTCGCCTTGTCAAACGACTTACTAGAACAGTCCACTCAAAACCAAAAAAAAAAAAAACCAAAAAACAAAAAACGCCTTTCCTACCTATTCTCAGAACATGAGACAGAACCACAAACCCAAACCCACTCCCACAGAGGCACCTTCTTTCCCCAAGTAGGTCTGTGACAACCCGGAGTGTCCTCTGACTGGTGAGCCATACAATGTTTCCCCGAACTGGCCTGTCTTGACTCAGATCTGGTCTCCTTGTCCAACTCTGTGAAGTTGAGAGGAGCCAGCGGTGAGCCACTACCTGTTTTCTCAGAAAAGGTCCCTCTTCAGAGCTCTACTGGCATTTGGCCATCCTCACATCAGTAGGTACCAAGAAAGGCTGACTTTGTCCTTGGAAAATCCAAACAAGTGAGCCCACTGGGACTGGGACTGGGACTGGGACTGCCACTGGGTGGCTTCTTGGATACCAAGTTCAGAGAGTTCCATCACCAAGGAAATGAGGTATGTCACTTTCTTTGGAACTGAATGAGGTGACTGCCTTGGCAACCACTTTGTCCTAACAGTTGCTTCCAAGAGTCCCAAGAGATGGAGCCAGCCGCTCCTTCTTGTGACACTTTCACAAGTTAGAATGGAATATAAACGATAGCCAAACGGGAACAGCTCTCCACACAGGCCTGTTTTGGTCAGTCTTCTCTACAATAAGAAGAGAGAGGCTGATTCAGACACGTCCCTTCGTTCTAACTAGGTTTTTTTGCCATGGAAGATGACTTTTGCTCACTCAGGTCCTTCATACATGCCTACAACTTGTGCAAGTATCATTTCTGCATGGACCTTTGAGGTTCTCAGCAGGTGGACGGTCCCCTACTTTGCTGTATTGTAAGAACAACTCTGTTCCTGCTCTTTTGTGAAATGAGTTTGAGGGAACAGTGTATGTTTATGGTTAATAACAGGTTCGATTTGGGTTAGGAATCATTCTGTGCGATGAATAATAGTGTTGGAAACCTGTGATATTTACAAGAATATAGAGGTGAAATATAAGTATGAAAACAGAAATCTAGGTATGATTTGAAGCCCAGAAGGGCATTGAGCCCTTGATTGGGATACTTAGCTACGAATTATGTTCTGCAAATATGTCTCATATAATTCGATATACAATGGCATAGGACCTTGTACCTTGGATGATTGAATGTAGAAGAGAACATCCAGTCAAAAAGGGATAGTTGCTAGGATCATGAAGCTAGTCGGTAGGTTTAGGTGGAAGAGTGAGTATATGATTTGCACCAAAAGTTCTTTAGCAATAGGGTTTTGGTTAGAGACTGAATTTAAATGTCAGCACATATGAAGAGTCAGTCACTAGGATGAGCTGGGGAAAATATGCAGAAAAGCAGATATCAATAGAGACATTACAAAATTAGGCAAAGTATAAAGTGACTGATAGGATTAGACATGTTCAACAGTGTTGAGTTTCAATATATAATCTTAGGAAGAAACAAATA
Organism: Callospermophilus lateralis; assembly: GCF_048772815.1. Lineage (NCBI taxonomy): Eukaryota > Metazoa > Chordata > Mammalia > Rodentia > Sciuridae > Callospermophilus > Callospermophilus lateralis. The sequence continues at coordinate 368,125 of NW_027513832.1, read as the reverse complement.
TGTAGTCACCAATAGGATTGGCATTTGAGAGCATTACACAACCTGGACATGGATGTTTTTGGTAATCCGTGTTCACTTTCCATTTAGGCCTTGGTACAATCATAAGTATGGCCATTAAATTTTTTGTCCAGAATATTACTGGGATAAAATGTATATGTAGATCAGGTGACATGAGTATTTCTTCCACCATTTCTGGGAGCAATATATTAAAGACGTAAAATTAGTATTGGGGTTACAAAGAGGTGCACCCTGTGTCTATGAATATAGAGATAAAGCATGAATAGACCATACTGTGAATAAATAATATAACTTGTTCCAATTTTAAATAATGGATTTAACTGATATCTGAAAAATTACAGGAAATCTTATATTGATATACAATCATTCATTCCAACCAATTATACATCTAATTGTAATATTAGTGTTTTGGTTTATCATGAAGAGTGTGTGAGTTTTGCTTCAAAAGTGATTATGGAAATCGAAAATAATGTGTTTGGAAAGAAGTCTCATAAAAAGACCAGTCAGGAAACCTGGAGGAATACATATGTTGTGAAGCAGGAGGTGATTGAAAGTAAAACAAATGCCAATAAGTTTGCTAATTTGTGGATGAAATATACATCCAATGATGTGCATAAACTCATGAAATATTAATGTACCAGTGTTGAGTAAAAATGAACGTCAAAATACACATCATGTCCCATAGGAATCTACTTGCATTGTTATTAAACTGGGTCAGTTACTGTAGAAATATTAGGATTCGCGTGCATCATTCACCAAAGTTAGTATTCTTTTTTTTTAATTTTTATTTATGGTTGTTAAAAACATTACATAGTTCTTGATATATCATATATCGCATTTTGATTCAAGTGGGTTATGAACTCCCATTTTTACCCCGTATACAAATTGCAGAATCACATCAGTTACACATCCATTGATTCACATATAGCCATACTAGTGTCTGTTCTATTCTGCTGCCTTTCCTATCCTCTACTATCCCCCCTCCCCTCCCCTCTCCTCCCCTCTTCTCTCTCTACCCACTCTACAGTAATAAATTTCTCCCCCTTGTATTATTTTTCCCTTTTCCCGCACTTCCTTTTGTATAAAATTTTGTATAACCCTGAGGCTCTCCTCCCATTTCCATGCAATTTCCCTTCTCTCTCCCTTTCCCTTCCACCTCTCATCCCTGTTTAGTGTTAATCTTCTTCTCATGCTCTTCGTCACTACTCTGTTCTTAGTTACTCTCCTTATATCAAAGAAGACATTTGGCATTTGTTTTTTAGGGATTGGCTAGGTTCACTTAGCATAATCTGCTCTAATGCCATCCATTTCCCTGCAAATTCTAAGATTTTGTCATTTTTAAATGCAGAGTAATACTCCATTGTGTATAAATGCCACATTATTTTTATTCATTCTTCCATTGAAGGGCACATAGCTTGGTTCCACAGTCTTGCTATTGTGAATTGTGCTGCTCTGAACATCGATGTAGCAGTGTCCCTGTAGCATGCTCTTTTTAGGTCTTTAGGTTTTAGACCGAGAAGGGGAATATCTGGGTCAAATGGTGGTTCCATTGCCAGCTTTCCAAGAAATCTCCATACTGCTTTCCCATTTGGCTGCACCAATTTGCAGTCCCACCAGCAATGTACAAGTTTACCTGTTTCCCCATATCCTCGACAGCACTTGTTGTTGTTTGACTTCATAATGGCTGCCAATCTTACTGGAGTGAGATGGTATCTTAGGGTGGTTTTGATTCACATTTCTCTGACTGCTGGAGATGGTGAGCATTTTTTATGTACTTGTTGATTGATTGTATGTCCTCCTCTGAGCAGTGTCTGTTCAGGTCCTTGGCCCATTTGTTGATTGTGTTATTTGTTATCTTATTGACTAATTTTTTGAGTTCTTTGTATACTCTGGATATTAGGGCTCTATCTGAAGTGTGAGGAGTAAAGATTTGTTCTTAGGATGTAGGCTCCCTATTTACCTCTCTTATTGTTTCTTTTGCTGAGAAAAAACTTTTTAGTTTGAGTAAGTCCCATTTGTTGATTCTAGCTATTAACTCTTGTGCTATGGGTGTCCTATTGAGGAATTTGGAGCCCGACCCCACAGTATGTAGATCATAGCCAACTTTTTCTTCTATCAGGCGCCGTGTCTCTGATTTGTTATCAAGCTCCTTGATCCATTTTGAGTTAACTTTTGTGCATGGCGAGAGAAAGGGATTCAGTTTCATTTTGTTGCATATGGATTTCCAGCTTTCCCAGCACCAATTATTGAAGATGCTATCCTTCATCCATTGCATGCTTTTAGCCCCTTTATCAAATATGAGATAGTTGAAGTTTTGTGGATTGGTTTCTGTGTCCTCTAATCTGTACCATTGTTCCACCCGCCTGTTTTGGTACCAGTATTATGCTATTTTTGTTACTATTGCTCTGCAGTATACTTTGAAGTCTGATATCGCTATATCGCCTGATTCACACTTCCTGCTTATCATTGTTTTTGCTATTCTGGGTCTTTTATTTTTCCATATGAATTTCATGATTGCTTTCTCTATTTCTACAAGAAATGCCATTAGGATTTTGATTGGCATTGCATTAAACCTATAGAGAACTTTTGGTAATATCGCCATTTTGATAATGTTAGTTCTGCCTATATATGAACAGGGTACATTTTTACATCTTTTAAGATCTTCCTCTATTATTCTCTTTAGGGTTCTGTAGTTTTCATTTTATGAGACTTGCACCTCTTTTGTTAGGCTGATTCCCAATTATTTTTTTAGGATATTGTGAATGTAGTGGTTGTCCTCATTTCCGTTTCAGAGGATTTTTTGCTGATATACAGGAATGCCTTTGATTTATGCGTGTTGATTTTATATCCTGCCACTTTGCTGAATTCATTCATTAGCTCTATTAGTTTCTTTGTAGACCCTTTTGGGTCTGCTAGGTATAGAATCATGTCATCTCTAATAGTGATAATTTAAGTTCTTCTTTTCCTGTTTTTATGGCTTTAATTTTTTTGTCTGTCTAATTGCTCTCACCAGTGTTTCACGAACTATGTTGAACAGAAGTGGTGAAAGAGGGCATCCCTTTCTTGTTCCAGATTTTAGGGGGAATGCCTTCAATTATTCTCCATTCAGAATGATGCTAGCCTGAGGCTTAGCAGAGATTGCTTTTACAATATTGAGGTATGTTCCTGTTATCCCTAGTTTTTCTAGAGTTTTGAACATAAAGGTGTGCTGTACTTTGTCGAATGCTTTCTCTGCATCTATCGAGATGATCATATGGTTCTTATTTTTAAGTCTATTGATGTGATGAATAACATTTATTGATTTCCCTATATTGATCCAGCCTTGCATCCCACGGATGAGTCCTACTTGATCATGTACACAATTTTTTTGATATGCTTTTGTATCTGATTTGCTAGAATTTAATTGAGGATTTTTGCCTCTAGGTTCATTAGAGATATTGGTCTGTAGTTTTCTTTCTTTTAAGTGTCTTTTTCTGGTGTAGGAATCAGGGTGATGGTGGCCTCATAGAATGAATTTGGAAGTTCTCCTTCTTTTTGAATTTCCTGAAATAGCTTGAAAAGCATTGGTATTAGTTTCTCTTTAAAGGTTTTGTAAAACTCTGCTGTATACCCATCGGGTCCTGGGCTTTTCTTACTTGGTAGTGTTTTGATGGTTTCTTCTATTTCCTCAATTGATATCGGTCTGTTTAGGTTGTCTATAACCTCCTGACTCAATCTGGGCACATCAAATGACTTAAGAAATTTATCGATGCCTTCACTCTCTTCTATTTTATTGGAGTATAAAGATTCAAAATATTTTCTTATTATCTTCTGTATTTCTGAAATATCTCTTGTGATATTGTCTCTTTCATGCTGTATGCTAGTAATTTGAGTTCTCTCTCTTTTTTTCTTCATTACCATGGCTAAGGTTCTGTCGGTTTTATTTATTTTTTCAAAGAACCAAATGGGTTGACGTGTCCTCCGCGCTGGCAGGCCGCTGGGCCTGTTTCTCCATTCGGTTGCAGGTCTGCCTACCTTGCGGGAGTGGGTGGTGGCTCTGCTTTGCCCCTTCTCCAATTGGGGTGTCGTGACTATCATGCCGGCACGTCCCTGGGCCTGTTCTGGGCGCGGGCAAAGCCTCTGCTCTACGCCTACTCCAATTGTGTTGACGTGACTACCATGCTGGTGGGCCGCTGTGCTTTTACTGGGCTTGGGAGAAGGCTCTGCTCTGCCACTACTCCAATTGGGGTGTTGTGTGTACCACGGTGGCAGGCCGCTGGGCCTCTTCCGCAGGTCAGTCACATGTCTGCTTACATTGCGGGCGCGGGCGGCGGCCAGCTTGGCCCCTGCTACAATTTGGGTGACGTGACTACCACGCCAGCAGGTGGCTGGGCCTGATCTGGGCCCGGGTGGCAGCTCTGCTCTGCCTCTACTCCAATTGGGGTGATGTGACTACCATGCCTGCAGGTCGCTGGGCCTGTTCCGGGCACGGGCGGCAACTCTGCTCTGCCCCTACTCCAATTGGGGTGACGTGACTACCATGACAGTGGGTCGCTGGGTCCGTTCCGGGCATGGGCAGCAGCTCTGCTCTGCCCCTCTAGCTTGATGACAAAGTGAGAGATACTCAGGTGTTTGTGACTCACTTTCTTTACCAGAAGACCAACTGTTTCTGTCACCGCTGGTATCAATGAAGTTATCTCCTCCGCCGCTTTCTGATGACATCAGATCTCTGCCATGTTGATACACCATGTGAATGGCAGCATTTCGTTCCCTTTGCCGGGTGACAAAAGAAACGGGTGAGTCTTGACCGGCCCTCACAAGCCCCGTCTCAAACTTGCTGCCACTGCCTATGAAGGCTCGGTTGGTATTAAACTCCACAGTATTCAGCAAGACCCGGACCGAGAAGCAGTTTCCGTGAGTTCTTTAGCCCTGGGCCAGATCAGTTCCAGGAGCTGAAATTCGGCCGCTGTTGGCTTGGTGTATGTTCTGATAGGAGCAGGCTCCATGAAGCAGTTTCTTCGGTTTCTTTAGCACTGAGCCTGAGTAATTTGTCTGCAAGACACAGGCAAATGGCAGCCTGAAATTACCTAGTCTATAGCTGAATGAGTGGCGATCAGTGGAACACAGGGATGGTGACGTCAGCTCTCCAAGATGGTGGCCACTGGCTTCCTCTATGGTCTGACCGGTGTGGAGAACAGAATTGGACCACTTCCTTCCCCCATCTCAAACCCAGAATTCAGCACTGAGCACAGTGATTGCACAGGTGGCAGGAGCCCACAAAATCCACACCGCTGTATATTTGCATTGCTATCTCGTCATTTCCGAGCGCGTGCCGCATGCTCTAGCCGCAGAGCGATTTGCTGAATAAGCAGCATGACCCTTGGTGCGGACAAATCACTCGCGTTGGAGCCCCCATAGCTGATCCTCATGAGATAGAAATACTTCAACTAGGTTTTGGAGCACCCCAATTTTGCTGGAAATTCCTAAAAAGATAGGTTTTAGCAGTTCTAACTCATCATTCTCCCGCACAGTGACGCGGTACATGGGGGTGATGCACTTCCTTCGCCGCCATCATATGATCCCCCAGAGTTAGCTTTCAGTACTAGGAAACAAATATGTATTTCAGGTGGATGAATATTTCTGAGAATAATCTTTGAAAAGTTGATTATAAATCCACATACATGAATATGAATGAATTTAGGGAGTTTATAATAAGACAAATATATTTCATATTTTGAAAAATTTGGAGAGTGAATATATATATATATATATATATATATATATATATATATACACATATATATGCACACACACACACACACACACACACAGAGACATTAAAAAGTAGCATTGCCCGCGCCCAGAACAGGCCCAGCGACGTGCCGGCATGATAGTCACGACACCCCAATTGGAGAAGGGGCAAAGCAGAGCCACCACCCACTCCCGCAAGGTAGGCAGACCTGCAACCGAATGGAGAAACAGGCCCAGCGGCCTGCCAGCGCGGAGGACACGTCAACCCATTTGGTTCTTTGAAAAAATAAATAAAACCGACAGAACCTTAGCCATGGTAATGAAGAAAAAAAGAGAGAGAACTCAAATTACTAGCATACAGCATGAAAGAGACAATATCACAAGAGATATTTCAGAAATACAGAAGATAATAAGAAAATATTTTGAATCTTTATACTCCAATAAAATAGAAGAGAGTGAAGGCATCGATAAATTTCTTAAGTCATTTGATGTGCCCAGATTGAGTCAGGAGGTTATAGACAACCTAAACAGACCGATATCAATTGAGGAAATAGAAGAAACCATCAAAACACTACCAAGTAAGAAAAGCCCAGGACCCGATGGGTATACAGCAGAGTTTTACAAAACCTTTAAAGAGAAACTAATACCAATGCTTTTCAAGCTATTTCAGGAAATTGAAAAAGAAGGAGAACTTCCAAATTCATTCTATGAGGCCACCATCACCCTGATTCCTACACCAGAAAAAGACACTTAAAAGAAAGAAAACTACAGACCAATATCTCTAATGAACCTAGAGGCAAAAATCCTCAATTAAATTCTAGCAAATCAGATACAAAAGCATATCAAAAAAATTGTGTACATGATCAAGTAGGACTCATCCGTGGGATGCAAGGCTGGATCAATATAGGGAAATCAATAAATGTTATTCATCACATCAATAGACTTAAAAATAAGAACCATGTGATCATCTCGATAGATGCAGAGAAAGCATTCGACAAAGTACAGCACACCTTTATGTTCAAAACTCTAGAAAAACTAGGGATAACAGGAACATACCTCAATATTGTAAAAGCAATCTCTGCTAAGCCTCAGTCTAGCATCATTGTGAATGGAGAATAATTGAAGGCATTCCCCCTAAAATCTGGAACAAGAAAGGAATGCCCTCTTTCACCACTTCTGTTCAACATAGTTCATGAAACACTGGTGAGAGCAATTAGACAGACAAAAAAATTAAAGCCATAAAAACAGGAAAAGAAGAACTTAAATTATCACTATTAGAGATGACATGATTCTATACCTAGCAGACCCAAAAGGGTCTACAAAGAAACTAATAGAGCTAATGAATGAATTCAGCAAAGTGGCAGGATATAAAATCAACACGCATAAATCAAAGGCATTCCTGTATATCAGCAAAAAATCCTCTGAAACGGAAATGAGGACAACCACTACATTCACAATATCCTAAAAAAAATAATTGGGAATCAGCCTAACAAAAGAGGTGCAAGTCTCATAAAATGAAAACTACAGAACCCTAAAGAGAATAATAGAGGAAGATCTTAAAAGATGTAAAAATGTACCCTGTTCATATATAGGCAGAACTAACATTATCAAAATGGCGATATTACCAAAAGTTCTCTATAGGTTTAATGCAATGCCAATCAAAATCCTAATGGCATTTCTTGTAGAAATAGAGAAAGCAATCATGAAATTCATATGGAAAAATAAAAGACCCAGAATAGCAAAAACAATGATAAGCAGGAAGTGTGAATCAGGCGATATAGCGATATCAGACTTCAAAGTATACTGCAGAGCAATAGTAACAAAAATAGCATAATACTGGTACCAAAACAGGCGGGTGGAACAATGGTACAGATTAGAGGACACAGAAACCAATCCACAAAACTTCAACTATCTCATATTTGATAAAGGGGCTAAAAGCATGCAATGGATGAAGGATAGCATCTTCAATAATTGGTGCTGGGAAAGCTGGAAATCCATATGCAACAAAATGAAACTGAATCCCTTTCTCTCGCCATGCACAAAAGTTAACTCAAAATGGATCAAGGAGCTTGATAACAAATCAGAGACACGGCGCCTGATAGAAGAAAAAGTTGGCTATGATCTACATACTGTGGGGTCGGGCTCCAAATTCCTCAATAGGACACCCATAGCACAAGAGTTAATAGCTAGAATCAACAAATGGGACTTACTCAAACTAAAAAGTTTTTTCTCAGCAAAAGAAACAATAAGAGAGGTAAATAGGGAGCCTACATCCTAAGAACAAATCTTTACTCCTCACACTTCAGATAGAGCCCTAATATCCAGAGTATACAAAGAACTCAAAAAATTAGTCAATAAGATAACAAATAACACAATCAACAAATGGGCCAAGGACCTGAACAGACACTGCTCAGAGGAGGACATACAATCAATCAACAAGTACATAAAAAAATGCTCACCATCTCCAGCAGTCAGAGAAATGTGAATCAAAACCACCCTAAGATACCATCTCACTCCAGTAAGATTGGCAGCCATTATGAAGTCAAACAACAACAAGTGCTGTCGAGGATATGGGGAAACAGGTAAACTTGTACATTGCTGGTGGGACTGCAAATTGGTGCAGCCAAATGGGAAAGCAGTATGGAGATTTCTTGGAAAGCTGGCAATGGAACCACCATTTGACCCAGATATTCCCCTTCTCGGTCTAAAACCTAAAGACCTAAAAAGAGCATGCTACAGGGACACTGCTACATCGATGTTCAGAGCAGCACAATTCACAATAGCAAGACTGTGGAACCAAGCTATGTGCCCTTCAATGGAAGAATGAATAAAAATAATGTGGCATTTATACACAATGGAGTATTACTCTGCATTTAAAAATGACAAAATCTTAGAATTTGCAGGGAAATGGATGGCATTAGAGCAGATTATGCTAAGTGAACCTAGCCAATCCCTAAAAAACAAATGCCAAATGTCTTCTTTGATATAAGGAGAGTAACTAAGAACAGAGTAGTGACGAAGAGCATGAGAAGAAGATTAACACTAAACAGGGATGAGAGGTGGAAGGGAAAGGGAGAGAGAAGGGAAATTGCATGGAAATGGGAGGAGAGCCTCAGGGTTATACAAAATTTTATACAAAAGGAAGTGCGGGAAAAGGGAAAAATAATACAAGGGGGAGAAATTTATTACTGTAGAGTGGGTAGAGAGAGATGAGGGGAGGAGAGGGGAGGGGAGGGGGGATAGTAGAGGATAGGAAAGGCAGCAGAATAGAACAGACACTAGTATGGCTATATGTGAATCAATGGATGTGTAATTGATGTGATTCTGCAATTCGTATACGGGGTAAAAATGGGAGTTCATAACCCACTTGAATCAAAATGCGATATATGATATATCAAGAACTATGTAATGTTTTTAACAACCATAAATAAAAATTAAAAAAAAAGAATACTAACTTTGGTGAATGATGCACGCGAATCCTAATATTTCTACAGTAACTGACCCAGTTTAATATCAATGCAAGTAGATTCCTATGGGACATGATGTGTATTTTGACGTTCATTTTTACTCAACACTGGTACATTAATATTTCATGAGTTTATGCACATCATTGGATGTATATTTCATCCACAAATTAGCAAACTTATAGGCATTTGTTTTACTTTCAATCACGTCCTGCTTCACAACATATGTATTCCTCCAGGTTTCCTGACTGGTCTTTTTATGAGACTTCTTTCCAAACACATTATTTTCGATTTCCATAATCACTTTTGAAGCAAAACTCACACACTCTTCATGATAAACCAAAACACTAATATTACAATTAGATGTATAATTGGTTGGAATGAATGATTGTATATCAATATAAGATTTCCTGTAATTTTTCAGATATCAGTTAAATCCATTATTTAAAATTGGAACAAGTTATATTATTTATTCACAGTATGGTCTATTCATGCTTTATCTCTATATTCATAGACACAGGGTGCACCTCTTTGTAACCCCAATACTAATTTTACGTCTTTAATGTATTGCTCCCAGAAATGGTGGAAGAAATACTCATGTCACCTGATCTACATATACATTTTATCCCAGTAATATTCTGGACAAAAAATTTAATGGCCATACTTATGATTGTACCAAGGCCTAAATGGAAAGTGAACACGGATTACCAAAAACATCCATGTCCAGGTTGTGTAATGCTCTCAAATGCCAATCCTATTGGTGACTACATATTTGTTTCTTCCTAAGATTATATATTGAAACTCAACACTGTTGAACATGTCTAATCCTATCAGTCACTTTATACTTTGCCTAATTTTGTAATGTCTCTATTGATATCTGCTTTTCTGCATATTTTCCCCAGCTCATCCTAGTGACTGACTCTTCATATGTGCTGACATTTAAATTCAGTCTCTAACCAAAACCCTATTGCTAAAGAACTTTTGGTGCAAATCATATACTCACTCTTCCACCTAAACCTACCGACTAGCTTCATGATCCTAGCAACTATCCCTTTTTGACTGGATGTTCTCTTCTACATTCAATCATCCAAGGTACAAGGTCCTATGCCATTGTATATCGAATTATATGAGACATATTTGCAGAACATAATTCGTAGCTAAGTATCCCAATCAAGGGCTCAATGCCCTTCTGGGCTTCAAATCATACCTAGATTTCTGTTTTCATACTTATATTTCACCTCTATATTCTTGTAAATATCACAGGTTTCCAACACTATTATTCATCGCACAGAATGATTCCTAACCCAAATCGAACCTGTTATTAACCATAAACATACACTGTTCCCTCAAACTCATTTCACAAAAGAGCAGGAACAGAGTTGTTCTTACAATACAGCAAAGTAGGGGACCGTCCACCTGCTGAGAACCTCAAAGGTCCATGCAGAAATGATACTTGCACAAGTTGTAGGCATGTATGAAGGACCTGAGTGAGCAAAAGTCATCTTCCATGGCAAAAAAACCTAGTTAGAACGAAGGGACGTGTCTGAATCAGCCTCTCTCTTCTTATTGTAGAGAAGACTGACCAAAACAGGCCTGTGTGGAGAGCTGTTCCCGTTTGGCTATCGTTTATATTCCATTCTAACTTGTGAAAGTGTCACAAGAAGGAGCGGCTGGCTCCATCTCTTGGGACTCTTGGAAGCAACTGTTAGGACAAAGTGGTTGCCAAGGCAGTCACCTCATTCAGTTCCAAAGAAAGTGACATACCTCATTTCCTTGGTGATGGAACTCTCTGAACTTGGTATCCAAGAAGCCACCCAGTGGCAGTCCCAGTCCCAGTCCCAGTCCCAGTGGGCTCATTGTTTGGATTTTCCAAGGACAAAGTCAGCCTTTCTTGGTACCTACTGATGTGAGGATGGCCAAATGCCAGTAGAGCTCTGAAGAGGGACCTTTTCTGAGAAAACAGGTAGTGGCTCACCGCTGGCTCCTCTCAACTTCACAGAGTTGGACAAGGAGACCAGATCTGAGACAAGACAGGCCAATTCGGGGAAACATTGTATGGCTCACCAGTCAGAGGACACTCCGGGTTGTCACAGACCTACTTGGGGAAAGAAGGTGCCTTTGTGGGAGTGGGTTTGGGTTTGTGGTTCTGTCTCATGTTCTGAGAATAGGTAGGAAAGGCGTTTTTTTTTTTTTTGTTTTTTTTTTTTTTTTTTTGGTTTTGAGTGGACTGTTCTAGTAAGTCGTTTGACAAGGCGAGTGTTTCTTTGTCTGTGTATCCCACTGTGTCTGGTGTTGTACATATTAGAAAAGAAAATGCATTAATGGATGTGTCCTGTCTAGTATAAATCTTCCCAAAATTCATCCTGCCCAATATATGAATGAACTGCAGCTTGTCTTATCAATGGGAAACACCTGCTATCTTCCTAAGTTGCTGGTTTCTTCCTAAATTCTGGCCACTCTGCAGAATAGGCTCACGGTTTTGTGTACAAGATATGTACCACCTCCAAGCTCTCTGACATGGCCAAGTACTGGAGAGCTGAAGAGAATGGCGAGCATCTCAGAAAACTCAGATATCAGTGTGACCAGGAAACTCTCAGTTGAGAGACCCTGCTTTGGACTTTTTGTTTAAGTACTGTTCTCTTGCACTGAATATCTGGAAGGATTTTGCTTCCGGCCACCCCTTTGTGAAGCCTGAAGAATATAGTTTTGAAATGGAAATGAATGGGCATCACCTGTGGCTCTTTGCTTTATTGCTTTTGAAAGGGATGTGGCTGAATTAGCCTCTTGGCCTTGTTTGTGGCTGTGATTTAGATTCTAAGCACATGATGGATCTAAAGAATGATTCCACCTAGGTCTGGTTTGGTCCATCTTCGCCACATTAAGAAAAGAGAGGCTGATTCAAACACGTCCCTTCGTCCTGACTAGGTTGTTTGCCATAGAAGATGACTTTTGCTCTCTCAGGTCCTTCATAGCTGCCTATATCTTCTCCAGGGATCATTTCTGCATGGACCTTTGAGGTTCTCAGCAGGTGGAAGATCCCCTACATTCTGTATTGTAAGACCAGCTCTGGCCCTGCTCTTCTATAAAGTTAAATTGAGGGAACTGTGTATGGTTAGGTTTAATACCTGGTTCAATTTGGGTTATGAATCATTCTGCGGGATGCATAATGGTATTGGGAACCTGCGATATTCACAAGAATATATAGGTGAAATATAAGTATGAAAACAGAAATCTAGGTAAGATTTGAAGCCCAGAGGGCATTGGGCCGTTGATTGGGATACTTAGCATTCAATTATGTTCTGCACAGATGTCTCAGATAAATCGATATACAATGGCATAGGACCTTGTACCTTGGATGATTGAATGTCGAAGAGAACATCCAGTCAAAAAGGCATAGTCAGTAGGATTAAGAAGATAGTCTGTAGTTTTAGAAAGACGAGTGAGTATAGGATTTGGACCAAAAGTTCTTTAGCAACAGGGTTTCGGGTAGAGAGTGAACGTAAACGTGAGCACATGTGAAGAGTCAGTCACAATGATGAACTGGGGAAAATATGTCAGAAAGCAGATATCAACAGAGACATTAGGAAATCAGGCAAAGTATAAAGTGAGTGATAAGATTAGATATTTTCAATATGGTTGAGGTTGAATATATAATCTTAGAAAGAAACAAATATGTAATTACGAATTGGATTGACATTTGAAAGCATTAGGCAATATGAACATGGATGCTTTTAGTTGTCCTTGCTCAGTTTCCATTTAGGCTTTGGTAGAATCTTAAGTGTTATCTTCGCTTTTTTTGTCCAGAATATTACTGTGATAAATGTATATGTAGATCAGGTGACATGAGTATTTCTTCCACCATTTTTTTAGGAATAATTGGAAGACGTATAAATTAGACTTGGGGGTACAAAGAGGTGTAACCTTTGTTTATGAATACAGAGATAATGCATGAATAGTCCATACTGTGAATAAATAATATAACTGGATCTACTTTAAATAATGGATTGAATTATTATCTGAAATTATATATGAAATCATATATTGATTTACAATCATTCATTCCAACCAGTTATACAACTAATGGAAATATTAGTGTTATGGTTTATCATGAAGGGTGTGTGAGTTTTGGTTCAAAAATGATTATGGAAAATGAAAATAATGACTTTGGAAAGAAGCCTCATTAAAAGACCAGTGAAGAAACATGGAGAAATACATGTGTTCTGAAGTAGGAAGTGATTGTAAGTAAAAAAAATGCCTATGAATTTGTGAACTTGTGGATGAAATACATATCCTATGATGTGCATAAACTGAAGAAATAGTAATGTACCAGTGTTGAATAAAAATGAACATCAAAATGCACATCATGTCCCATAGGAATCTACTTGCATTGATGTTATACTGGATCAGTTACTGTAGAAATATTAGGATTTGTATGCACCATTCACTGAAGTTAGTTGTCAGTACTAGGAAAGAAATATGTAGTTCAGGTAGATGAATATTTGTGAGAATAATCTTGTGAAATTTTGATTATAAATCCACACATATGAATATGAATGAATTTAGGGAGTGTATAATAAGACACATATATTACATATTTTGATAAATCTGTAGAGTGTGTATATATATATATACAGACACACACACACACACACACACACACACACACACACACAACCAGTTATTAAAAACTAGCAAAATATATGCTGATCAAAATTCATCATGAAATATATATCATAAAGATCCAAAAATATTCTTTTGACTGAACATGGGTTTATGTATAGTGTTGTTCTACTGGGAAGCTCACCCATAGGTTGAATTTTCAGTTCCAACACCATTTTGGAAGAGTGATGTCTTCTCACACTTTGTATCTGCCAAGTCATGTAACTCACAAGAATGTACGTGTGATCCCCGTAGGATTCTATTTGTGCATATAAAAATACATGTGCTGAATAAGCTCCAGAGAAAGGGAGACAGTAATTCACATATTTGTTAACTTTAAAAACACATGGAGAACTATTTCAATTAAAAATTGACTAGATTTATAACACCTACCCTTTCTCATGCAAAAGTCAATTTCAACTCTGAACTGCGTGTATTTATATACTGTTTTGGTTATTTTTCTCTATCATATTAGGATTAGTAGTCAGAGTCTAGTAGAATATGGGTTAGTGTCAGGTATTCAGAAATTCGAATGGAAAATAGGAAAATAAATCTAATATGTATGCAAATATGTGCTACAAAAAATCTTCCCACTCTCATCCAGAACAATGCCTTGACATTACCTTCGCCCCAAGTTAGACACATTTAGAGAAGAAGAGTTAAAAAATCTGTGATTACATTTCTGGAATGGAAAATGCTCATGAGTGCACAAAATTGGAGGTGGTATAGGAGTTTCTAAAAGTAAGGACAGGGTACACACTCCACAAACATGGAGCTCTGCCAGCCTAACACTTTTTGAGAAACTGCCACTGAGGTTGTGCACTTGAAATATATGTTGTTGTCAGGAGTTAAGTTTCCTTTGCAGTGACACCCTCAAAGCTGGGTGTGCGTCTCTGAGACCTTGAGGACATAGTTTCTTATTTTCCAATGTACACGAGGCAGCAGTGCTGAAGTCTCTCTTTGTAGGTTAACTGTGGCGACTGGGGCTTAGTGTCTCCCCATGTGGAATGTGAAGCCAATTGGTCATCCTCCACTTTTTGTGGTGTTTCTTGCTGCTGCACCGGGAGTTTGGTATTTGCTTCTTGAAATACAACAGTTCAACTGGTACACCGTGCTGGAGGGAATTCTGTCAAGTGTGGTGGGTCAGGGTCTGCAAGAAAGTGCACCATACAGGCTTCGCTGAAACTTTAGTGACACACCATAAATTTTGGCCTTCCCTGGCCAGACAACGACCCTCTCTGAGGCTCTAATTGTCCTCATAATTTCTGATATTGGGACCAGCAAAAATAAATAAATAAACTACCATTTGTGTCATGCTTTTCAAAGTTCTGTTTTCTGTAACCCCCCTTTTGTGTAACTTTCTGGGCCATATAGCTGGGCTATAGGAAAGGCGGGGTTGCTGTTTTGTTCCTGCCGTTTTGGGAGGGAGAGGCAGCCCAGCTGGTTGACATAATAAGCTTGCCTCAATTTGATTTTAGTTGGAGTCAGTGTTCTTTTTTTGCTTTCTCATCTAACCTTTTTGAGTTTCCCAGCAAGATGACCCTGCCGACCAGATCACAAGACCAGACTGCTGGAAATTCTGAATCTGGCCTTCCCTCCAGGGCTCCGGGCTGGAGAGCCACTCTAGGGGGTGCACATCTTGAGATGTTCCAAGGCCTTTGAGGGAGCGTTCGGTCCCAGGAGCACTGCAGTGAACCACCTCACTAAAACTATTAGCAAGCACCTGGTGGAGGAGGCCTCAATAATTAAGTGCTGCCTTTATAACATCGGATATCCGTTAAAGGAAGATCTGTTCTGATGACATAGCGGTGTCCTGGGGAGGCTCACATATACTCCTTTTCGGGACAGTAATGAGAATCATTCTGTCTTCTGTTCTGTTCTGTAGGGAATTCCTCTGGAATGGTAGAGAGGTGCTGACTGGCATGCACGCGGTCCTACTTCGGAGCTTTAGCAAGATGTTGCACTGTACCACTGTTTTTCTGTTTAGGCGCCGGGTTTCTGTTTTTTGTGTTTTGTTCTGTGTTCTATGTTTTTCTTGTTTGTTTTGTTCTGTGATTTCTGTGGCAAAATCTTAACTATATTGGACGTGAAAATGGGTAACAAAGCAAGTAAAACTGACATCCCTTTGGACTGTGTTTTAAGGAACTGCGATGAACTTTACCCCCCTTTGTTAAGCAGAATGAGAGAAGCCCCTAGCTGGGTGCCTGGAGCACACCCACTGAAGAGGACAATGCCTGCTGTGGACCTGAGAACTGAGTATCTCCCAGGTTAAAAAGTGAATCTCCATTAAAACCCCTTGTCCCTCCAGATCCAGAGAGTCACAACATTTGGGCAGAGTCCCCTGTGTTTTTCCTTTGTTACCAAAGCAATAACCCCCCCCTTTTTCTTTTTCTAAAAACCTTGTCCTCATTATTAAATTGGCATTAATTGGCTTCAAGGTCAGGAGCCGAACTTTAAGTTACAAATTTTGCTACATCCCCCCCCCCCCGCTTAGTCCCGGAACTTTTTTAGAACTGACTACTTAAATGTTAGTAAAGTAAATGTAGCATGCTTGGGGTGGATCCAAACCAGAGTAGCTGATCCTGTAAGTAAAAGGAGGGACTGAGGGACTCCCCGCAGCTGCCGAAGCCCTGTTGCTTCAGGGAATTCCCTCCTTTCTTCCCTGCACTGTAAGGATAATGCCACCTCTGTCTTCTAAAAAAGAGAAAAAGAAAAAGAGGACACTAAATGCATTAAAGTCACCATGGAGACCCTTGATTGGTACATTTCAGGTTGCCCCTCTTTTAAAACATCTGGTCCCCCCCTGTTGACATCTATGGTGCCACTGGTGTAGGAGATTTTTCTCTTATCTGCTCTGGTTTAAAGGATTCTGTCTGACAGCCACAGTCTGGACCTCCTTTCTGTCTGTCTTGTGTCTTTGTTTCTGGCCCTTTAAGACACGTGCAATAATGTGTTGATATTATAAATTGTTTTTGGGGAATGATCTTAGCTGAATGTGTGTCTAAATGATGATGTTTTATTGTAACAATCTGGTATCTGAATGGGTTTTTGAAGCATTGCACAATCTTGCAGTTAAAAGTCGGGTTTAGGTAATTGTTTAGTTTATGATTTCAGATAATTCATGCCAGAGAACTTAAATACTAAGGATGGAAAACTAAAGAACTCTACTTCCAAGTTGGCAAGAAACTTCCCAATCACTCAGTCTTTTTTTTTTCACCAATTTTGAATTGGGTAGCCTGGGAAAATGTCACTTTGTGCACCAGAGCATTAATCTGGACAAGTATTGTAAATCATAGTATGATATCTGTTGACAAAACAAGATGTAAAGATATAAAATTTTGTGAATTGTATCTTAAATTTGTACCATAATTTTCAACATCCGAACTTGAAAATTATGGTTAAAATGCCTTAGGCCTGAGGTGTCTGCTCAGAATAGCAGTTTTTTCTTCCTCTTTCCAGACCTCAGCCATGATTTATTTTGAAAGGCAAATGAAAGAAGCCTGCAAGATTATTAGGAGACTGATCTGAGGCCTAAGAAAAAAAAAGGTAAATTGAATGGTATTTACTAATTACTGACCAGTCATTTTTTCTAGGACTCTTATTTTTTTTCCTTAGATACTTTATTTTAATTTTTTTTTTGAGCTCATGATTTTGATCATACAGACCTAGGTTAATGTTTTTCTGATCAGTACTATCTTTGACCAACTTTGGAATTTTTGAAACATTGCAATGGAGATTTCACCTGCGAAAAGCTAAAAGGCCTTTACTATTATTACGTGTGCTCAATTTTGTTATGTGTTGTATGTCTATATATACATATGTCCGTATATCATATATATGATACACAAATTAACATATATAAGGAGCACTCATAAAAAAAGCGCTCATATAAACAAATTTTAAAAAGTGGATCCAAAGGTCTTTAATTCACGTGATTTAAATGGTTCAATTAAATTGGATAAACAGATAAAAATAAATGTTTTTAAATTTAAGCTTTCAAGTTTTTCTAGGTATTCAAAAATCTAATAAAATGTTAATATCTACAAAATGTCTAATATGCCTTGGTTCTAGGACTTTTCCTTCAACATAAAAATGGTTTACACTCTTCAATACATTTGTCTAATATTTTGATAAATAAGTAAAGTAAATTTGATATGGGATTACTCATTCATGAGTACTTTTGTTAGATATCTGATTGACTTCCTAACGTCTGTATAAGTTTGACTAAAGTCTGTAAAGGATAGTAAAAATCAATCATGTGTTAAAGAGACAAAAATTTCTTAAAACATAAGTTTACCCATAGCATTGTGTTTATTAAGTTTTATTTTTTCTAGAGCAAGCAACCATAGAAATTAAACAACTGATTAAATTAGAACTGTTATTTTAGAGCACTGTATTGCCATTTCTTTAAAAGCTAAACTTGGTTAATGTAGAAACATCAATGTAATTGTGATGCTACTAATGTGCTCATATCAGGTATGCAAGTCTGTAAGGTAAAAATTTTAAAAGAGGATTATATCAAGCTAGTGTTCTGAAGTTGTACGGTAAAAAATGTATTGGGGATTTTTTCACCTGTTACCAATAAGATATGCAAAGTTTTATGTTACTTTTTACATTGGGGAACAATTTAAATGTATTTTATGTTAATTAGAGCCTAATCTATGTAAAGGTTAAAAACTTTCAGCATTTCTTTAATTCATGTTTTAAAAGTGATATTATATATTGTTAGCTAATGTTCATGTGACCTCAAACAATTTATGTAAACTTAGTAAAATAATATTTAAAAAATAAAGATCAGCTTTAGAACTAAAACACTTAATATTAATAAAGAGCCCTGCCTTACCTGAGATAAGGCTGTGTGTCCCATCTTACTACATGTGAGAATGACTACAAAAGCAGTAGGTCAGATTTTATTTCTTTAAAGTTATGTTAAAAGTTCTTTTTTTATGTCAAAATAACTAGGATCTCAAACAGGGGATATAATGTATTACTCAGCCAAAAAATTCAGTGTAGCTATTACACGAACTAAGTATTTTTACTCTTGTTATAAAATTTTATTTTGTAATTTCCTTATATGTGATCTAGATTCTCTGTTAGTGTTTTACAGAAGTGTTGCTTTAAGAAAAAAACATGGGTTAATTTCAGAGAGTAAGTTATCACCTACAAGACAGACAGAATAATACAGATCCCAATTAATAAAAAGATAAATAATTATAAATTTATAGACATTAAAGCCCAGTGCTCTTAATATAAGGATGTTAAAATTTATTTGATGGATGTTTAAGATTAGGATTTAAAATTAAATTTAAATGAAAAGGGCCAAAAAAAACCAATATTTGTCTCTTGCCCTCTGAGTCAGTCTGAATCCAGGGAACAGGGGACTTCACTAAAGAGTTTTGCAACTCTGGGCCACATAAACTCCCCATCAGGGAGATTAATGAGACCACTGGAGAACAGAAAGCCAATCAGTGCATTTGCTATGAAGAGGAGAGTCCTCAGAGAAGGGAGAAATCCCTGATGCTTCCCAGGGAAGCCACATGGTCAAGCAAGACCTGGACCCACCTAGCGCAAATGGCTCTAGAAGAACTGAGAAAGTGCTCTCAAGTTTCCCCAGGAATGACTCCCATGAAAGCTCAGCTGACTGTTAACAATAGATAGAAACAAAAGTCAGTTTGACTTCTTCATCTTAAACACTTAGCAAAGACAATGAAAACCAAAATACAGCCATTCCTGGGCATTTTAAATAATAATAATAATAATAATAATAATAATAATAATAATAATAATAATATTTTAAGGTATACACTTTATGTTAGCCTCCCAAAATAAGTAAGACTGGAGGCTACAAAGAAGGATTCTCAGAGAGGAATGCCTGATACTTATTAAAAGAGACTATCAAGAAGAGCTGCCAGAGGCAGAAATTTTCAGTTTAAGGCCTAAAGATATTCCTAACCTACACAGGTAAGTTTGGTGTTTGCTAGTACGATTATCCAGCATTGAGTATCAGAATTAAAGGTTTCCTCTATTAGACACAGAGGTCATACTGGTAAAAGGATTTTGCAAGATCAGATGACATTAAATTATTAAACTGTATCTTATGGGGAGGGACAACTGTAACACTAAAAGTTAAATATTAAGTTGACAGTCTTGATAACTGGGAATATTAAAGACCGGTGAGGGAAATTCTATAGAGTGACATGTTCCAGCTGCTGCAACATTTATTCGGTACTCATGGTTTTTGTTTCTCTCATAGAAGAACCCATCCCCAGATGACTTTACAACCTGTTCTTCCTTAACGAGACTTCAAAACGAACTGATTTCTAAAAGGCAACTCATGTCCCTCAACTACTTCTAAAAGGCAACTCATGTCCCTCACACCATGCCTATTCACGTCACCCTCTCTCAGCTCAGAAGAATCCAAAATGGGTGACGCCTCTCTTATTACAACAATGGAGCCAAATATAAATAGACTATCAATACAAGTAATTAATTAAGTGAGGTAAAATCAGGGAGACTGGTTTTGGGTGAGTTCTAAAAATTTGGAGACTTTTACCTGAGGGATTAAAATTTCCTCAGTGCTCTTCCCCCAATCTATCAAAGATTTGAAAGTGACACAGAGAAAAGGGGAAAATGATAGACCCAACCTGATCTTTTATTAAAATTGGGAGCCATCTTGCAACAAAGCATGAAAAGATAATTTTGGCTTTACCATAAATTACTGAAAATTCTGAACCTGTTTGGAATGCCTGCCAGTGACTTGAACTGACCCATGTCTTGCTCTCTGACCTGATAGCAACCCTTTTTGAAACTTTAGTGACATATCATAAATATTTGCCTTCCCTGGCCAGACAGCAACCCTCTCTGAGGCTCCATTTTACAGCAAAAAAAAAATGTAAACTACCATTAGTGTGATGCTTGTCAGAGTTCTGTTATCTCTAACCCCCATTTTGTGTAACTTTCTGGGCTATAAAGCTGTGCTGTAGGAAAGCTGGGGTTGCTGTCTTGTTCCCGCCGTTTTCGGAGGGAGAGGCAGCATGGCCAGTGGAAATAATAAGTTTAATTTAATTTGATTTCTATTGGAGTCAGTGGTCTTTTCTTGTGTCCTGATCTAACAGGTAAACACTCCAAAAACTTGCAGCTCTGCTGGCCTAAAGACTTCTTGAGACACTTCCCTTGAGATTGGGCACTTGAAATATATGTTGTTTTAAGGAGCTTTAGCATCCTTTCTAGTGGGACCATCAAAGCTGGGTCTGCATCTATGTGACCTGGAGGACATGGTTTCTTATATTCCAATGAACATGAGGCAGCAGTGCTGAATTCTCTCTTTGTAGGTAAACTGTGGCCACTGGGTGCTAAGTGTCTCCTCGTGTGGACTGTGAAGACATTTGGTCATCCTCCACATTTATTGCTGTTTCTTGCTGCTGCACTGGGATTTTGGTATTTGCTTCACGAAATACAAAAAGTTCTACTGGGACCCAGTGATGGAGGGAGTTCTGTCACGTGTGGTGGGTCAGAGTCTGCAGGAGAATACACCAACCAGGCTTCTATCCCACAGAGCCTGCCCCCTTGACCATAGCAACCTGATTCTGAACATTGCCCTGAAATTTCTCCATATAACAAGATGCCTTTACATAGAAGGTTCTGCTGGCTGCACCATGTCAGTCACAACCCATTTGGAAGTAAATGGCAGATCCACATGGCCCCACCACAGATGTTTTATCACACACCTGCACAACACTGCTCTATGACCACTAATCAGGAGGCTCCAACTTACTGACATCTCTGTTCTACACCATTATCATAAAACCCAGTCAATTAAGGCACTGTCTGGTACACTTAAAATAGCAACAGGACATCCAAGATTTTCCAGTGCCACCTGGTCATGGGAATTTCAAAAATTTCATGATATTTATCTAGGCATTCTTCAAGGATGAAGTCGGAGGCACTGTGGGTTTCAATTAATTCAGGAACCATTAAATGTTGAGGAAGATCATTTCAATGAAAACTCTGGAGAAATCTCACAGGCAAGGCTTCCCAAAGAGTGGGCAAAAGGTTACATGAAGCCAGGCCCATAGAGGTCTACAATGAGAGGTCCTTGTGTGTTTTGACTCTCAACTATGGATGCCAAGGCTTTCAAAATAAAATCATATGATATCATGGCTGAGATTCCCTGTGTTCTGTGGAAAGCCACCCTTGGTCTACATCTCAGTTTTCAAGGGCGACTCTCATGCGTGGCCTCCAAAAATGCCAACACAAATAATGGCAATACTTTTTTGAGGTCAGTTCCACAACGCAGTCTCAAAGGGTAATCACACCAGAGTTTAAACCCCGGTGGACCCAGTCATCTTTTCCAATCGCCACACAAATGACCACAATTAAAACCAAAACACTTCCACATAGCCCTCATATTCTTCCATATACACACTCATCATAACCTCTGGCTGGAGGTTTCCATGAGGGGCACATCTAAAAACAGGGTCCAAAATAAGCTCCTTTTCCCCTCATTTGCCTAAAGTCTTTGTGGCCGGGACAACTTTCCTGTGAACCAGGAGTGATCAAATAGGCCTGCTCTTAATACTGCTCTGCTTCTCCAATTTGAGGCCTACTGACAGTCTGGTATAGATTCTTCATGTGATTTGGAGTCATGAGGAAACCCAAGCACCACTACAGGGCTTTGATGTACTAATTTGACCCAAGGGATCCCTATTTTCACTTGATGGATGTCCGGAAACTAAGAGAGATAGGCAAGAAGCTTCATCCACTATTACTGATTTTTTTGCCATTTTGGTTTTGGATGTACACATGGCATCTTTCTTTAGATCCATCTGGTGTAGAGAATCTAAGCGACAACCTCACACAGGGCCAAGATGCTGATTCAGACACATCCATTTTAAAAGAAATTAAGCAAAGAGCCACAGGTGATGCCCATTCATTTCCATTTGAAAACTATTTTCTTCAGGCTTCACAAAGTGTGACCTTAGGCAAAGACCTTCCTGACATTCAGGGCAACAGAAAAATAGGTAAGCAAAAGGCCCAAAGCAGGCTTTCTCCACTGAGACTTTCCTATTCACACGGATATCTGAGTTTTCTGAGATGTTCTCATTCTCTTCAGCTATTCAGTACATGGCCATTTCACAGAGCTTGGAGGTGGTACATACCTTGGACACAAAACCATGAGCCTATTCTGGATAGATGACTGAATTCAGGAAGAAAACTGGAACTTTGGAAGATAATAGGTATTGCACATCAATAAGGCTAGCCACTCTCTATTCATAAATTGGGCAGGATGAATGCTGGGAGCTTTCTACTAGACACAACACATCCATTGATGCATTCTCTTTACTATTGTCTACAACCACTGACACAGTAAAATACACAGACATAGAATCACTCACCTTGTCAAATGACAAACAAGAAACAGTCCACCCCAAACCAAACAAACCGACTTATCTACCTATTCTCAGAAAATGTGAAAACCACATACTCACACCCACACACAAAAAGGTACCTCCTTCCCCCAAGTAGGTCTGTGACTCTATGGAGTGTCTTCTAACTGGTGAGCCATACTATGTTCCCCCGAAATTGCCTCTACAGTCTCAGATCTTGTCTCATTTTCCAACTCTGTGAATTTGCCATGAGCCAGTGGTGAGCAACTACCTGCTTTCCCAGGAAAGGACCCTCTTCATAGCTCTCCTGTCATTTTGCCATCCTCACATCAGTAGGTACCAAGAAAAGCTGACCCTGTCCTTGGTAAATCCAAACAATTGAGTTCACTGGGACTGGGACTGGGACTGCCTCTGGGTCTCTGGGTTCCTGGATACCATGTTCAGAGAGTTCCATCAACAAGGAAGTTAGGTAGGTCAATTCCTTCAGCAACTGAATGAGGTCACTGCCGTGACAATCACTTTGTCCTAAAAGTTGCTTCCAAGAGTCCCATGAGATGGAGCCTGCCCCTACTTCCTGTGACACTGTCACAAGTTAGAATGGTATATCAACCATAGGCACCCAGGAACAGCTCTTCACACAGGCCTGGTTTGGTCCATCTTTACATTAAGAAGAGAGAGGCTGATTCAGACACATCCCTTCAATCTGACCAGGGTTTTTGCCATGGAAGATGACTTTTGTTTTCTTAGTTCCTCAATAGCTGCCTACATCTTATCCAGGGATCATTTCTGCATGGACCTTTGAGGTTCTCAGCAGGTGGAAGAACCCCTACATTCCTGTATTGTAAGACGAACTCTGTACCTGCTCTTCTGTAAAGTGAGATTGAGGGAACAGTGTATTGTTAGGGTTAATAACAGGTTCTATTTGGGTTAGGATTCATTCTACGAGTTGATTAATGGTATTGGACACCTGCGATATTTACAAGAATATACAGGTGAAATATAAGTTTGAAAACAGAAATCTAGGTAAGATTTGAAGCCCAGAAAGGCATTAGGCCCTTGAGTGGGATACTTCGCTTTGAATTATATTCTGCACAGTTGTCTCAGATGAATCAATATCAATGGCATAGGACCTTGTACCTTGGATAATTGAATGTCGAAGAGAACATCCAGTCAAAAATGGATAGTCAGTAGGATTAGGACATAAGTCCGTAGGTTTAGTAAGAAGAGTGAGTATAGGAGTGGGAACAAAAGTTCTTTAGCAATAGGCTTTCGGGTAGAGAGTGAAAGTAAATGTCAGCACATGTGAAGAGTCAGTCACAATAATGATCAGTGATACTATGTAGGGAAGAAGATATCAATAGAGACAGTAGGAAATCAGGCAAAGTATAAAGTGAGTTATAGGATTAGACATTTTCAACATGGTTGAGTTTGAATATATAATCTTAGGAAGAAACAAATATGTAGTCACCAATAAGATTGACATTTGAGAGCATTAGGCAACCTGGACATGGATTTTTTAGTAATGCATGCTCACTTCAATTTAGGCTTTGGTACAATCATAAGTGTGACATTTTCTTTTTGTGTCCAGAATATTACTGTGATAAAATGTATATGTAGAACAGGTGACATGAGTATTTCTTCCAACATTTCTGGGAGCTACATTTTGAAGATGAATAAATTAGTATTGGGGATGCAAATAGATGTACCCTGTGTCTATAAATAGAGAGATAATGCATGAATAGGCCATACTGTGAATAAATAATATAAGTGGTTCAAACTTTAAATAATGGATTGAATTGATATCAGAAAATATACAGGGAATCTTATATTGATATACAATCATTCATTCCATCCAGTTACACATGTAATGGTAATATTAGAGTTATGGTATATCATGAAGAATGTGTGAGTTTTGCTTCAAAATGATTATGGAAATCGAAATGAATGTGTTTGAAAAGACCTGTCATGAAAAGACCATTCAGGAACCCAGGAGGAATACATGTGTTCTGAAGCCGGAAATGATTGAAAGTGAATCAAATGGCCATAAATTTGTGAACTTGTGGATGAAATATATATCCTATGATGTGAATAAACTGAAGAAAATTTAATATACCAGTGTTGAATAAAATGAACTTCAAAATACACATCATGTCCAATAGAAATCTACTTGCATTGATGTTAAACTGTGTCAGTCACTGTAGAAATATTAGGATTGTATGCACCATTCACTTAAGTTACTTTTCAATACTAGGAAACAAATAAGTATTTCAGGTGGATGTATACTTCTGAGAATAATCTTGTGAAAAGTTGATTATAAATTCACATACATAAACATGAATGAATTTAGGGAGTGTATATAAGACACATATATTTCATATTTTGAAAAATCTGGAGAGTGAGTGTGTGTGTATATATATATATATATATATATATATATATATATATATATATATATATATATATATATATATACAAAACACACACACAGACAAAAAAATGTAGCAATATATATGCCAAACGAAATTCAACATGAAATATATATCATCCATAGATGCAAAAATATTTATTTTACTGAACATGGATTTATGTATAATGTTGATCTACTAGGAAGCTCACCCAAGGTTGAATTTTCAGTTTCAACAGCGTTTTTGAAGAGTGATCTCTTCTCATAATTTGTATCTGCCAAGTCAGCCTCCTCACAAGAATGTACGTGTGATTCCAAGTAGGATTCGATATGTGCAGATAAAAATACATGTGCTGAATAGGCTACAGAGAAATGGAGACAGGAATTCACATGTTTGTTAACTTTAAAAACACATGGAGAACTATTTCAATTAAAAATTAACTAGATTTATTACAACTACCCTATATCATGCAAAAGGCAAGTCCAACTATACACCATGCCTCCTCCGAACTGCTTGTATTTCTATTCTGTTTGGGTTATTTTTCTCCATCATATTACGATTAGTAGTCAGAGTCTAGTAGGGTTTGGGTTAGTGTCAGTTGTCCCGGTCGGCCGGACACATCAACGTGGGTAACGAACCTAGTTGGGGAGGAATCGAGGGTCAAGAGACACGACAGATGACAGCAAGATAGGAGTTCTGATCATGCTGCAAACTTTTATTGTTCTCACATTCGAATTCATATGCTGCAGATGGAAAAGCTCTCTTATCGGCAGTTGCTGGATGTCTTCAGAAAGTGAGATAACCTCAGGATGTTTCAGGAAGACAGATGGCCGCAGAATGTCTCAGGGAAATAGATGGCTGCGGGATGTCTCCCAGGCAGGATATCTCCCAGGGGGCTGCTTCTTGTCAGTGTAAGGCTATTCTTTGAAGGAGAACTTCCTTCTAGCCCCTGACCTCTCCCCTTTTTTATATAAAATATATGACCATACCTTACTGGCCAATGTTTTAGGGGGTGATAGAGGCTCTGTTTCTCAAGGAGGCCTTAGAATATCTCCTGATCTGAGAGAGCATGTTTACTAGAAGATTTCTTGGTGGCCTTGGCATGTTTTTGGAGGAGACGGCTTTGAGGGGGAAGCATGCCGACCGCCATGCACCAGACCGTGTCACTAAGAGGTCTTATGTTTTGGGATCCGTGGATCCATCCTCCTGCAGTCCATCCTGCACCCTCTGTTATTAGGGCCTAACATCCTCACTCCATGGGTGCATCCTCCCCCAAACGGAGGGGCCCATGGAGGACGAATCCTTATGGCAATGGCAGAAGATGGTTGGTCAGAGCTGTTACTTATAGTTTTATGTAAGAAAAAGAGATCTGTGGGGATGTAAACTTAAGAAATAAGCCTGTGAGAAGGGTAGAACATCCTTTTAAATGTTGGCAGCATGGTCTTCCATCTCCAGATGATGATAGTGGACCTGTATGGGCTTAGAGGCCAAAATATTAATCTGTTCTTTAATAAAGTGTACCAGCCTGTTTATAATGCAGGGGCCTATGGACACCATTAAAAGTAAACCCAACAAAGGGCCTAATAGGGGTACAAGGTAGGGTAGAAATCCATTAAACCCTGTCCAGAGGGGATTTTCAAAAAGTTCCCTTCGTCTCTTTTCTAGATCTTCTTGAAGCTGCTTAATTTTAGAGCGTACTATGCCTGATTTATTGGCATAAAAGCAGTATCGTTCCCCTAAGGCCAAGCAAATACCTCCCTGGTTAGCTGTCAGCAAATCTAAGCCTCGTCTATTTTGAAGAAACACTTCCGCCAGGGAGTCTAATAGGTTCTGCAAATCTTTAATA
Organism: Callospermophilus lateralis; assembly: GCF_048772815.1. NCBI lineage: Eukaryota > Metazoa > Chordata > Mammalia > Rodentia > Sciuridae > Callospermophilus > Callospermophilus lateralis. The sequence continues at coordinate 340,617 of NW_027513832.1, read as the reverse complement.
GTTCCTGATAGAGTTTATACATCATTTATAAGTTGTTGAGACAGGCGAGGTAAGAGTGTATTGCCTGACTAAGCCAGCTGTACCTGTGCCCACAGCAGCTGTTATTCGAAGGCTGGCAAGGAGTTGTAAGGCCTGTATTGCCTGCCTGTGTCTTTTCACTAAGGTGTCTAGACTAGGAATGCATAGAGTTTCGTCTCCTACGACAATAGTTTTATGAGGGAGTAATAAGGCAAGAACACAGCCAACAGTCCAATTTGCTGGAAGCCTGGGGAAGGCCAAGTTTCCTCCACACATAAAAACTGTGCCATTGGGGGGACAAAGATGGGGTGGGTGAGGAATAGTTTTGCACTGTTGAGCAATTTCCAAAGGAAGTAACTCCAACATCAGTATCATACGTATTATTCTGCATCACGCCTAAAAGACATATTGTAAAAGTGCCTATAGGCTGTACTTTAAAAGGAAATCTGGGTTGGCATGTATTATCATCGTCTATGATAGAATTAATAGAACTGCAATAGGCATGATTGCCCCTGTTGTCATGGAGAGCCAGCAATCACCAGCAAGGGTGGGCTTGGAATTATTAAGGAAGGAGAAGGTAGTTTCCAAAGTATCTAATGTATTGGTATCTAAACCTGGGAGCTGGGATTTAGGCTATATTAAGGGATGATATGTGAGCTCAGGGATTTGGGGTTTCAAAAGTTTGATTATCTGAGGATGCTTGACAGCATCATTGAATCCTCCACAATCAGAGACCCCTGTAGGTGCCTTAATGGGGCAGCAGGAGGGTTTACCGACAGGGCCTTGGCACCCAGGTGACTGTAGCTTGGTGTATTTGCCATCTCCTCCCCGGGCAAAAAGAACGAGGGTATAATGAATAGTGGTCCCCCCTGGTGCATGAGTTTTAGTTATGGAGGCTTCAAATAATTGTTCTCCCTGCTTGTTAACACAAATCGAGGCCGACGCATAAGAAGAGACATGCATCTCTTGGGTATGCGTTCAAGTTTCAGAACAATTTTGGAGAGCTTTACTTGTACTAGGGGGAATAATCTTTGGCTTGATAACACATACCCATTTAGGCTGATGAACTCCTCCGAGCTTATGGTCAAACTCAGCACGGAGGTAAGCCACCTTAGTCACGCAGTCAGCAGTCTGGGTCCAACTAGTGGGAGCCTGAGTCCAAGATCCTCCCTTGCATTCACAGGGAGGGCCAAAAAGGTACTCCATGATGTTGGAAGGTGGAGGACCAAGGCCTCCATGTACAAACCTGTTCAGCAGAAGTGCCTTAAGCAGGATGCTCACACAGATTGTTGGCTGCATCCTAAAAAGAGGAAAATTTGTCCTCAAGGGGAGGACCTCCGTCCCTATGTTGATGTAAGTCATTATCCTGTTTAACCAGGCGTTCTGGTAACCATCTAGGGCCTGCTTGCTCTTGGTCCAAAACACAAGCTGAGCCTCGTCCCCAGAGGAGGACACAATCTGGGCCTTTCCATTTATTTGTAAGGGGATTGCGCCACATAACAGGTGGGCGAACAGAATTGGACGAGAGATGCCAGTGTCAGTCTGCGGCTGAATGGCCTTCATTGTCTTGAGAAAGAAAAATAAGGGCAAATAATGCAATTAAGGCAATGCCGGGGAGTGGTAAATACAAGTGCAGAAGACTTCAAGCGGGTTAGCCAAGTCTTTAAGGTAAGGTGCAAGGTACCACAAAACTGTTTAAACTCGGCACTGGTATATACAGGACAATTATTTTTTTTAATATGTATTTTTTTACCCATTACGGAAAAGGCTGAAACAAGATAAGAAAGGAATTCTTTGATAGCCTCTCCAGAATGTGGTGATGCAGAAATAAAGCCGCTGAAGGTATCTATAGAAACGTGTATATATTTGGTTTTTCCAAATTCAGAAAAATGAGTAACATCCATTTGCCAAAACTGATTGGACAGTAATCCTCTGGGGTTAACTCCCAAGTGTTGAATGGGGAGGAAGACAGGGCAACCAGGGCATGCTTTTACTATTTCTCGTGCCTGTTGCCTGGTGATTTTACATAGTTATCGAAGGCTCTGTGAATTTATATGGTGAAGATTGTGTAACTCCGTGGCCTTTTGAATGGAGCCATCAAAAATTGGAAAGATGAAACGAGTTGCTGCATCAGCTTGGGCATTACCTTGTATTAGAGGGCTCGGAAGATCAGAGTGTTCCCTGATGTGTCCTAAGAAAAATGGGTGTTGTCTGGCCTGAATTAGCTGCTGAAGCTGGTGAAACAGAAAGCCCACATTGGAAGAAGGCTTAATGGTGGGTGAAATCTCCAGCAGGGGCGCAGAATGAGCAATGCAGGCACTGTACGTATAAATATTAACAGGATTATCAAAAAAATGTTTTAAAAACTTGTGTTATGGCAAACAATTCCACAAACTGTGCTGAATGATAGACAGCATCAAAGGTGGTAGGCTGGTTATTGACAACAAAGACTGCTCGGCCATTACTGGAACCGTCTGTAAAGACAGTAAGGAATTGAGGAATGGGAGCCTTTTGAGTAATTTTGGGAAAAATAAATGGATGTAACTGGACAAAATGTAAAAGGGGGTCTTTGGGGAGGTGATTATCAATTGTTCCCAAAAAGCCTGATAGGACAATACCCCATTCATCCTCTGTCTGTAGTAAATATTGGTTTTGGTCCTTAGTAAATGGAATTAAAATATTATCAGGGTCTTTGACAAAATGTTGTCGAGTTAGCAAACGACCTTTAAAAATAATAGAAGCTACCTGAGCAAGATAAACAGTAATAACCTTGGAGGATGTGGTGGGTAAATGGACACAAAGCAAGGAGTAGCCTTTATTTTTAAAATGTGTATTTCACTGCCGAAATATTCCTGTGGGTGTATGAGGAGTGTGTAAAATAACCAGAACCAGAGGAGGGTTATAAGAATTTTGTGTAACAAACTTTTGGGCAATGGCTTCTATGACTTGATTTAATGCCTGCCATGCCTCAGGAGTAAGCTTTTGAGGGGAGGAGGGGTGGGAATCACCTCTCAAAATATCATTAAGGGGCAAATGTACACAAGTGGGTAATTTTAAATATATTCATAGCCATTGAATATCCCCCAGTAATTTTTGAAAATCATTAAGGATGTGAAGATGGTCCAACCGTAGTTGTATCTTAGGAATTTGGATCTGATTATCTTGAAGTTTAAGGCCCAAATAGCTATAACGGTTCTGTGTTTGAACCTTATCAGGAGCTATCTGTAGTCCCAAGCTAGTGAGGATTTTGTAAAGGTCCAAGTAACAATTATAATGGTCATGTGTATTAGGTGCAGCAATTAACAAATCATCCATATAATGTAAAATATAAATTTGTGGCCATCACTCTCTCACAAGGTGTACTGCTTGAGCAACGTATTTTTGGCAAAGACTAGGGCTGTTGGCCATACCTTGGGGAAGAACCTTCCACTGAAATCTCTGCATAGGGCCCTGAAAATTAATGCAAGGGAGACTAAAGGCAAAATAGGGTCTATCCTCAGGATGTAAAGGAATGGTAAAAAAACAATCTTTTAAGTCAATAACCATTTTACAATAGTTTTTGGAAATAGCCACTGGTGTGTGAATGCCTGGCTGTAGTGCTCCCATCGGGTGCATAACTTTATTAATGGCACACAAATATTGTAAAAGGCACCACTTGCCTAATTTTTACTTGATAACAAAAATAGGAGTATTCGATGGTGAGGTTGAGGGCTCTACATGGCCGGCTGCCAACTCTTCCTGCACTAACATGGAGGCAGCCTCCAAATTTTCTTGGGTAAGGGGCCACTGATCCACCCACACAAGAGTCTGATTCTCCCAAATAAGTTTATCTCCATGGGGTACAGGAGAGCCAGGGACCGACACTAAAAATCCGAATACCCAAGTCCCTATGTATTTGTTTTTTGTATGGGTTGTATAGGCTCAACCAGTCCTTGTCTCAGTCTCCCAAGGCCTGTACCATGGACAGAATTGATATGAAGCATTTGATGAGTCACTATGGAATTGGGACTGGCCAGAATAACTTCCATTTGACTCAAAATATCTCGGCCCCATAGGTTAACAGGGAGGTCAAGAACAACGAAAGTAGTCACCATTCCTTTATTACCCTCTTTATCAGTCCAGCGCAGAGCCCTAGAGCTGACCAGAGGATTTTTTGACTGTCCTATCCCTTTAAGGTCAGTCAAGGATGGGGTGAGGGGCCAAGCTGATGGCCAGTATTTTGGAGAAATTGTGGCAACAGCTCCAGTACCTAGAATTCCTTGGAATTCTTTTCCTTCAATAAGTAAGGATATGGTGGGTCTATTGTGAGAAATGGGTTGAACCCAATATACATCAGAGGAGCCCAAGGATTCAGTCCCCCTCGGTAGGTTTGGGCGGTGGAAGTGCCTGCTGGATAAAAGGGAAGGAGTATTAATTTGCAAGTCTTGTTCCTGCCGCGATGGCCACAACTCCATTAATAGCTGTGGCCAGTATTTTTATTTCTCCAGTGAAATCATAATCATTAATGCTAGGGAAGAAATGAACACCTTGTAAGTTAGTAGAGGCTCTTCCAAGAATAAAGGCACACATATGAGATGGAGGGGGACCCATTATTCCAGTGGGTATTATCTGGGGACCTTGCATTGAGTCTAATATAGTATCGGTGGTGGCACAGAAGTCCAATCCTGCACTGCCAGGGGTGGCTAGTTTGAGGGAGGCAATTTTGGAGAAGGATTTTGAGGTAGGTTGGGAGTTTGGGAGGGAACAAATTTTATTGCCCCTGGGTTTGTCCTGGGAGATGTCATGGCCAGGGGCTGGCCCCGCAGGGAGTTTCCCAAGAAGAGGAAAGAAATAGGCTGTCTGAGGGCATTTGTCTTAGATCTACACTCACTGCCCCAGTGATGACCTTTACCACATCTAGGGCAAAGGGTAGCTTGGGGCGGTTTAGCCCCAGTTTGAGGAGACACTATTCCTAGGCTTTGTTTGCCTGTCAGACACTTGCGTGCAAAATGGCCAGGTTGTTTACAAGTAAAGCAAGTATTTGAGCCAGGATTGTGAAAGTTCTTGGTAAAAGCGGCACCTAGGACAAGATCCATGGCATGGGCTGCACCCACCCCTGCACAGAGTCTAATAAAGTCAGAAAGTTTCCCTTTATCCTTATGTGGTCAAAAAACATCCTGAAATGCCGGGTTGAAGTTTTCAAAGGCAAGATGTTTTACAAAGGTGCTTTCGCTTTGGCTTGGTCCAAGCAAGCATTCTGCAGCTAGGTTAAGCCAGGGAACAAAGTAGCTATAAGGCTCTCCGAGCCCTTGTCAAATTTTTGCCAGGGAAGTGGTAGCCAAGGCCTTTTGAGGAAGGTGTCTCCAAGCATATAAGGAAGCCATCTGAATCTGCGTCAAAAGTCCAGCAGGGAAATGTGCCTGTTTAGATTTAGTGTCAAAAGGCTCATTGCCCACTAGCTTAACATAAGTCCAGGATTTAGAGGAGGCCTTTGTTAATATTTTTTGAGCAGTTTCCCGACAGTGCTCTTTGAAATCTGCATTCCATAACAGGAAGTCTCTGGCACTGAGGGTAGCTTGGTCTAAAAATTTCCAATAATTGGGAGTAAGCCATTGTGTGCTGTGGATTTCTAATAAAGGCAACATGTAGCACGCAGTGGGGCCATAGTGAGCACAAGCCTTTTTAAGTTTTTCAAGAAAATGCAGGCTTAATTTTTTGTAGACTCTGGGTTCCTTCCTGCCTAGGGGTGAACTTCTCATCCTCTGAGTCTTGATCTCCTTGATTCACTTCCTCGCTTCCTCCTCTTGATACTCATCTAAGTCTTTGACCTCAGCCTGGGCAGGCTTATCTATCTGACTGGTGGTGACTGGGAATGCGAGCACAGGCCGATGGAGTGGCTTCACCTTTGTATTAGACCGCTGTGGGACAGTTGCACTGACTCCGTACCTAAGGCTAATGAACATAGCTCAGATTGAAGCGATCTTAATTCTTTTAAAGGTTGGATCTGTTCCCTTCTATATTGTAAGGATGCTTTCAAGGGAGCCAGGTTAGGCAAGGGAAGTGGGAAAAAATATCTGGGGGGGGGCATTTTTACCCTGAAGGGTCAGAGCACAAAAGGCAGTAGGGATGTAGGAGGGAGGTGGATGTGTAAGTCCTATAGGCTGTGGCAGGGTCCTGAGAGGTGGAGGGTCTTCTGAATTGTAGCGAGCTGCTTCCTTCTCCCAGGTAGCCTCCTCCACAGGGGTCAATGTGTCTCCGGGATTTAAAACTGGATAAAGGCAGTTGGTAATTATTGGAGCCTTATTCATTAGGGTGGTATTTTTAGGGGGATCAGGAAGGGTCCCACGGTCCTGGGGAACCTGAGAAGGGTCTATGTCTATACTAACTGAGGGGCATGCCGAGGGGGAATGAGAGGTAGTTGCATAGTCTCTTCCCCAATCCTGACAAGTTTTAAGGTACCATTGTCAAAGGGTGAACTTTTAAGAATTTCATTAATTAAGTTCCAGTAAGAAAAGGTGGGAACAGGCACATTTTCTGGGCAAAGGATTCATAATAATCTTTTATACAGTCTCCTACTCTAAGCCATCTTTTATCATCAATGATCCTTTCAAGGGGAAACCATGGACACAGTTCTCCTTTGTGTGAAAAGAAAAAATTTAAGTCTTTTTTCTTAACACGCGCCCCCAGGTCTTGAAGGACTCCTTGAGGGCTGACAAAAACAAATCATGTGACGAAACTGCTTGTCCCATGGTGGGTCACTCACCGTGCGTCATCCCCAACCTCCTCCTGGATCTGTTTCTCGGTGGTGTCTTCTGCTGTGATCGCGAGCTCCGCTTGACAAAGTCTTCCAGGAGGTCGGGGTCCCCCTCAGTCAAAGGCTCGAGACCCCGTCGTTGGGCGCCAGATGTCCCGGCCGGCAGGACACATCAACGTGGGCAGCGAACCTAGATAGGGAGGAATGAAGGGTCAAGAGACACGAGAGATGACAGCAAGACAGGAGTTCTGATCAAGCTGCAAATTTTTATTGTTAACACAGGGGTATTTATATGCTGGATGTGGGAAATCTCTCTTATTTCTAGATGTCTTCACAAGGTGAGATAACCTCAGAAAGTTTCAGGAAGACAGATGGCCGCAGGATGTCTCAGGGAGACAGATGGCTACAGGATGTCTCCCAGACAGGATGTCTCCTGGTGGCTGTTTCTTGTAAGTGTCTGGCTATTTTTTGAAGGAGAATTCCTTCTACCTCTGACAGTCAGGGATTCAGTATTTTGAATGGAAAATTGGAAAATGAATCCAATGTGTATGCAAATATGTGCTACCCAAAAGTCTTCCCACTCTCATTCAGAACAATGCCTTGACATTACCTTCACCCCAAGTAAGACACAATAACAGGAGAAGAGTTAGAAAATCTCTGAATACACATCTGGAATGGAAAATGCTCAGGAGTTAACAACCTTGGAGATGGTAGAGGTGTTTCCAAAAGTAAGGTACATGGTGAAAACTCCACAAACATGGAGCTTTGTTGGCCTAAACACTTCTTGAGAAACTGCCTCTGAGGTTGGGCACTTGAAAAATATGTTGTTGTTAGGAGCTTTTGCTTCCTTTGTAGTGAGACCATCAAAGCTGTGTTTGCATCTATGTGACCTAGAGAACATGGTTTCTTTTTTTCCAATGAACATGAGGCAGCAGGGCTGAATTCTCTCTTTGTAGGTAAACTGTTGCCATTTGGGGGCTAATTGTCTCCCAGTGTGGACTGTGAAGCCATTTGGTCTTTCTCTAATTTTTGTGGTGTTTCTTGCAGCTGCACTGGGAGTTTGGTATTTGCTTCACGAAATACGAGGAGGTCAACTGGAACAGAGTGCTGGAGGGAGTTCTGTCACGTGTGGTGGTTAAGGATCTGCAGGAGAGTGCACCAACCAGGCTTCTATCCCACATAGATTGCCCCCTTGACTATAGCAGTCTGATTCTAAACATTGCCCTGAAACCTCTCCATATAACAAGATGCCTTTACATGCAAGGGTATGGGGGCTGCACCATGTCAGTCACAAACCATTTGGAAGCCAATGGCAGATCCACATCACCATACCACAGATGTTTTAACAAACACCTGCACACCACTGTTCTAGGCTGACTACTCAGCAGGCTCCAAATTACTGGCATCTCTGTTCTACACCATTTTCATGAAACCCAGTCAATCAAGGCACTGTCTGGTTCACTCATGATTATCTATAGGACATCCAAAGGTTCTCCAGTGACACCTGGTCATGGGAATTTCAAAAATTCAATGGTATTTATCTATCCATTTTTCAAGGATGAAGTTTGAGGCACTGTGGGATTCAATTCATTCAGGAACCATTAAATGGAGAGGAAGCTCATTTCAATGAAAGCTCAGGAGAATTCTAACAGGCAAGGCTTCCCAAAGACAGGCTAAAAGGTCACATTAAGCCAGGCATTTGAGGTCTACAATGTGTGGTCCATGTGTGTTTTGACTTGCAACTATGGCTGCCAATTCTTTAAGAATAAAATCGTTTGCTATCCTTCCTGAGATTCCCAGTGCTCTGTGAAAAGCTACCCTGGGCCTAGATCTCAGTTTCCAAGGGCGACTCTCATGCCTGGCCTCCTAAAATCCCAACACAATACATGGCAATACTTCTTTGAGGTTAGTTCCAGAACTCAGTCTCTAAGGGGAATCACAGCAGTGTTCAAGCCCAGGTGGACCCAGTCATCTCTTCCAACGGCCACAAAAATGACCACAATAAAAACCAAAACACTTCCACATGGCCCTCATCTTCTTCCATATAGACACTCATCATAACCTCAGGCTGTAGGTTTCCATGAGGGCCACAGACAAAGACAGTATCCAAAATAAGGTCCTTTGCCCCCATTTGCCTAAAGTCAGTGTGGCAGGTACACTCTACATGTGAACCAGGTGTGATCAAAGAGGCCTGGCGTTAATATGGCTCTGATTCTCCATTTTGTGGCCTAATGACTGAGGGGTTTAGATTCTTTTTGTTAATTGGAGTCATGAGAAAACTCAAGAACCTATGGCCTAACCTCTGCAGTGATTTGAAGAACTCATTTGACCCAAAAGATCCCTATCCTCAAAGATGGAGGTCAGGAACCTTACAGAGCAAGGCAAGAGACTTAATCCACAATGACTGCTCTTTTGGCTATTTTGGTTTTAGATGCACACATGGGATTTTTTTAGATCCATCAGGTGCTGAGAATCTAAGCCACAACCTCACACAGGGCCAAGAAGCTGATTCAGACACATCCCTTTCTAAAGCAATTAAGCAAAGAGCCACATCTGATGCCCATACATTTCCATTTGAAAACTCTTCAGTCTTTTCAAAGGGGTGCCTGAAGCAAAGACCTTCCTGACATTCAGGGCAACAGTACAATAGGTAAGCAAAAGGCCCAAAGCAGAGTTTCTCTACTGAGACTTTCCTGGTCACACTGATATCTGAGTTTTTTGAGATGCTCACCATTCCCTTCAGCTATCCAGTACAGAGCCGTGTCACAGAGCTTGGAGGTGGTACATATCTTGGACACAAAACCATGAGCCTATTCTGGAGATTGTCCAGAATTCAGAAAGAAAACAGCAACTTATGTAGATATTAGGAGTGGCCCATCCATAAGGCAAGCCGCAGATCATTCATAAATACGGCAGGATAAATCCTGGAAAGATTTCTACTAGACAGGATATATGTATTGATGCGCTCTCTTGTCTAATGTCTACAACCACGGACACAGTGGGATACACAGACATAGAAACACTCGCCTTGTCAAAAGACTTACTAGAAACAATTCACACCAAACCAAACCAAACAACTTTCCTACCTATACTCAGAATATGAGACAAACCAAAAACCCGCACAGACCCCCAAGTAGGTCTGTGAAAATACGGAGTGTCCTTTGACTGTTGGGCCTTAATATATTCCCCCATAATGGGCTGTCCTGTCTCAGATCTGGTCTCTGTGTCCAACTCTATGAAGCTGTCAGGAGCCAGTGGTGAGCCACTACCTTCTTTCTCAGAAAAAGCCCCTCTTCAGACCTTCTTGGCATTTGGCCATCCTCACATCAGTAGGTACCAAGAAAGACTGTCTCTGTCCTTGGAAATTCCAAACAAGTTTGACCACTGGGAGTTGGACTTGGACTGGCTCTGGGTGCCTGGCTTCCTGTATCCCAAGTTCAGAGAGTTCCATCACCAAGGAAGTTAGTTGAGGTCACTTCCTTCAGGAACTGAATGAGGTCACTGCCTTGGAAACCACTTTGTCCTCACAGTTGCTTCCAAGGGTCCCATGAGATGGATGCTGCCCCTATTTCCCGTGACACTTTCACAAGTTAGAATTGTATATCACCCATAGGCACCCGGGAACAGCTCTCCACAAAGGCCTGGTTTGGTCCATCTTCTCTACATTAAGAAGAGAGAGGCTGATTCAGACACAACCCTTCATCCTGACCAGGTTGTTTGCCATGGAAGATTACTTTTAATCTTTCAGGTCCTTCATTGCTGCCTACATCTTCTCCAGGGATCATTTCTGCATGGACCTTTAAGATTCTCAGCAAATGGAAGATCCCCTACATTCCTGTATTGTAAGACCAACTCTGTCCCTGCTCTTCTGTAAAGTTAGATTGAGGGAAGAGTGTATGGTTAGGGTTAATAACATGTTCGATTTGTGTTATGACTCATTCTGCTAGATGAATAATGGTATTGGGAACCTGCGATATTTATAAGATTATATAGGTGAAATATATGTATGAAAACAGAAATCTAGAATTTGAAGCCCAGAAGCGCATTGGGCCCTTGATTGGGATACATAGTGTTGAATTACGTTCTGCACAGATGTCTCAGATTAATCCATATACAATGGCATAGGACCTTGTAAATTGGATGATTGAATGAGGAAGAGAACATCCAGTCAAAAAGGGATAGTTGGTAGGATTACAAAGATAGTCGGTAGGTTAGGAAGTAGAGTGAGTTTAGAATTTGGACCGAAACTTCTTTAAAAATAGGGTTTCAGTTAGAGAGTGAATGTAAATGTCAGCACATATGAAGATTCAGTCACAATGATGAACTTTGAAAAATATGTGGGAAAGCAGTTAATAATAGAGATATTACAAAATCAGGCAAAGTATAAAGTGAGTGATAGGATTAGACATTTTGAACAGGGTTGAGTTTGAATATATAATCTTAAGAAGAAACAAATATGCAGTCACCAGTAGGATTGACATTTGAGAGCATTAGACAACCTGGCCTTGGATGCTTTTAGTAATCCATGTTCACTTTCCCTTTAGGCTTTGGTAAAATCACAAGTGTGACCTTTGCATTTTTTGTCCAGAATATTACAGTCATAGAATGTATATGTAGATCAGGTGACATGAATATTTCTTCCAGCAATTCTGGGAGCAATGTTTGGAAGTCCTATAAATTAGTATTGGGTGTACAAAGAGGTGTACCCTGTGTGTATGAATATAGAGATAATGCATGAATAGACCACATTTTGAATAAATAATATAACTGGTCCCACTTTAAATAACAGATTGAATTGATATCTGAAATCTTATAAGAAATCTTATATTGATATAACATCATTCATTCCAACCAGCAATACATCTAAAGGTAATATTAGGATTATAGTTTATCATGAAAAATATGTGAGTTTTGCTTCAAAAGTGATCATGGAAATTGAAAATAATGTGTTTAAAAAGAAGTCTCATCAAAAGACCAGTCAAGAAACATGGAGGAATACATGTGTTCTGACGAAGAAAGTGATTGAAAGTGAAACTAATGCCTATAAATTTGCGAACTTGTGGATGAAAATATATCCTATGATGTGCATAAACTGAAGAAACAGTAATGTAGCAGTCTTGAATAAAAATGAACATCAAAATACACATCATGTCCCATAGGAATCTACTTGCATTCATGTTAAACTGAGTCAGTTACTGTAGAAATATTAGGATTTTTATGCACCATTCACTAAAGTTAATTTTCAGTACTAGGAAACAAATATGTATTTAAGGAGAATGAATATTTTGAGAAAAGTCTTGAGAAAATTTGATTATAAATCCACATACTTGAATATGAATGAGTTAAGGGAGTGTATAATAAGACACATATTTCATATTTTAAAATATCTGGAGAGTATATATATATATATAAATATATATATATATATATATATATATATATACACACACACACACACACACACACACACACACAAACAAACATACACAGACATTAAAAATAACATAATATATACCAATTGAAATTCACCATGAAATGTATATCATCCAGAGATCCAAAAATACTTATTTTCTTGAAACTGGATTTATGTATAATGTTATTCAACAAGGAAGCTCACTCATAGGTTGAATTTTCAGTTCCAATAGCATTTAGGAAGAGTGATCTCTTAAAATTTGTATCTGCCAAGTCAGCCACGTCACAAGAATGTACGTGTGGTATAAGGTAAGATTCTATAATTGCATGTAAAAATACATGTGCTGAATAGGCTACAGAGAAAGGGAGACAGGAATTCACATATTTGTTAACTTTAAAACACATGGAGAACTATTTCAACAAATAATTGACTACATTTATATCTCCTATCCTATATAATGCAAAAGACAATTCCAACTATACACCATGCCTCCAGTTCTGAACTGCTTGTATTTTTTTCTTTTTGGGTTATTTTTCTCCATCTTGTTAGGATTAGTTGTCAGAGTCTACCAAGGTAGGTGTTAGTGTCAGGTATTCAGTATTTCGAATGGAAAATTGGAAAATGAATACAATGTGTATGTAAATATGTGGTACACAAAAATCTTTCCACTCTCATCCAGAACAATGCCTTGACATTACCATCACCCAGAGAAAGACACAATTAGAGGAGTAGAGTTAGAAAATCTGTGAATAAATAACTGGGATGGAATATGCTCAGGAGTTCACAAACTTCGAGGTGGTAGAGGAGATTCCAAAAGTAAGGGACAGAGTAAACACTCCACAAACATGGAGCTCTGCTGGCCTAAAGACTTCTTGAGAAACTGCCTCGTAGGTTGGGCACTTGAAATATATATTATTGTCTGGAGCTTTAGCTTCCGTTGTAATGAAACCATCAAAGCTGGGTCTGAATCTATCTGACCTGGAGGACATGGTTTCTTATTTTCCACTGAATATGAGGCAGCAGTGCTGAATTCTCTCTTTGTAGGTAAACTGTGGAAACGGGGGGCTAAGTGTATCCACATGTGGACTGTGAAGCCATTTGGTCATCCTCCACTTTTCGTGGTGTTTCTTGCTGCTGCACTGGGATTTTGGTATTGCCTCATGAAATACATAGAATTCAACTGTTACCCGGTGCTTGAGGGAGTTCTGCCATGTGTGGTAGGTCAGGGTCTGCAGGAGAATGCACCAACGAGGCTTCTATCCCACATAGCTTGCCCCCTTGACCATAGCACCTTGATTCTAAACATTGCCCTGAAACCTCTCCATATAACAAGATGCCTTTATATATAAGGGTCTGCTGGCTGCACCACGTCAGTCACAAGCAATTTGGACGCCAATGGGAGATCCATATGGCCCCACCACAGATGTTTTATCACACACCTTCCCACCACAGCTCTGGGCCCACTCCTCAGCAGTCTTCAACTTTCTGACATCTTTGTTCTGAACCATTTTCATGAAAACCAGTCAATCAAGGCACTGTATTATATACTCATGATCAGAAACAGGACATCCAAAGTTTCTCCAGTGCCACCTGGTGATGGGAATTTAAAAAATTTCATGGTATTTATCTAGCCATTTTTCAAAAATGAAGTTGGAGGCACTGTGTGTTTCAATTCATTCTGGAACCATTAAATGGTGAGGAAGCTCATTTCAATGAAATCTCTGGAGAACTCTCACAGGCAAGTCTTCCCAAATAGTGGCCAAAAGATCACATGAATTCAGGCCCATTGATGTCTACAATTTGCCGTCCATGTGTGATTTGACTCTCATCTATGGCTGCCAAGTCTTTCACAATAAAATCATGTGATATCCTGGCTCAGATTCACAGTGCTGTGTGAAAAGCCACCCTGTGTCTATATCTCAGTGTCCAAGGGCCACTCTCTTGCGAAGCCTCCTAAAATCCCAAGACAATTCTTGGCAATACTTCTCTGAGGTCAGTTCAAGAACTCAGTCTCTAAGGGAAATGACCCCAGTGTTCAAGCCCAGGTGGACCAAGTCATCTCTTCCAACCGCCACACAAATGACCACAATTAAAACCAAAACACTCCCACATGGCCCTCATCTTCTTCCATATAGACACTCATTATTAACTCTGGCTGGAGGTTTCCATGAGGGGCGCAGCCCAAGACAGTGTCCAAAATACACTCCCTTGCCCCTCATTTGCCTAAAGTCTGGGTGGCCTGGAAACTCGTCCGGGGAAGCAGGAGTGATAAAATAGGCCTGCTGTAAATACTGCTCTGCTTCTCCAGTTTGAGTCCTACTGAAAGTCAGTTATAAATTCTTTATGTGATTTGGATTTTGCAGAAAACCCAAGCACCTATGGGCTAGCCTCTGCAAGGCTTTGAAGAACTCATTTGAACCAAAGGTTCCTATTCACCCTTGATTGAGGTCAGGAACCTTACAGAGGTAGGCGAGAGACTTCTTCCACAATGACTGCTCTTTTGGCTAATTTAGTTTTGGATTCACACATGGGATCTTTTTTTACATCCATTATGTGCTGAGAATCTAAGCCACAGCCTCACACAGGACCTAGAGCCTGATTCAGATACATCCCATTCCAAAGCAATTAAGCACAGAGCCACAGGTGATTCCCATTAGTTTCCATTTGAAAACTGTTTTCTTCAGGCTTCCCAAATTGGGGCCTGAGGCAAAGGCCTTCCTGACATTCAGGGCAACAGAACAATAGGTAAGAAAACAGCCCAAAGCAGTGTTTCTCCACTGAGACTTTCCTGATCACACTGATATCTCAGTTTTCTGAGATGCTCGCAATTCCCTTCAGCTATCCAGTACATGGCCATGTCACAGAGCTTGGAGGTGGTACATATCTTGGACACAAAAACATGAGCCTATTCGGGAGAGTGGCCAGAATTCAGAAAGAAAACAGGAACTTAGGAAGATATCAGGATTGCCCATGGATAAGGAAAGCCACAGTTCATTCATAAATTGGGAAGTATGAATGCTGGGAAGCTTTCTACTAGACAGGACACATCCATTGAAGCATTCTCTTTTCTAATGTCTACAACCACGGACACAGTGGAATACACAGACCCAGAAACACTCGCCTTGTCAGACGACTTACTAGAATCAGTTCACTCCAAACCAAACAAATCACCTTTCTTACATATTCTCAGAGCATGAGACAAAAAAACACAAACCCACACACACACACCCACAAAGGCAAATCCTTCCCCCAAGAAGGTCTGTGACTATCCGGAGGTCCTCTGACTGATGGGCCATACTATGTTCCTCCGAAATGGCCTGTCCTGTCTCAGATCTGTTCTCCTTGTGCAACTCTATGAAGTTGACAGGAGCCAGTGGCGAGCCACTACCTGGTTTCTCAGGAATGGCCGCTCTTCAGAGCTTTCCTGGCATTTGGCCATCCTCACATCAGTAGGTACCAAGAAAGACTAACTCTGTTCTTGATGAATCCAAACAAGTGAGACCACTGGGATTGAAACTGGGACTGGCTCTGGGTGCCTGGCTTCCTGGATCCCATGTTCAGAGAGTTCCATCATCAAGGAAGTGATGTGAGGTCACTTCCATCAGAAACTGAATGAGGTCACTGCCTTGGCAACCACATTGTCCTAACACTTGCTTCCAAGGGTCCCATGAGATTGAGGCTGCCCCTACTTCCTGTGACACTTTCACAAGTTAGAATGCTATATCAACCATAGGCACTCGGGAACAGCTCTCCACACAGGCCTTCTTTGGTCCATCTTCTCTACATTAAGAAGACAGAGACTGATTCAGACACAACCCTTCATCCTGACCAGACTCTTACTCTCTCTGGTCCTTCATAGCTGCCAACATCTTGTACAGAGATCATTTCTGCATGGACGTTATAGGTTCTCAGCAGGTGGAAGATCCCCTACATTCCTGTATTGTAAGACCAACTCTTTCCCTGCTCTTATGTAAAGTTAGATTGAGGGAACAGTGTATGGTTAGGGTTAATAACATGTTAGATATGGGTTAGGAATCATTCTGCTGGATGAATAATGGTATTCGGAACCTGTGATATTTATAAGACTATCGAGGTGAAACATAAATATGAAAACAGAAATCTAGGAACGATTGGAAGCCCAGAAGGTCATTGGGCACTCAATTGGTATACTTAGCTTTGAATTTCGTTCTGCACAGATGTTTCAGATAAATAGATAATCAATGGCCTAGGACCTTGTACCTTGGATCATTGAATGTAGAAGAGAACATCCACTCAAACAGGGATAGTCGGTAGGATTAGGAAGATAGTTCGTAGGTTTCAAAAGAATAGGGAGTAAAGCATTTGGACCAAAAGTTTTTTAGCTATGGGGATTCAGTTAGAGAGTGAATGTCAATGTCAGCACATGTGAAGAGTCATTCGCAATTATTAACTGGAGAAAAGGTGTAGGAAAGCAGATATCAATAGAGACATTAGGAAATCAGGTACATTACAACGTGTGTGATAAGAAAATACATTTTTAACAGGGTTGAGGTTGAATATATAATCTTAGGAAGAAACAAATATGTAGTCTTATTATACGATTAAGAATGATATTTGAGAGCATTAGGGAACCAGGTCATGGATGTTGTTAGTAATACATGGTCACATTCAATTTGGGCTTTGGTACAATCATAAGTGTGACCCTTGCATTTTGTGTCAGGAATATTACTGAGATGAAATGTAAATGTATATTTGGTGAGTAGAAAATTCATCATGAAATATATATCATCCACAGGACCAAAAATATTCATTTTACTTAACGTGGATATATAGGTGAAATATAAGTATGCAAACAGAAGCCTAGGTAAGATTTGAAGCCCAGAAGAACACTGGGCCTTTGATGTGATACTTAGATTTGAATTATGTTCTGCAGAGTTGTCTCAGATAAATCGATATACAATGGTACAGGACCTTGTACCTTGGATGATTGAATGTCAAAGAGAACATCCAGTCAAACAGGTATAGTCAGTAGGATTAGGAATATAGACTGTAGGATTAGAAAGAAGAATGAGTAAAGGATTTGGACAAAAAGCTATGCTTCTCCAATTTGAGGCCTACTTTCATGCGTGGGCGACGCTCATGTGTGGCCTCCTAATATCCCAACACAATTAATGGAAATACTTCTCTGAGGTCATTTCCAAAACTCAGTATCTTAGGGGAATCACACCAGAGTTCAACCCCAGGTGGACCCAGTCATCTCTTCCAACCACAACACAAATGACCACAATTAAAACCAAAACACTCCCACATGGCCCTCATCTGCTTCCATATAGACACTCATTATAACCTCTAGCTGGAGCTTTCCATGATGGGCACAGCCCAAACAGTGTCCAGAACAAGCTCCCTTGCCCCTCATTTGCCCAAAATCAAGGTGGCCTGGACACCCTTCCTGTTAACCAGGAGTGATCAATAGGCCTGCCGTTAATTCTGCTCCGCTTCTCCAATTTGAGGCCTACTGACTGTGGGGTTTAGATTCTTTATGTGAATTGGAGTCATGGGAAAACACAAGCACCTATGGGCTACCTTTTGCAGGGCTTTGAGCAACCCATTTTATTGAGTCTAGGAGTTGGACAAAAAGTTCTTTAGCAAAGGGGTTTTATTAGAGATTGAATGTAAATGTCAGCAAATCTGAAGAGTCATTCACAATGATGAACTGGAAAAAAGGTGTAGGAAAGCAGGTATCAATAGAGACATTAGGAAATCAGGCAAAGTACAAAGTGTGTGACAGGAAAAGACATTTTTAACAGGGTTGAGGTTGAATATATAATCTTAGGAAGAAACAAATATGTAGTCACCAATAGGAATGATATTTGAGAGCATTAGAGAACCAGGACATGAATGTTTTTAGTAATACATGGTCACATTCAATTTAGGCTTTGGAACAATCATAAGTGTGACCCTTGAATTTTGTGTCAGGAATATCACTGAGATGAAATGTATATGTATATCAGGTGAGTAGAGTATTTCTTCCAACGTTTCTGAAGCAATAATTTAAAGACTTATACTTTAGTATTGGGGATACAAAAGGTGTACCCTGTGTCTATGAATATGCATAAGATGCCATAATGGAAAATACTGTAAATAAATAACATAGCTGGTTCCAACTGTAAATAATGGATTGAATTGATATCTGAAAATATATAGAAAATCTTATATTGATATATGTACATTCCTTCCAACCAGTTATACATCTAATTTTGATATTAGCATTATGGTTTATCACGAAGAGTGTGTGAGTTTTGCTTCAAAAATGATTATGGAAATTGAAAATAATGTGTTTGGAACGAAGTCTCATTAAAAGACCAGTCAAGAAACATGGAGGAATACATGTGTTCTGAGGCAGGAAGTGATGGAAAGTGAACCAAATGCCTACAAATTTTTGAACTTGTGGATGAAATGATATATCCTTTGATGTCCATAAACTGAAGAAATAGTAATGTACAAGTGTTGAATATAAATGACCTTCAAATATACATCATGTCCCATAGGGTTCTACTTGCATTCATGTTAAACTGGGTCAGTTACTGTAGAAATATTAGGATTTGTAAGCACCATTCACCGAAGTTAGTTTTCAGTACTAGGAAATAAATATGTATTTCAGGTGGATGAATATTTCTGAGAAAAATCTTGTGAAATGTTGATTATAAATCCACATATAGAAACATGAGTGAATTTAGGAAGTGTATAATAAGACACATATATTTCATATTTTGAAAAATCTGGAGAGTATATATATATATATATATATATATATATATATATATATATATATATAGAGAGAGAGAGAGAGAGAGAGAGAGAAATAGATATATAGATAGATACATAGATAGAAACACACATTCAAAGACATTAAAATGTAGCAATATATATGACAATCGAAATTCATCATGAAATATATATCATCCACATATCCAAATATATTCATTTTAATGAACATAGATTTATGTATTATGTTGTTCATCTAGGAAATTCACCCTCAGGTTGAATTCCAGTTCCATCAGTATTTAGGGGGAGTGATCTCTTCTCACAATTTGTATCTTCCAAAATCAGTGAGCTCACAAGAATGTACATGTGATACCAGGTAGGATTCTAAATATGCCTAAAATAATACATGTGCTGAATAGGCTACAGAGAAAAGGAGACAGAAATTTACAAATGGGTTAACTTTAAAAACTCATGGAGAAATATTACAATGAAAAATTGACTAGATTTATAACACATACCATTGATAAAGCATAAGGCAAATTAAAGTATACACCATGCTTCCTATGAATGGCCTGTATTCGTATTCTGTTAGGTTTCTTTTTCTCATATTAGGATTAGTAGTCAGAGTCTAGTAGGGTATGGGTTAGTGTCAGGGATTCAGTATTTCAAATGGAAAATAGCAAAATGAATCTAATGTGTATGCAATTATGTTCTACACAAAAATCTTCCCACTCTCATCCAGAACAATGCCTTCACATTACCTTCGCAGCAACTAAGACACAATTAGTGGAGAAGAGTTAGAAAATCTGTGATTACATATGTGGAAAGGAAAATGATCAGGAGTTCACAAACTTGGAGGTGGTAGAACAGTTTCAAAAAGTAAGGGAGAGGGTAAACACTACACAAACTTGGAGCTCTGCTGGCCTAATTACTTTTTGATAAACTGCCTCTGAGGTTGGGCCCTTGAAATATACGTTGTTGTCAGGAGCTTTAGCGTCCTTGGTAGTGAGACTACCAATTCTGGGTCTGCATCTATGTGACATGGAGGACATGCTTCCTTATTTTCTAGTGAACATGAGGCAGCAGTTCTTAATTTTCTCTTTTTAGGAAACTGTGGCCACTGGTGTCTAAGTATCTACCTGTGTGGACTGTGAAGCCATTTGGTCATCCTCCACTTTTCATGGTGTTTCTTACTGCTGCACTGGGAGTTTGGTGTTGGCTTCACGAAATACAAGGAGTACAACTGGGACACAGTTCTGGAGGGAGGACTCTCACGTGTGGTGGGTCAGGGTCTGCAGGAGAATGCACCAACCACGCTTCTATCCACATAGCTTTCCACCTTGACCAAAGCAACCTGATTCTGAACATTGCCCTGAACCCTCTCCATATAACAAGATGCCTTTACATATAAGGGTCTGCTGGGTTCACCATGTCAGTCACAAGTCATTTGAAAGCCAATGGCAGATCCACGTGGCCCCACCACAGATGTTTTTTCACACACCTACACTCCACTGCTCTAGGCCCCCTACTCGACAGGGTCCAAATTTCTGGCATCTCTGTTCTACACCATTTTCATGAAACCCAGTGAATTAAGGCAGGGTCTGGTACACTCATGATCAGCAACAGGACATCCAAAGGTTCTCCAGTGCCACCTGATCATGGGAATTTTAAAAATTTCATGATATTTATCTAGCCATTTTTCAAGGATAACGTTGGAGGCACTGGGGGTTTCAATTTATACAGGAACCTGTAAATAGTGAGGAATCTCATTGCAATAAAATCTCTGGAGAACTCTCACAGGCAAGGCTTTCCAAAGAGTTGCCAAAAGGTCACATGAAGCCAGGGCCATTGAGGTCTACAATGTGAGGTACATATGTGTTAAGACTCTCAACTATACATGCCAAGACTTTCAGAATAAAATCATGTGATATCCATGCTGAGATTCCCAGTGATCTGTGGAAAGGCAAAATGGGCATAGATCTCAGTTTCCAAGGGCAAATCTCATGCGTGGCCTCCTAAAATACCAACATAATTTATGGCAATACTTCTCTGAGGTCAGTTCCAGAACTCAGTCTCTAATTGGAATCACACCAGAGTTCAAGCACAGGTTGACCCAGGCATCTCTTCCAACTGCCACACAAATGACCACAATTAAAACCAAAACACTCCCACATGGCACTCATCTTCTTCTATATATACACTCATCATAACCTGTGCCTGGAAGTTTCCATGAGGGGCGCAGTCCAAGACAGTGTCCAAAAAAAGCTCCCTTGCCCCTAATTTGCCTAAAGTCAGGGTGGTCTGGACACCCTTCCTGTGAACCAGGAGTGATCAAATAGACTTGTGTTTAATACTGCTCCACTTCTCCAATCTGAGGCCTACTCACTGTGGGGTTTGGATTCTTTATTTGAATTGGAGTCATGAGAAAACCCAAGCATCTATGGGCTAGAATCTGCAGGGCTTTGAAGAACTCATTTGACCCAAAGGATCCCTATTCTCACTGATGTAACTCAGGAACCTTACAGAGGAAGGTGAGAGACTTAATCCACAATGATTGCTCTTTTGGCCATTTTGGTTTTGGATGCACACATGGGATCTTTCTTTAGATAGATTAGGTGCAGAGAATCTAAGCCACAGCCTCACACAGGGCCAGAAGGCTGATTCAGTCACATACCTTTCCAAAGCAATTAAGCAAAGAGCCACAGGTGATGCTCATTTATTTCCATTTGAAAACTGTTTTCATCAGGCTTCACAAAGGGTTGGCCTTAGGCAAAGACCTTCCTGACATTCAGGACAACAGAAGAATAGGTAAGCAAAAGGCCCAAAGCAGGGTTTTTCCACTGAGACTCCCTGGTCACACTGATATCTGAGTTTTCTGAGATGCTCGCCATTCCCTTCAGCTATCCAGTACATGGCCATGTCACAGAGCTTTGAGGTGATATATATCTTGGACACAAAACCATGAGACTATTATGGAGAGTGGCCAGAATTCAGGACGAATACAGGAATTTAGGATCATAGTAGGTCTTGCCAATGGATAAGGCAAGCTGCAGTCCATTCATAAATTGGTCAAGATGAATGCTGGGAAGCTTTGTCCTAGACAGGACACACCCATTGTGGCATTCTTTTTTCTAATGTCTACAACCATGGAGACAGGGGGATACACAGACATAGAAACACTCGCCTTGTCAAAGACTTATTGGAAACATTCCACTCCAAAACAAACAAACCGACATTTTTTTTTTTACCTATTCGCAGAACATGAGACAAAACCACAAACTGTCATCCACACACACCAAGGCACCTTTTCCCCCAAGTAGGTCTGTGACTATCTGGAGTGTCCTCTGACTGGTAGGCCATATTTCTCAACAATGGCATTTCCTGTCATAGATCTGGTCTCCTTTGACAACTCTGTGAAGTTGTCAGGAGCCAGCGGTGAGCCACTTTCTGTCCTCTCAGGAAAGGCCCCTCTTAAGAGCTATCCTGGCATTTGGCCACGCTCACATTAGTAGGTCCCAAGAAAGACTGACTCTCTCCTTGGTAAATCCAAACAAGTGAGCTCACTGGGACTGGGACTGGTACTGGTAATGGGGGCCTGGCTTCCTGGATCCTAAATTCAGAGAGTCTCATCACCAAGGAAGTAGGTGAGGTCACTTTCTTCAGGAACTGAATGAGGTCACTGCCTTGGCCACCACTTTGTCCTAACAGTTGCTTCGTATGCTCTCTGAGATCGAGGCTTTGCCTACTGCCTGTGACACTTTCACAAGTTAGAATGGTATAGAAACCATATGTACCTGGGAACAGCTCTCCACCCAGGCTTGGTTTTGTCCTTCTTCACTACATTAAGAAGAGAGAGGCTGATTCAGACACATCCTTTCATCCTGACCGGGTTGTGTGCCATGCAAGATGACTTTTGCTCTCTCAGGTCCTTCATAGCTGACTACATCTTCTCAAGGGATTATTTCTGCATGGACTTCTGAGGTTCTCAGCTGGTGGAAGATCCTCTAGCTTCCTGTATTGTAAGACCAACCCTGTCCCTGCTCTTCTGTAAAGTGAGATAGAGTGAACAGTGTATGGTTAGGGTTAAAAGCATGTTTGATTTGAGTTAGGAATCATTCTGCTGGTTGAATAATGGAATTGGGAATCTGTGATATTTAGAAGAATATAGACGTGAAATATATGTATGAGAACAGAGATCTAGGAACAATTTGAAGCCTAGGAAGGCATTGGGCCCTTGATTGAGATAATTAGCTTGAATTATGTTCTGCACCGAGGTCTCAGATAAATCGATACACAATGGCATAGGACCGGGTACCTCGGATGATTGAATGTAGAAGAGAACATCCAGTCAAAAAGGGATAGTCTGTAGGATTAGGAAGATATTCAGTATGTTTAAGAAGAAGAGTGAGTCTAGGAATTGGAAAAAAGTTCTTTAACAATAGGGTTTCAGTTAGAGAGTGAATGTGAATGTCAGCACATGTGAAGAGACCATCACAATGATGAACTGGGGAAAATATGTAGGAAAGCAGATATCAATAGGGACATTTGGAAATCATGCAAAGTATAAAGTCAGTGATAGTATTAGATATTTTCAAGAGGGTTGAGGTTGAATATATTATCTTAGAAACAAATATGTACTCACCAATAGGATTGATATTTGAGAGCATTAGGCAAAATGGACATGCATGTTTTTAGTAATCCATGTTCACTTTCCATTTAGGCTTTGGCACAATCATAAGTGTGACCTTTGCATTTTGTGTCCAGAATACTACTGTGATAAAATGTTTATGTAGATCAGGTGACATGAGTATTTCTTCCACCATTACGGGGAGCAAAATTCTGAAAACTTATAAATTAGTACTGAGGATACAAATAGGTGTACCCCCGTGTTGATGATTATAGAGATGATGCATGAATAGACAATATTGTGAATAAAGTATATAACTGGTTCCAAGTTTAAATAATGGATTGAATTTACCTCTGAAAATATATAGAAAATCTTATATATATACATTCATTCAAACGAGTTATATATCAAATGGTAATATTCTGGTTACAGTTTATCATGAAGAGTGTGTGAGTTTTGTTTCAAAAATGATCATGCAATCGAAAATAATGTGTTTTGAAATAAGTCTAGTGAAAAGACCAGTAAAGAAACATGGAGAAATACATGTGTTCTGAAGTAGGAAGTGATTGAAAGTAAACCAAATGCCTATAAATACCTATACATTTGTGAACTTGTGGATAAGAAAGTATATCTTATAATGTCCATAAACTGAAGAAATTGTAATGTACAAATGTTGAATAAAAATGAACATCAAAATACACATCATGTTCCATTGGAATCTACTTGCATTGATGTTAAACTGGGTCAGTTACTGTAGAAATATTAGGATTTCTAAGCACCTATCACTGAAATTAGTTTTCAGTACTAGAAAACCAATATGTATTTCAGGTGGTTGAGTATTTCTGAGATTAATCTTGTGAAATGTTGTTAATAAATACACATACAGGAACATGAATTAATTTAAGGAGTGTATAATAAGACACACATATTTCATATTTTGGAAAATCTGGAGAATATATATATATGTATATACACACACACACACACACACGCACACACACATTGATATGCAGCAATATATATGCCAATCGAAATTCATCATGAATTATAATTCATCCACATATCCAAAAATATTCATTTTGTTGATCATGGATTTATGTTAATTATGTCTAATGTTTTTCACTAGAAAGCTCACCCACAGGTTGAATTTTGAGTTCCATCAGTATTTAGGGGGAGTCATCTCTTCTCACAATTTTTATATACCAAAGTCAGTGAGCTCACAAGAATGTACGTGTGATATCAGGTAGGATACTATATATGCATAAAAAGATACATGTGCTGAATAGGCTTCAGAGAAAGGGAGACAGGAATTTTCATATGTGTTAACTTTAAGAACTCATGAAGAAATATTACAAAGAAAAGTTGACTAGATTTATAATACATCCTCTTGATAAAGCAGAAGGCAAATCCAAGTATACACCATGCTTCATATGAAAGGCTTGCATTTCTATTCAGTTACGTTTCTTTTTCTCCATAATATTAGGATTAGTAGTCAGAGTCTAGTAGGGTATTGATTAGTGTCAGGGATTCAGTATTTCAAATGGAAAATAGGAAAATGAATCTAATGTGCATGCAAACATGTGCTACACAAAATTCTTCCCACTCTCATTCAGAACAAAGCCTTGACACAACCATCGATCCAAGTAAGACACAATTAGAGGAGAGGAGTTAGAAAATCTGTAAATACATATGTGAAATAAAAATTGTTCAGGAGTTCACAACACTGGAGGTGGTAGAACAATTTCCAAAAGTAAGGGAGAGGGTAAACACTCCAGAAACATAGAGCTCTGCTGGCCTAAAGACTTCTTGAGAAACTTCCTCTAAGGTTGGGCACATGAAATATATGTAATTTTCACACGATTTAGCTTGGTTTTGGAGTGACACCATCAAACCTGTGTCTGCATCTATGTGACCTGAAGGACATGGTTCCTTATTTTCTAATGAACATGAGGCAGAAGTTCTGAATTCTCTTTTTGTAGATAAACTGTGGCCACTGGGAGCTAAGTGTCTTCCCATGTAGTCTGTGAAGCCATTTGGTCATTCTCCATTTTTCCTGGTGTTTCTTGCAGTTGCACTGGCAGTTTGGTATTGGTTTCATGAAATACAAGGAGTACAACTGGGACACAATGCTGGAGGGAGTTCTGTCACGTGTGGTTGGTCAGGGTCTCCAAGAGAATGTACGAACCAGGCTTCTATCCAACAATACTTTCCCCCTTGACTATAGCAACCTGACTCTGAACATTACCCTGAAACCTCTGCATATAACAACATGCCTTTACATATAAGGGTCTGCTGCCTGCACCTTGTCAGTCACAAGGCTTTTGGAAGCCAATGGCAGATCCAGGTGGTCCTACCAAAAATATTTATTCACACACCTACAGTCCACTGCTCTATGTCCACTACTCAGCAGGCTCCAACTTACTGGCATCTCTGTTCTACACCAGTTTCACGAAACCCAGTGAATCAAGGCACTGTCTGGTACACTCATGATCAGCAAAAGGATATCCAAATGTTCTCCAGTGCCACCTGGTCATGGGAATTTCAAAAATTTCAAGGTATTTATGTAGCCATTTTTCAAGGATGAAGTTGGAGTCACTGTGGGTTTCAATTAATTCAGGAACCATTGAATGGTGAGGAAGCTCATTTCAAAGAAAGCTCTGGAGAAACCTCACAGGCAAGCCTTCCCAAAAGGTGGCCAAGTGGTCACATGAAGCCAGGCCCATTGAGGTGTACAATGTGAGTTCCATGTGTCGTTAGACTCTCAAGTATGGCTACGAAGTCTTTAAGAATAAAATCATGTGATATCCTGGCTTAGATTCCCTGAGCTCTGTTGGAAGCCATCCTGGGCCTAGATCTCAGTTTCCAAGGGCGATTCTCATGTGTGGCCTCCTAAAATCCCAAGACTATTTATTGCAATACTTCTCTGAGGTCAGTTCCAGAACTCAGTCTCTAAGGGGAATTACACCAGAGTTCAAACCCAGGTGGACCCAGTCATCTCGTCCAACAGCCACACAAAGGACCTCAATTAAAACCAAAACACTCCCACATGGCGCTCATGTTCTACCACATAGACACTCATCATAAACTCTGGCTGAAGGTTTCCATGAAGGCACAGACCAAGACAGTGTACAAAATAATCTCCCTTGCCCCTCATTTGCCTAAAGTCAGGGTGGCCTGGACACACTTCCTGCGAACTAAGAGTGAACAAATAGGCCTGACCTTAATACTGCTCCACTTTACCAATTTGAGGCCACTGCCTGTGGGGTTTAGATTCTTTATGTGAATTGGAGTCATGAGAAAACCCAGGCACCTATGGCCTAGCCTCTGTAGGTTTTGAAGTACTCATTTGATGCAAAGCATCCCTATTCTTACTTGATGGAGGTCAAGAACCTTACAGAGGAAGGCGAGAGACTTCATCACAATTACTGCTCTTTTGGCCATTTTGGTTTTCGATGCACACATGGGAACTTTCTTTAGATCCATCAGGTGCTGAAAATCTAAGCCACAGCCTCACACAGGGCGAAAGGGCTGATTCAGACACATCCCTTTCAAAGAAATTAAGCAAAGAGCCATAGGTATGCCCATTCTTTTTTATTTGAAAACTCTTTTCTTCAGGCTTCACAAAGGGGTAGCCTGAGTCAAAGACCTTCCTGACATTCAGGTCAAAAGAAAAATAGGTAAGCAAAAAGCCCAAAGCAGAGTTTCTCCACTGAGACTCTCCTGGTCACATTGATATCTGAGTTTTCTGAGATGCTCGTCATTCCCTTCAGCTATCCAGTTCATGGCCATGTCACAGAGCTTGGAGGTGGTATATATCTTGGACACAAAACCATGGGCCTATTCTGGAGAGTGGCCAGAATTCAGGAAGAAAACAGGAAAACTTAGGAAGTTATCACTGGTTGCCAACCAATAAGGTAAGCTACAGTCCATTTTAAATGGGGAAGGACGAATGCTGGGAAGCTTTCTAATAGACAGGAGACATCCATTGATGCTTTATCTATTCTAATGTCTACAACCACAGACACACTGGGATACACAGACATAGAAATACTCGCCTTGTCAAACAACTTTCTAGTAACAGTCCACTCCAAACCAAACAAACCGACTTTAGTACCTATTCTCAGAACATGAGACAAAACCACAAACCCACAACCACACCCACAAAGGCACCTTCTTACCCCTAGTAGGTCTGTGACTATCTGGAGTGTCCTCTGATTGGTGGGGCATACAATGTTCCCCCGAAATGGCCTGTCCTAAGATCTGGTCTCCTTGGCCAACACTGTGAAGTTGTTAGGAGCCACTGGTGAGCCACTACCTGCTTTCTCAGGTAAAGCCCCATTTTAGAGCTTTCTTGCATTTGGCCTTCCTCACATCTGTAAGTACCAAGAAAGACTGACTCTGTCCTTGGTAAATCCAAAGAAGTGAGACAACTGGGACTGGTACTGGGACTGGCTCTGGGTGCCTGGCTTCCTGGATCCCAAGTTCAGAGAGTTCCATCACCCAGCAAGTGAGGTGAGGTCACTTCCTTCAGGAACTGAATGAGGTCACTTTCTTGGCAACAAATTTATCCAAACTGTTGATTTCAAGGGTCCCATTATATGGAGGCTGCCCCTACTTCCTGTGACACATTCACAATTTAGAATGATATATCAACCATAGTCACCCATGAACAGATCTCCACACAGTCCTGGTTTGGTCCATCTTCTCTACATTAAGAAGAGAAGCTGATTCAGACATAACCCTTTATCCTGACCATGTTGTTTGCCATGGAAGATGACTTTTGCTCACTCAGGTCCTTCATAGCTGCCTATATCTTCTCCAGGGATCATTTTTGCAGGGACCTTTGAGGTTCTCATTAGGTCTAATATCCCCTACATTCCTGTATTGCATGAACAACTCTTTCCCTGCTCTTTTGTAAAATTAGATTGAGGGAACAGTGTATGGTTATGATTAATAACATGTTCGGTGTGGCTTAGAAATCATTCTGCTATATGAATAATGGTATAAGGAACCTGCGATATGTATAAGAATATATAGGTGAAATGAATGTATGAAAATAGAAATCTAAGTAAGATTTGAAGCCCAGAAATGCATTGGGGCCTTGATTGGGATAGGCATTGTTGAATTATGTTTTGCACAGATGTCTCAGATACATCGATATACAATGGCATAGGACCTTGTACCTTGGATGATTGAAAGTAGAAGAGAACATCCAGTCAAAAAGAAATAGTCGGTAGTGAAAGGTTAATAAAATAGGTACTTATCACTTCCTGTTTTTCTGTATGCTTAACAAAACTCTGTTGCAATCTTGTGAAAAATTTGCTAATCTTTTCCTAGAGTGTGCTGTTCCCAAACGCCAAACTGCAGAATGTACTCCCTCACTCGTTGTCATGCAAACCACCCACTCGCCCTTACCCATCAGTAAACTTTCCTCCCTTCCCTCTCCAAGGAAAATATATAAGCTCTGCTGAAGCTGTGCTTGGGGCTCTCTTCTCTATTCAAGTGAGCTCTGAGGCCCAGCATGCTGGACCCCAAATAAACCCTTTGCTGTTTCATGAGACAGTCTCTTGGTGGTCTATTCCTCCAACACTCACACAACATTTACATATTGAGGTTCCACAGAGTTCCAGCAGCAGGGGACGAGAGACCCCAACTGGCAGGCCAATAGACCACCAAGAGACCTGTCTCATGGAAACAGCAAAGGGCCTCTTATCTTGGGTCCAGCTGCTGGGCTCAGAGCTCACTTGAATAGAGAAGAAGAGCCTGAGCTCCACAGGTATAATCTTGGAGAGGGAAGGGAGGAAAGTTTACTGATGGGTAAGGCGCGGGTGGGCGGTTTGCATGACAACGAGTGATATTTTCAGTTTCAGTATTTCCAGCCCATCGGATTTTGCCAGCTACTCATTCCTGGTCTCAGTGTTGGAGGTCCATTGCATGTCTTTATTGTCTTGTCTTGTCTGTGTCATGTGTCGTTGCTTTTACTGTTAGTGTACCTTTCATTATGGGACAGAGCACTTCAATGCCTCTGTCCCTGACCCTTGATCACTGGACCAAAATCCACTTAAGGGCTCAGAATCTTTCTTATTTAGTAAAACGCTGGACCTGGCAGACTCTCTGTTCCTCAGAATGACCCACGTTTGGAGTCGGATGGCCCGTAAAAGGATCTTTCTACTTCCTACTAATTTAAAAAGTCAGAGATATTGTCTTTCAGCCGGGGCCACATAGCCATCCTGATCAACAGCCATATATTTTAATTTGGCATGACCTCTGCAAATCTCCTTCTTCATGGGTGAAGCTTTTCCTTGCCCCTGCCCCCCGCTCCTACTCTTTCCCCCATGATCTCTCAAACCCTCTGCTCCTCCCCCTCCTCCACCCTCTGTTCTCCCTGAGTCACAAGATTTGACTCTACTGGAATCTCTTCCCCCTCCTTTTCCCCTGCCATCATCCACTAACCCACAACACCCTCTAAGTGATTCTACTTCTGCTGACTCAGCCTCTCTGCCATTGGAGGAAGCAAAGCCGGCCCAGCACCCTCCAGATAACTCCCTCGTGGTGCACACATCCCCTCCTTCCCTGGAGGAAGCTGGCCCGGCTAAAGGAACTCACAGGTGGCAAATGATTGAAACCCTGGAACTCCCATGATGCACCCCTTCTGTCCCCATGGGCCAACGATTGATGATGGCCATGGGAGAAAAATGCAAGCTTACTAGTACTGGCCTTTCTCCTCTTCAGACCTATACAACTTAAAAAATTACAATCCCCCATTTTCTGAGGAACCCACCCGGCTCATAGGTCTGGTTGAGTCATTGATGTTTTCCCACCAGCCTACTTGGGATGACTGCCAACAACACCTAAGGACTATCTTCAAGACAGAGGAACAAAAGAGAATCCTCCTGCAAGCTAGAAAAAAGTATCCTCAGACCAGATGGGCGACCAACACAACTTCCCAACTTAATCAAAGCCAGCATTCCCTTTAACAGACCCAACTGGGACCCCAACATCTTTGAAGGTAGGGAGAAACTGTCCCCTTATTACCGGGCTCTAATAGTGGGTTTCCAAGTGGCTGCTAGGCGACCAACTAATTTTGCCAAGGTAACAGAGATTACTAAGGGCCTGATGAATCTCCCTCTCTATGTTTCTGGAGAGAATTATGGAGACATATAGGAGATATACTCCTTTCGATTCTCAGGGGGAGGATCAAAAGGCATCTGTCATGATGGCCTTTATTGGGCAAGGTGCCCTGGATACTAAAAGAAAGTTACAACGCTTAGATGGATTACAAGATATGACTTTGAGAGATTTAGTCAGAGAAGCCGAGAAGGCATACTATAAGAGAGAAACTGAGGAAGAGAAGGGAGCAAAGGGAGGATAAAAGAAACAAAGACAGACTAAGGCATTGACTAAGGTCCTGGTCACAACAAAAAATAGGCCAGAAATTAAGAAACAGGGAGACAGGAAGGGATACCTGGGCACAGGCCAGAGACCACCCCTGGCCTCAGATCAATGTGATTACTGTAAAGAAAAAGGACACTGGGCCAAAGAGTGCCCCAGAAATAGACAGCCACACCAGCCAGGCATTCTGACTCTGGAGGATGACTACGAAAGTAGGGGCTATGATCCCCTCGCTGAGTTAAGCGTAACTTGAAGTGGAGGGGACCCCAGTAAACTTTGAAGTGAATACAGGGGCAATATACTCAGCCCTCAAGGCCACATTTGGCCCTCTATTAAATAAAAAGTCTCTAGTTCAAGGGGCTAACGGCAGTAAATATTGGGCATAGACAACTAAGAGTACCATGGACCTGGGGAAAGGAAAAAATCCATCACTCCTTCCTAGTAATCCCAGAATGCCCAGCCCCATTGATGGGCAGAGATCTGCTCACCATGGTCCACGCCAAAATAACCTTTAACCCTGAAAGCCCCCAAGTGGAATTTCTAAATCCTTCAGTAAAAATTCCTATAGTCATGGCTCCAACTATGTCAGTAGAAACTGTACATCAACTCACTCGCTTTGGTTCAAAGAAACTGCAGGAATTCCTGAAGGATCAAGAACAGAGTTTTAAACTAACTGACTCACAGGAAAAGGAAATAACAGAATGGTTAACAAAAGTCTGTCAATTGGTTAATGCTTACCCTTACAAGCTTCCTTCAGGAAAGCGCCTATGAGGAACCAGACCAGGACAATTTTGGGAAGTGGATTTTACTGAAATTAAGCCAGCAAGGTATGGACTTAAATATCTCCTAGTCTTTGTAGATACATTTTCAGGATGGATTGAAGCAGTCCCCACAAAAAAAAAAAAAAAGAAAGAAAGAAAGAAACAGCAAAAACGATGGCCAAGAATATCCTAGAAGATATTTTTCCAAGATACGGCCTGCGTAAGGTAATAGGGTCTGATAATGGACTGGTGTTCATGGCCCCGGTAAGTCAAGGGTTAGCCAGGACCCTGAGGATTAATTGGAAGTTACATTGTGCTTATCGACCCCAGAGTTCAGGACAGGTAGAAAGAGTGAATAGAACCATTAAACAGACCTTAACGAAATTAAGCTTAGAGACCAGCATAAAAGATTGGACTATGCTCCTGCCTTCTGCAATGTTGCATGCAAGAAATACTCCCTCTGTTTCTTTGTGTAATCACATCCCCTTTGAAATTCTCTATTGTGCACCTCCTTCCGTAAGGGACCTAACCCCACTCTAAGACCTAACGATCCCTTCCACACCCCCTTGCTTGAGAGACTTAAAGCTCTT